>NC_045774.1:57664442-57978291 GCF_008692025.1 Phocoena sinus | reverse complement strand
CTAGGCCAAGGAGTTTAGATTTGCTGTGTGGAAAACCAGTAAAGGCTTTGAACAGGAAATGAGAGCATTAAGGTGGTGGAAGCAAGGCAGACTACTCGAGATACTCGTTTTAGTAGTTTTGATGTGAGTCTAGGAGGTCTGAGCTAAAGTTCTCAGCTGAAGTAAAAAGCATCTAGAGGAAGGATGAATAAAATTATTTTTATCCTTGGCTGCTTGCTCTTCTTCTCATCGTAGTTGCATTTGATCGTTATAGATTTATTTTGAAGTTATATTTTAAAGCTTACATTTTTTAGTTAATGACACACTTACACTGAATTTCCCTTTATATTTTAACAGACCATAATAAATACATTTTTATTCACTGAATGGTCAAGCTTTGCATGGTATTTAATTTTAACTGCTTTTGCCTCTTCTCAAAAATAAAGAGGAAAATCTTTATTTTTGTTATTTCCATGTTTACATATTTTAGCATGCAAATTCTCCTCAGGTTTTTTCAAGAGGCCATTTCCAGAGCAAAATTGAGCTCGTAGGGTAACATCTTGTACCTTTTATTAGTTATGAAATGGTGATTTAATGATTCTATCAATATTATTTATTAGGCTCTTTGCTCTATTATATATTAGGCATATCTAGAAATTTCTAACAGACGTTCGAAGCATGGCAAACAGCAACATTGCTTTTTGGAATTATCTAGGCACCCTTATTTGAAGACGTGAGACATGCACAAATTGTAATGAGCTGCCATCACTGAGTTTGTCTGCAGTAGTAGATGAACTTTCAGGTCCCCTCCTGGTATGAGATGCCCTTGGGAATAACTTGATATATTATAGTCACTTAATGAAAGACTGAATCACCTTTGTACCTCTGTGTATTACTCGGGACAAGAGAGGTCAAAATGGAATTGTTTTGAATGGTTTTGGAAAAATTGTTGTAAGAAATATTATAGATAACTTCCAAAGATTCTGCAGCTAGCTACTGTGGCTGTAGAGCTATCTTACCACTATGACAGTTGTATTTATTGTTATTGAGTTATATTCATGAAAATAGCAACTTATTTTTTTCACAGTTCTGTTGAATTAGAAATGTTGAGCTTATAGAATTTATCTTTCAGATCTTATCTCTAGCAATTGTTAGCAGCAATTGCTAGAGTCTTTTTCACCTATTTTTATGGAACTAGTCATGGCTACTCTAATACAGTTGGAAGTTATCCTGCCATAGTTTAGCCACGTCAATCATGAAAAACTGTCTCCTGATTCCAGTTTCCTTTTAAATTTCTCCTCTTGGCATGTTTATAGTTGTTACGTTTATTAGAGACAGTGCGTGCCCTCCAGTTTTATTGCATCATTCTGTCCTCCTCTTGCTTTTTCCCTAGTCAGTAGTAAGCAATACACTATATAATTCTGTAATAACAGTGCACGCATAAAACCATGTATGCTTCTGAAACCTGAAAATATTTGATCTCTTGTTACAGATACACTGTAACACTTGCAGGTTTAACTCCACATCTGTTACTTTAAATAATCCCATAGAACCCTCTTAATTTCACTGCCAGCAATCTGGTTTCCTTTTGGTGAAGGTAGAAACTCTCTCCCTGCAAAGGTTGTTTCTGGCCTCAAAAAAAAATACATCAGTGACTGCTATGCTGACTTTTTAGGCTACAGAGAACAGAAGGACCAAGAATTCTCAAGTGTAGTTTTCCCTTACACATAGTAATTTTATCTCTACCAGGATAGATGTCCTTCATTTCATGTTTTATGTTAAATGAAAACATGTAATCCTTGACGTTACCAACGACAAAAACTTTAATGCATCATGCAAAAAAAAAAAAAAAAAAAGGTTATCTTCTCTGAAATTCTTACACTGCAGGCTTGTTTATATTTTCTGGCCATGTCTAAACTTCAGATATCTTCTCTTCTATAGAAGTCTCAGGAGATTATTAAAGTGGACCCTTATGGTCTTTTTAGATTGTCTTCATAAATAAACCTCTAAGTATTATTTTAGAAAGCACTTCACTCAGTAAGGTGAGACCTCTGTGTTACAGATTTGTACTTTGGTTTTTACCAACTCTTGCATTTAGTTAAATATTTATTATGTGCACTAAAATGCTAAAGGTGGGCCCTTAAGGAACCATGTCCATGGTCTCACTGGGGAGGCAAGACCAACATTTTAGAGAGGAATTGTAAGATGTGGCTGGTCATGGGACCTCCAGGCCCCTGCAGCTGCCTTTTCATTCCCTTGGCACACGGTTGGGGGAGGGGCAGACTCCCCATTAATCAGCCTCCTTATACCCCCAATTTACCTTCCACTACCCTGCTTCTCTCTCTTCACTCAGCCACATGGGTTTCAGGAGGAACCTGGGGCCTTGTTTGAAATAGGCCAGTGAAGTCTGCAAAAAGCACACACAAATTTGCTGAGGGGATGTGCAAGGTCAAGGAACGGTCTGATTAAGTGAGTCTGCAGAGAAAGTTGACATTTTAGGAGGTGTGATGGATAGAATGGGTGATGAGATGGAAGGAAATAACAATGGGGCCGGGCAAAAGTGGTTGCTTCTAGGACAGTCTACCTGCCATTACAGGGAACTTCTTTGTCCTTCACCTTGCTTGGGAGCACGATAGTATAAATATTTGTAAAGGTAAGGTAACTATTTATGGTAGATAACTAGGTATATGGGATTCGAAATAGGACCAAAAGATGATATACTTTCTTGCTAAATAGTTTACTCAAGGAGGCAGATATCGCAAACAACACTGTTTCATTGGTGTTTACTAAACATACGATATATAATGATATGTGTTGTGTAAAACGCATTCCCAATAGCGAGAATCCAATGATGACAAATCTCACACAAATTGAAATAAACAGATGGCTGTGTTTAGTCACATTAGATTTATATATTAGGCAGCAGGACTTCATTGAATAAGAAAAGACCAATGAGAAGAAAAAAATGAAAAAAAGTGGCATGAATGAGACTTTGCAAAAATTATAAGATGAAAGGAAGAAAATTTGGAGGCAGTAAATGGGGACTTTAAGATCCTTGAGGACAGGAGATGTTACCCTTGATAACAAGATTGCCTTGGGCACCCAAAAGCCCTCAGGACATATTGAGTGAGTGGGTAAATGAATTGATGGATGAGCCCACCAAGGTGAAGTTGATAAGATAGGTGGATAAAGAAACAGAGGAGAGATGAGATGACCTGGGTATATAGCCCTTTCTCCAGAGGCTTACAGATTCAGTGGGGGAGATAAGAATGTAAATGGATAATTTAAACACAGCATAGAATGTATGTGATAAAGGCATGTGTTGGCAGTGGTGTAGCTATGGTGGTGTGTGTTGGGGCTCACCTGTCCTTCCAGCAGTGAACTGGAGGAGGGAATTGGGGGCTGACAGTGAGAGAACTAATCGCCTCTAAGCTTAGAGACCTTCATGCCATGGGGAGTTTCCAGCAGGTTCAAATTTATTCCTATTTTCAAGGTTTGCAGTGAGCTGCAGGTTGACAGTTAATAAAGCCCTGAACCCCTTGGGCGCACCCTCAAGGACCAGACTCATGCTCCATCTCTAGCTGTGCTCTCCCCCCCTCACCCATTTACCCTTCTTCTCCCATTGCCTGTGTCCCAGGAGCTCCCTCACTCTGGAGGAGTGCAGCGCATCTTAATTTTCTCTCTACTTTGGAAAATTTTCCTCTCCAGTCTTCCCTGCTTCTCAGATTGACCTTAAAAGACCACTGATCAGTGTTTGGAGACTTGCCACAGTCCTAGCTGTCACTCAAGGTCACCTATAATTGGTTCCTAAATTACCTGCACCCTCTGATCTGGCCAGACTTCTCTGCTCACTATTTGCTGAACACCTTGTCCTTTCCTGCTTCCATGCTTGTGCTTATACATTTACTTCTGCCTGCATTGCCTCTATTTCTCAAAATTCTGACTATCTTCTAAGGCCTGGATTGAATGCTGCCTCTTTCATGAAATATAACTGAGTTATATTTCTCCCTTGTGCCTCCATTTATAATAATCTATCTTCTACTGCCTTCTAGATATGTCAGATCTCCTCTCTTGGACTATAATATCTTTGAAAGTAGTTAACAATGTCTACTTCATACCCACCCCCAACCTTGCCCCAGCATCTAGTATGGTGTCCTCCACATATTCACTCACTAAATGTTAATGAAATGAATGAATGGATAAGTAAATACATTAAAAAATTATGCAGATACTTAGCTGGTTGCTAGAGAGACATAAAAACCCCAAGTAGGGAAAATATTCTGCTACTATGGAATTTATAACCTATGTAAAGAGGCAAAAGATACACATGAAAAACAACCTAAGGATGGTTTCATAAATGCCGAATCTTGCAGTACAAATCAAACACCTACCTGCTGAGGGGGAATTAAATGTGGTAGAATCTAGAGGCTCTTTCAAGAGTAAAGCTTTGAATGAGCACTCTGGCTCACACTCTAGGGAAGAGAACAGTCCACATCCTGTCCTGAAGTGGGCTTTCTAGTCTCCACGTCTCCACTGTGATCTCCATTGCAACAATGGAGAGAGGTGACAACTGATATTAGCTCTGTGTGTGTATGTGTGTGTTTTGGTTACAAAATAATTGCCCTGATGTGAGTGTCTGTACAAGAAATGCCATTTGGCTCTGTCTTCCATCTCAGGAACCTGTCTTTGTTTACGGGCTCAGCCCTAGTTCCAGGGCCCACTTCCATGATCAGTAGACACTTTCTATTTTTTTTTTTTTTTTTTTTTTTTTTGCGGTACACGGGGCTTTCACTGTTGTGGCCTCTCCTGTTGCGGAGCACAGGCTCCGGACGCGCAGGCTCAGCGGCCATGGCTCACGGGCCCAGCCGCTCCGCGGCATGTGGGATCTTCCTGGACCGGGGCACGAACCCGTGTCCCCTGCATCAGCAGGCGGACTCTCAACCACTGTGCCACCAGGGAAGCCCAGTAGACACTTTCTAGATCACTCTCTTATTCTTTAAAAATCTATGTGCATTTTCGGTGCTACACCTTTATATCTAGGAGGGATCGATTTCTTCCATAAGAAAGGGAAAAGTTCTAAATTTTTGGTTTCTTTGTTTAGTTGGTTTGGTTTTTGACCTTTGAACACAAAAGGCCTTGTGAGGGTAATGTTCCTTCATGGTGTGTCTTGACCCTTAGCTCCTCCTCTACCTGATCCCCACTGTCTTTGTCCCGTTCCAGGCTCTTCAGAGCAGGACATCACATTTAGACTGCTTCATCCCTCCTTATTGTCCTTTCAGTCTCTGAGCATTCCTGCTCAGAGTAAACTTCCTGAAATATCATTTACATCGTGTACCTCCCACCCCAAGCCCTACTTAAAAACCTACAGAGGCTCAGTGTTGGTTATGGTATGAAGTCTGATCTCCACAATCGGCCCAGGCTACGTCTTTGCCTCTTCCAGCCACCTCTAGCCCCACCACATCAATTCTCCATTCTAGCTGTGTACTCGCCCTAAGGACACCTTTCCTGTTGAGCTTCTTAAATCCTATCCACCCACCAAAGCACAGCTGCAGCCCACCTCTCATCTCCCAGATCCCTGGCTATAAGGCATAATTCATGTTAAACACGTCTCTGTTTCATAATGTAGGATGGTTTGGATCTAGGGGAGAGTTAGTGTCCAAAACGACATTGAGCAGTGGGCAAAGCAGCTAAATCAGATGGAACGCCTCTGCTTCTGGCTTAATGGAAATGAAGGCTGGAATTTGTGATTCTGCTCTGCAGCTGAACTGAGGAGAAGGGGGGAATGGCTGAATCCACCATCACAATGTGCCTGGGGAAATTTATTTTAACAAAACCTATCAAATCAAATTTTATTAAAACTAAATAGTGAAATTAAAGACAGCAATGCCTTATTTGACAGTGCTTGGTGGGATCTGACCCGCTCATAACGGGACCTTTGTAGAGTTAAGGAAGTTGGATTTGGATATCTTTGTCTAAGAAATTGAGATTTCTTTAATTCTTCCGTCTTTCACAGATTTTAGGAAACTTCTTTAAGCATATTGTAGCGCACTGAATTGCAGTGTTTTCCTGGAAGGTCAAGGTCTGGATGTATATTATTTAATAGATAGCTTATGCTCTTTTAGTTTTCCTTATTATTTTACTGTGCTTGGCTTAGAAGATGAGAAGGTAGATCCATCCTTCCATTTACAGACACCAGTTTGAAATTGATTAACTCAGTAGAGGGCCTTGAGCTTCAAGTTCTTTTTACAAAATTACAAATCTGATAGATCTCCTCTTTTAGTATGCAGAAGGCCGGTAATACGCCTGCCAATCTGTTGGCCCAGTTCTAGGACACTGCCAAGAGCAGCTTGGGCAGCTGTCCTTTGTCCAAACTCAGAATAAACCATTGGAAGGCCAAATAAAGCAGCAGTAAGGGGTTGGAGCAGGTGGCGCCACCTGTATCCATCTAATTCAAGCCCATCTAATCTGCCACTTATATGTGAAAAATCAGAGAGTGAGTCAGAGTACCAGTGAAAAGATGGATGTGGTTCTGGCTTATGCTCAAAGCCCATCATGGAAGAAGATTACCATTAAAACTAGTGCTACTGGTCCTGGAAACCCAGGATTTATCCAATGAGCTAGAGTCATTTCTATATTACCTATGCAAGTTGGGATATTCTTGATCATTTACAGCTGTGTGTGCCAGGACATAAAGGGCCTAATTAAATGTTTATTACCTGTTTAAAATCTTCAGTGCAATGAAGATGCCTGCCAGCCTTTAGGACTTTACCTTCGGATTTATAAGAGGATGTGGATTGTGGATTTCATGGTTGGGAACAGCTCTCCATATGGAACCTTATAGGAGAGTCCTTATAGAGTTACACTGGAGGAAAACTGGCCTCTGGTTCCGAGTGCTGATTCCCTTCCAGCTGCATGTCAACCTGACAGCCAATGAGATGTCGACTATGCTTACTTTTCTGTGAGAAAAATGAGTGAACCAAATCCCAGGAACATTTTTGTAACTGTTGGTGGGGGGTTGGATTAAGAGAAGCCCTAAGTCATTTCAAACCACATTTGAGGCATATTAAAAAACTTCTCATGTTTCTACTTCATGAAATATATCAGGAACTTACAGGTATGAAAGATTTCTCACCAGAATATTCTTTGAGCTAAAAATAACTAAAATGTGGATTAAAGGTAAAAACAACATCACAATAAATAACAGATTATACTATAAGTGGAGCAAATCATAACAATAATGAGTGAAAATCTTGTGAACCATTCTTAAAAATTGATTTTGAGAAGATGACAATTTATACCATTTTCTAAAATGAGGGGAGAAATGGCCAAAATATTTAAAATTTTTAATAATTGAATTTTGAGTGAGTATTTGCTTTCTAATTATTTACAGTGTAAATGGAAATATTTATTGCTCAGTTCCTCTAGTGAAGCCATCCTTGACTCTGGAATGTGACTCAAGATTGATATTTTTTCCTTTTAAAATGTATTCTCTAATTTTTCTTGAAGGTTTCCTTCCTTACAATTTCTAGGTAGTAAAATTTTTCAAGTCAGAAATGGAATCTATTATTTGACTGCTGTTGAGTTACAGTATCACAGGCAAATGTTTTCAGTCTGCCTCCCAGATTAGCAAAATAACTTGCATAATTGTCATTTTAAAATGCATTTGATTTTGACATTAGTTTTTTCTTTACCCTTATGTTTATCGTTGAGAAGACCCCCGGCAATTTCCAATGTGTGTAAGCCAAAGCCGTTCTTTACAGTAAACACGACTCCTGTTCAAGGGAAGCATCCCCAGCAGTGGGGGTTATTTTAATGGACATGCTGTATTACTTTAATCTAACCCTTTTACCATCTGTTCTTCCCATAACAGTGAATGAAAAAAAAAAAAGGACATATTTTATGTTTCAGGGTTACATTAGTAAAAAGTAAGATAAAAGTGATTTAAAAGCATGCATATGTTCTTAGTACAATGCAGTCTGCATCTGTGATGTTTTTTCTCATGGTTCAGATACAAATCAAGAGGAAAGCTGCTCATGCCTGATAGAGTGAAAGTTTTTCATGGAAAACAGGACTTTACCATAAGAGGGTCTCTCTCTATATTTTACAGCTAAAAATGATAAAAATAAAAACCTCAGTGAGCTGCCAGAATAAAAATAGATAACTGTAGCATCTATTGTTGGAACATCTGGTATTTTTCCTGAGTTGGCTTGCTGCTGCCACATCCAGATGAATGCAGAGCACCTGTCTGGAACATGCTCTTGAGGCAGGAATGAATCTCATGACTGTTTTCAAAAGGGGAATATCTGTGTTGTAATTGTGGTGGAAGAACGCTTCAGTGCTATGAGGACGTAACCGAGGCTGTGTGGTGTTGGTCTACTGGAGTGTAGAGGTTGGAGAAAACCCCCTTTGTAAGAACATGCTTAGGGACCTGGGATCCATTCCTGCACAGAGGGTAGGACACTGCTGTCTTTGTTATCTAGGTCCCTAAGTCTAGATGAGTCCAGGATTCTGGAAGGAGTAAGGGCTCTGGAATTGCATCTCTCCTCTTAAACTTCCTAATCATGTGAACTTGGGCAGTTCTGTTTTTTGTTTTTTGGTTTTTTTTTTTGAGCTTCATTTGCTGCATCAGTAAAGGGGTTAATGATACTTTTAAGATGTTGTGAGCATTTAATAAGATAATGTCTGTGGGATCTCAGTATGGTGACCAGAGCATAGCAAGTATTTGATAATGGTAGCTATCGTTATTGTCATGGGCATTAGTTAGCATAGGCGAATCATATGGTAAATTGCCTGTTAGTCATAGTTCACTTTCCCTTCCCAAGCAGCTACAGTGTTAAAAGTGATAGCTCCCTTCTTTGAACTCCTAAACGGTACTGTTTTTTTCTTCATTCCGGCCCTTGCCATTTTTCAACTTGTATTAACGTTATGTTCTGTGGGTTATTTATACCCCTCCTAATATGAACACCTTGAAGGTGGGGCTGTATTTCTCACATCACTTGGCACACTGCCTTGCAAATACTAGGTACTCAATAAATATTAGAATGAATCATAGAATGAATTATTATAAATAGTTCCCATTGAATGCATATAAAACCCCAGCTGATGGCTCAGACCTTTAACCGGTTAACAGTCTCTTCTAGAAATAATGATTCTTTCATGAGCCCTGAATCTCAGAGAGGAGCTGGGGGATGTGGCTGGCATCTGACATCCATTTCTGGCAGGCATCCAAGCTCTTTGCCGGTCAACGTTAGCCCACCTTTGGTGGGTGACATTTGGTTTCATAGTTATTAGAACCAGGGCATCCTTCGTCTAACTCTTTTTTTTTGGCCGTGCGTCATGTGGGATCTTAGTTCCCTGACCAGGGATGGAACCCATGTACCCCGCAGTGGAAGTGCGTTGTCTTAACCACTGGACTGCCAGGGAAGTCCCCTGACTCATTTTTAAATTTACCAATATGAAAGCCTGTTTTGAAAATTAAATTTTAAATAAGAAATAGGGGTAAATTAAGGTGCAGAGTATTCATAATAGTAACAACTTTTCTAAGAAAGAGAAACAGAGGTTTCCGCAAAATTAACCAAAAATTAGTTTCAGTGAACTTTCTTTGTTGATGTAACCTAATTAAAATAGGGAATCGAATCATTCAGTTTCTTAGCTTTAAACAAAGGAGGAAGTGTTGTTACCTTTTCAAAGGAAGAAGAGCAGATATTCTATAGCTCCTAAAATGTGATTTTGTTTTACCTGAAAATAGTCTAGATATCAACAATTGCTAGGAGAACCAACCACAGGTTCCAGCTAGCTAATCGATCATGAGTGTCACTCTCTCTCCACCCTTAAAACAGATCTGTGGGCTTTTAGTCAAAGTTTAAGTGATAAGAATCGTTGGTACCAAAGAGCAGTTCAACTCTGAAAATCAGAGCATTTGGAAGAAAAGGCCCTAATGTTTAAGTGATTGGCCAGTGACCTGATTTCTTTTTGCAGCTGGGATGTTGTTTTTTAAAATTTTTATATTGAAGTATAGTTGATTCACAGTATTGTGTTGGTTTCAGACGTACAGCAATTGTGATTCAGTTATATGTATATATAATATATTTCAGATTATTTCCATTATAGTTTGTTATAAGATTTTGAATATAGTTCCCTGTGCTATACAGTAAATCCTTGTTGCTTATCTATTTTATGTATAATAGCTTATATCTGTTAATCCCATACTCCTAATTTATCCCCCCCCCTTTTCCCTTTGGTAACCATAAGTTTGTTTTTTATGTCTGTGAGTCTGTTTCTGTTTTGTATATAGATTCATTTGCATTATTTTTTAGATTTCACATATAGGTGATATCATATATTTGTCTTTGTCTGAGTTGCTTCACTTAATATGATATTTTCTTGGTCCATCCATGTTGCTGTAAATGGCAATATTACATTCTTTCTTATGACTAATATTCCATTGTAAATATACACCACATCTTCTTAAACAGATCATCTGTTGATGGGCACTTGGGTTGTTTCCATGTCTTGGCCTATTGTAAATAATGCTGCCATGAACATTGGGGTGCAAGTATCTTTTCAAATTAGAGTTTTTATTTTTCCCAGATGTATACTCAGGAGTGGGATTGCAGGGCCATATGGTAGTTCTATTTTTGTTTTCTAAGGGACCTCCATACTGTTTTCCATAGTAGCTGCACCAATTTACATTCCCACCAACAGTGCACAAGGGTTCCCTTTTCTCCACAAGAGATGTGGATTTCTTTATCCTTTAACATACATGTTTTATCTCTGGCATGCCTGTAGGATGGGACTGAAAATATGGCCTCTAGATCAGCCGTCCCCAACCTCTTTGGCACCAGGGACCGGTTTCGTGGAAGACAGTTTTTCTGCGGACGGAGGGTGCCTGGGGGCGGGGCATGGTTCAGGCAGTAACATGAGCAATGGGGAGCGGCAGGTGAAGCTTCACTCGCTAGCCCGCCGCTCACCTCCTGCTGTGCGACCGGTTCCTAACAGGCCTTGGACTGGTACTGGTCCGCGGCCTGGGGGTTGGGGACCCCTGCTCTAAATAATACAGTCTACGGAAAAAAATCATTTTTACAAGATGGTGATATAACTATTCCTGTCCACCAAAGTGAAAGTCGTTAATCAAGGACCTTTACACAATACATACGTATCTGTAACATTTGCATTTTTTAAAATTTATTTTATTTTTGGCTGCATTGGGTCTTTGTTGCCATGCGTGGGCTTTTCTCTAGTTGCGGCAAGCGGGGGCTACTCTTCGCTGTGGTGCGTGGGCTTCTCATTGCGGTGGCTTCTCTTGTTGCGGAGCACGGGCTCTAGGCGCACGGGCTCCAGTAGTTGTGGCACACGGGCTCAGTTGCTCCGCGGCATGTGGGATCTTCCCGGACCAGGGCTTGAACCCATGTCCCCTGCATTGGCAGGCGGATTCTTAACCACTGCGCCACCAGGGAAGCCCCAACATTTGCATTTTTAAGAGTACTTTGATACGTATTATTTATTTGCTCTTCCCTGTAATCATATAATGCAGGTAGTCTGTTCCTATTCTGCAGATGAAAAACTCAAAGCCCACAGGAGGTGATCTTTTGTACAAGTCATGTTGGATGATAATAGATCAGGATCCTCCCATATTTGAGTTCAGTGCGGTTTCTACTGGAATCCCTAGTTGATAACTTACAATTACATTTTTTATGCACAAAATATTTATCATCGTTAATGAAAACAAAGATATTTAATTAAATTATAGCTTTATCAGAGCATGTCTCTATTTCTTCAGAAAAATAAGTTTTTAAAAAAATAGTCTTTTCCCTAATCATTCTATAAAAATAAGATATGTTTGCTATGTAGGATTTTTTATTTTAAAACACTTACTTTGAGGGAATTCCCTGGCATTGCAGTGGTTGGGACTTGGTGCTTTCACTGCCAGGGCCCGGTTCCATCCCTGGTTGGGGAACTAAAATCCTGCAAGCTGTGTGGCACGGCCAAAAAAAAAAAAAAAAAGATTTTATACATAAAGAAAAGTTGCAAGAATAAAGTATTTTTGCCTACTAAACCTTGGTTCATCAGGGCTTAACATTTTGCCATATTTGCTTTATCATATTCTCTGGGTCTTCTCCCGTCTGCCCTCATTATTTATTTCTTCTGAACCATCTTATAATAGGTTCCATATATGATGCCTCTTTAACGACACCTTACTACTTCAATGTATATTGCCTGGTGTAATGGTTTCTTAGGAGCGGGAAACTGCCGTTTCTGTTAGCTGTTGCCAAATTCCCCTCCATAGCAGCTGTATCAGTTTACATTTCCACCACCGATGCATGGGAGGGAGTACCTTGTTCTCCACACTCTGCCAAACAATATGTTATCGAGCTTTTGAACTTGGGCTAATCTGATGGTTAAGAAATATTATCTCAGTGTTTTAATTTGCATTTATCTTATTCAAAAGTTAAACATCTTTTCATATGTTTAAGGCTATTTTAATATTTTTTGTGAATAGTCTATGTCTTTTGACCATTTTTCCTTGTGCTTTCTTTTAGTTTCTTTTGTTATTTTTCTAGCTTTGAATGAGAATTGAATTTAGATTTATTCTTTCATTTTTACTGATTTAGGTATCTAAAGCTATATATCCCATAAATCCAGATATATAGTATTTTCATTATCCTTTCCCTGGAAATTCTGTAGTTTATGGTTTATTTGCCTATTTTCCCCAGGAGTTAATAGTTTGGGGTTTTTTTCAGGTGGAAGGGTTTTTTGTTGTTTTTTTTAATTGTTCTTAATTTCTATTTGTTATTCATTGTGGTCAGAGAGTGTTGTTTGTAATACTTCTACTTGGTGAAACTTACTGAAATTTTCTTTGTAACCTAATATTTGATCAATTTTGATGATATTCATGTATGCTGAGGTTTATTCTTTATTATATGTAAAGTTTGATATATAGCCATAACATTTATGATTTTGTTTTTTAAGTCTTCTGTAGCTTTTCTTGTTTTCTTTTTTTTTTTTTTAACCTACTTTATTTGTCTTATACTGAGAGTGGTGTCTTAGTCTCTTACTATTAGGATATTTCTCCTTGTATCTCCTATAGTTTCAGCTTTATGTAGGTGGTATCACCATGCTATTTGATGCATAGACAGAAAGACAGAAAAAAAGAAGAAAGTTTTAAAGCAAGAGAATGACATCATTAGATGAGAGTTTCAGAAAGATCTCTGAGGTGGTTAGGTTCTGGGAAGCCCCAACACCAAGCCAGGTTGGAGGTTCATGGAGCTCGTTTGTTTTTCCTCTGTCAGGAAGACATCAGCATCAGAAGGACAGAAAGCAGCTTGGTGGTTTCTAGGTGCTGGAGAAAATGGGGAGTTATTGTTTAATGAGTAGAGTCAGTTTTGCAAGATAAAGAGTTTTGGAGATGGGTGGTGGTGATGGTTGCACAGGAATGTGGACATACGTAATGCCACAAAAATGGGTAAGATTGAAAGTTTTATGTGTATTTTACCACAATTAAAAATAATTTTAAAAAGAAAGGGAACAGTTAAAGAGGACCTGGAAGTGGGAAAACATGTTGTCATAGACATTCATGTATAGGTTTTTGTTTTTTTTAATAAATTTATTTATTTATTTTTGGCTGTGTTGGGTCTTTGTTGCTGCCCGTGGGCTTTCTCTAGTTGCGGTGAGCGGGAGCTACTCTTTGTTGCAGTGCGTGAGCTCCTCGTTGCGGTGGCTTCTCTTGTTGCAGAGCACAGGCTCTAGATGCACAGGCTTCAGTAGGTGTGGCACACAGGCTCAGTAGTTGTGGCGCACAGGCTTTGTTGCTCCGTGGCATGTGGCATCTTCCCAGACCAGGGTTCGAACCCGTGTCCCCTGCATTGACAGGCGTATTCTTAACCACTGCGCCACCAGGGAATTCCCTATAGGTTTTTATATGAATATAATTTTCATTTCTCTGGAAAAAGTGTCCAGGATTGCATACAGTAGGTGCACATTTAGGTTTTTTAGAAAGTGCTAAGCTGTTTTCCAGAGGGGCTATACCATTTTACGTTCCTACCAGCAACGCATGAGTGAGCCAGTTTTCCTTCATCATTGTCAGCACTTGGTATTGTCGCTATTTTTTATTTTAGCAGTTTAATAGGTATGTGGTGATATTTCATTGTGGTTTGAATTTTCCATTTCCCTAACTGCTAATGATGTTGAGCATTTTTTCATGTGGTTACTTGTCATCTCTTTACCTATTGGGTGAGATGTGTCTTCATGTCTTGGGCACATTTTAGTTTTTATTTTTGAGTTTTGGGAGTTCTTTGTACATTCTAGATGCTAGTCTTCTTTTATGGAAATGACACTTGTCTGAGGGTGCCAGTTTGGATTTTGCTTGATTTTGAGTCCCTTTCCTGTGGCCAGTACTGAGAGCCAGTAAGTATTGATTTGTCTTCATATTTTGGCATTTACTTGTGCTTTTCTTTCAGAGGATAACTGTCTTCATTTTGCCTATGTCCTAATCTCTCTCTCTCTCTCTCTCTCTCTCTCTCTCCTTCACATAGTCTCTTAAACATCTTGGTACCCTACTCTCTGTACCCACAGGCTCATAGCAGCTGCTGTTGGACTTTCTTTTTTTTTTTTCTTTAACTTATAAGTAATTTGAACTTTGGCATATTCCCTGCCTCCTAGTAATGCTGATAACATGGGTCACGTGTGATTTAATCAGTGCTCCGTGATGGACTTATAGTTTCTTGGGGAAGATGTGTGAAGAGATTCAGATTCAAATGGATGCCATTATCCTTCCTGCTCAGAAGCCTCTAGAATGGAATAATTTATTGACCAAAAGACCTCATTATCCCTATAAAACGTGTCATAATGGGATACTTGGGGGAAAATTGACATTATAGTAAAATTATAACTGACATCATAACCTTTCCCTTATAATCATGACAATAAAAATTCTTGGTCTTGGATTACAGTTCTAACTAATTATCTACTTTAAATAAGTGCAATATAGGAACAGGCATAGGGATCATATGTTTCAACACTAGAAAGGATAACAATAATTATATCATATAGAATATTAGAGCTGAAAGAAAAGTTCAAGAAAGACTAGGGCTTCCCTGGTGGCGCAGTGGTTGAGAGTCCGCCTGCCGATGCAGGGGACACGGGTTTGTGCCCCGGTCTGGGAGGATCCCACGTGCCGCAGAGCGGCTGGGCCCGTGAGCCATGGCCGCTGGGCCTGCACGTCCGGAGCCTGTGCTCTGCAACGGGAGAGGCCACAACAGTGAGAGGTCCGCGTACCGCAAAAACAAAAACAACAACAAAAAAAGACTAATCTAACCCTCTATGTCATTCTACAGCTGAGGCTAAGAAAGGTGAAGCAATTTTCCTGAGGTGTCCCTGAGAGTTACTAGCGAGGGTGTCCCTGGAACCAAGTCCTCTTGGCTCCCTGTCCCTCGTGCCTCTTCCATTAAATGGTCCCAACTCTGGTTCAGGCTTTGGTAGGTTAAGTATCATCATGACCATTTTCCTGTTGAGACAAAAGAAATCAAATCACTTGCCCACGACTGTACATGTCATTAAGTAGCAAACACAGGTGCAAGGGAGACCGGGAAGCTTCACATGCAGCATTCATTCACACGCTGCATGTATTGCCTGGCTGCCTTCCTTCCTTTCTGCCCTCTCTCATTCTCACATACTTAATGAACACCTGAACTATTTCAGATCAAATTATGGGGTGGTAGTGTTAATAGAGTGTGGTCTGTTTTAAAGGGTGGACGTGGCTCATAGGTTTTGTTTTGTTTGTTTGTTTGTTTTGGCTGTGCCGTGTGGCATGTAGGATCTTAGTTCCCCAACCAAGGATCAAACCCATGCCCCCTGCAATAGAAACACAGAGTCTTAACCACTGGATCACCAGGGAAGTCTGCAGCTCACAGTTTTGATGGTGCACACAGGTTCAAGTTTACAGGCATTCTCTTAAAAAGCAAAGGTTTATGGCTAGGCTTTTCCTCTGTACCTCTAAAGCAGTGGGAGGGCTCGGTCTAACTGAACCACCCAACTTCTGCCTGCTTGAAGGGCAATGCTCTTGCTGCGGTGGTTTCCTGATTATCGACAAGAGGCTTATCTGTCAAATTCTTCTTTGGGTGCTCTTGAAATGTGTACCTCAGGTACGCCAGGGTTGCCTCATGTTGAATTTTCTTTGTCAGCGAAGGACAGAATGTTCTTCTCTGCTGTGCCAATAGCACTTTCCCATGTACACTCAGGGAAGGCTTTTCACCCTCTCAACAGGGCTCAAAAGTCTTGACTGGAGTACTTCAGAAATAGGTCTGGTTTATACGTTTATAAAAACAAGCAGAGGGGCTTCCCTGGTGGCGCAGTGGTTGAGAGTCCGCCTGCCGATGCAGGGGACACGGGTTCGTGCCCCGGTTCAGGAAGATCCCACATGCCGCGGAGCGGCTGGGTCCGTGAGCCATGGCCGCTGAGCCTGCGCGTCCGGAGCCTGTGCTCCGCAACGGGAGAGGCCACAACAGTGAGAGGCCCGCGTACCGCCAAAAAAAAAAAAAAAAACAAGTAGAGTCTGGGCAATTCCTAGCGTGGAATAGCACTGATGATCTGAATTTTTCCTAGGCAAGCACATGGATGGTGCTACCAGAGGGCAAATGGATAGCACTTTGGTCCCCACTCAATAAGGAGAGAGGGTGGCAATCCCCGCTTGGTGAAAGTGAAGGTGGTATCTTATGAGAAGAGAGACTGGTGTTCACAGAGAGAAAAGGCAGATGGCAGGTGGAGGCGTGAGGTGGAGAAATGGAGCTCGGGGTGCCTCGATGTGTCCATCCTACAGGCCTGCAGGAAAGAATTTATATTTTCTGGTTTTTTATTTGTTGATGGAATATGCTGATAGTCCATATGTACATTTGGAAAATAATTAAAGTAATATTAGAAGTGGTCGTGGAAAAGTCTTGGACCTGGAATTGGCTGGAACTCTGTCCTGAGCATGCTGTATTTATCAGTGTACTTTGGAGTTGCCCCAGAGCAGCCTCTATACCTCATCTCCCTGGCTGCAAGGGAGCCTGGGAGGAGCTGCCTGTTTGCACTGAGTTGGGAAGAGCTGGGATTTTTCCTCCTGTTCAGGGTGGGGCTAGTAGGAAGGGGAGAGTTTGCCTTGTCCTGTGAAGGTCTCATCATGGGTCAAATTTGCTCAACTAGTGTGTGACAGGTGAAGAACACTGGAGCCTGGGAATGTCTCCTCTCCCTCCCTACTTTCTCACCACCACACGTGCCTGTCCCTCTTTCTTCTTGGGGTAAGAAAGAGAATGTAGAATGGACTTGGATTTATATTTTGGTTCCTGAGACTGTAAAGCAGTTCTGCCACTTTTCTGGAAATCTCTCTAACGTTGAAACTTTTTTTTCTCCTCTCTTCCTTACCAGTATTTCCTCTCAAGTATAAAAACCATGGTTTATACTTGAGAGGAAATACTGGTAAGGAAGAGAGGAGAAAAAAAAGTTTCAACGTTAGAGAGATTTCCAGAAAAGTGGCAGGAACTGCTTTACAGTCTCAGGAACCAAAATATAAATCCAAGTCCATTCTACATTCTCTTTCTTACCCCCAAGAAGAAAGAGGGACAGGCACGTGTGGTGGTGAGAAAGTAGGGAGGGAGAGGAGACATTCCCAGGCTCCAGTGTTCTTCACCTGTCACACACTAGTTGAGCAAATTTGACCCATGATGAGACCTTCACAGGACAAGGCAAACTCTCCCCTTCCTACTAGCCCCACCCTGAACAGGAGGAAAAATCCCCAGCTCTTCCCAACTCAGTGCAAACAGGCAGCTCCTCCCAGGCTCCCTTGCAGCCAGGGAGATGAGGTATAGAGGCTGCTCTGGGGCAACTCCAAAGTACACTGATAAATACAGCATGCTCAGGACAGAGTTCCAGCCAATTCCAGGTCCAAGACTTTTCCACGACCACTTCTAATATTACTTTAATTATTTTCCAAATGTACATATGGACTATCAGCATATTCCACAAATAAAAAACCAGAAAATATAAATTCTTTCCTGCAGGCCTGTAGGATGGACACATCGAGGCACCCCGAGCTCCATTTCTCCACCTCACGCCTCCACCTGCCATCTGCCTTTTCTCTCTGTGAACACCAGTCTCTCTTCTCATAAGATACCACCTTCACTTTCACCAAGCGGGGATTGCCACCCTCTCTCCTTATTGAGTGGGGACCAAAGTGCTATCCATTTGCCCTCTGGTAGCACCATCCATGTGCTTGCCTAGGAAAAATTCAGATCATCAGTGCTATTCCACGCTAGGAATTGCCCAGACTCTACTTGTTTTTTTTTTTTTTTTTTGGCGGTACGCGGGCCTCTCACTGTTGTGGCCTCTCCCGTTGCGGAGCACAGGCTCCGGACGCGCAGGCTCAGCGGCCATGGCTCACGGACCCAGCCGCTCCGCGGCATGTGGGATCTTCCTGAACCGGGGCACGAACCCGTGTCCCCTGCATCGGCAGGCGGACTCTCAACCACTGCGCCACCAGGGAAGCCCCTCTGCTTGTTTTTAAACGTATAAACCAGACCTATTTCTGAAGTACTCCAGTCAAGACTTTTGAGCCCTGTTGAGAGGGTGAAAAGCCTTCCCTGAGTGTACATGGGAAAGTGCTATTGGCACAGCAGAGAAGAACATTCTGTCCTTCGCTGACAAAGAAAATTCAACATGAGGCAACCCTGGCGTACCTGAGGTACACATTTCAAGAGCACCCAAAGAAGAATTTGACAGATAAGCCTCTTGTCGATAATCAGGAAACCACCGCAGCAAGAGCATTGCCCTTCAAGCAGGCAGAAGTTGGGTGGTTCAGTTAGACCGAGCCCTCCCACTGCTTTAGAGGTACAGAGGAAAAGCCTAGCCATAAACCTTTGCTTTTTAAGAGAATGCCTGTAAACTTGAACCTGTGTGCACCATCAAAACTGTGAGCTGCAGACTTCCCTGGTGATCCAGTGGTTAAGACTCTGTGTTTCTATTGCAGGGGGCATGGGTTTGATCCTTGGTTGGGGAACTAAGATCCTACATGCCACACGGCACAGCCAAAACAAACAAACAAACAAAACAAAACCTATGAGCCACGTCCACCCTTTAAAACAGACCACACTCTATTAACACTACCACCCCATAATTTGATCTGAAATAGTTCAGGTGTTCATTAAGTATGTGAGAAATGAGAGAGGGCAGAAAGGAAGGAAGGCAGCCAGGCAATACATGCAGCGTGTGAATGAATGCTGCATGTGAAGCTTCCCGGTCTCCCTTGCACCTGTGTTTGCTACTTAATGACATGTACAGTCGTGGGCAAGTGATTTGATTTCTTTTGTCTCAACAGGAAAATGGTCATGATGATACTTAACCTACCAAAGCCTGAACCAGAGTTGGGACCATTTAATGGAAGAGGCACGAGGGACAGGGAGCCAAGAGGACTTGGTTCCAGGGACACCCTCGCTAGTAACTCTCAGGGACACCTCAGGAAAATTGCTTCACCTTTCTTAGCCTCAGCTGTAGAATGACATAGAGGGTTAGATTAGTCTTTTTTTGTTGTTGTTTTTGTTTTTGCGGTACGCGGACCTCTCACTGTTGTGGCCTCTCCCGTTGCAGAGCACAGGCTCCGGACGTGCAGGCCCAGCGGCCATGGCTCACGGGCCCAGCCGCTCCGCGGCACGTGGGATCCTCCCAGACCGGGGCACAAACCCGTGTCCCCTGCATCGGCAGGCGGACTCTCAACCACTGCGCCACCAGGGAAGCCCTAGTCTTTCTTGAACTTTTCTTTCAGCTCTAATATTCTATATGATATAATTATTGTTATCCTTTCTAGTGTTGAAACATATGATCCCTATGCCTGTTCCTATATTGCACTTATTTAAAGTAGATAATTAGTTAGAACTGTAATCCAAGACCAAGAATTTTTATTGTCATGATTATAAGGGAAAGGTTATGATGTCAGTTATAATTTTACTATAATGTCAATTTTCCCCCAAGTATCCCATTATGACACGTTTTATAGGGATAATGAGGTCTTTTGGTCAATAAATTATTCCATTCTAGAGGCTTCTGAGCAGGAAGGATAATGGCATCCATTTGAATCTGAATCTCTTCACACATCTTCCCCCAAGAAACTATAAGTCCATCACGGAGCACTGATTAAATCACACGTGACCCATGTTATCAGCATTACTAGGAGGCAGGGAATATGCCAAAGTTCAAATTACTTATAAGTTAAAGAAAAAAAAAAAAGAAAGTCCAACAGCAGCTGCTATGAGCCTGTGGGTACAGAGAGTAGGGTACCAAGATGTTTAAGAGACTATGTGAAGGAGAGAGAGAGAGAGAGAGAGAGAGAGAGAGAGATTAGGACATAGGCAAAATGAAGACAGTTATCCTCTGAAAGAAAAGCACAAGTAAATGCCAAAATATGAAGACAAATCAATACTTACTGGCTCTCAGTACTGGCCACAGGAAAGGGACTCAAAATCAAGCAAAATCCAAACTGGCACCCTCAGACAAGTGTCATTTCCATAAAAGAAGACTAGCATCTAGAATGTACAAAGAACTCCCAAAACTCAAAAATAAAAAACTAAAATGTGCCCAAGACATGAAGACACATCTCACCCAATAGGTAAAGAGATGACAAGTAACCACATGAAAAAATGCTCAACATCATTAGCAGTTAGGGAAATGGAAAATTCAAACCACAATGAAATATCACCACATACCTATTAAACTGGCTAAAATAAAAAATAGCGACAATACCAAGTGCTGACAATGATGAAGGAAAACTGGCTCACTCATGCGTTGCTGGTAGGAACGTAAAATGGTATAGCCCCTCTGGAAAACAGCTTAGCACTTTCTAAAAAACCTAAATGTGCACCTACTGTATGCAATCCTGGACACTTTTTCCAGAGAAATGAAAATTATATTCATATAAAAACCTATAGGGAATTCCCTGGTGGCGCAGTGGTTAAGAATACGCCTGTCAATGCAGGGGACACGGGTTCGAACCCTGGTCTGGGAAGATGCCACATGCCACGGAGCAACAAAGCCTGTGCGCCACAACTACTGAGCCTGTGTGCCACACCTACTGAAGCCTGTGCATCTAGAGCCTGTGCTCTGCAACAAGAGAAGCCACCGCAACGAGGAGCTCACGCACTGCAACAAAGAGTAGCTCCCGCTCACCGCAACTAGAGAAAGCCCACGGGCAGCAACAAAGACCCAACACAGCCAAAAATAAATAAATAAATTTATTAAAAAAACAAAAACCTATACATGAATGTCTATGACAACATGTTTTCCCACTTCCAGGTCCTCTTTAACTGTTCCCTTTCTTTTTAAAATTATTTTTAATTGTGGTAAAATACACATAAAACTTTCAATCTTACCCATTTTTGTGGCATTACGTATGTCCACATTCCTGTGCAACCATCACCACCACCCATCTCCAAAACTCTTTATCTTGCAAAACTGACTCTACTCATTAAACAATAACTCCCCATTTTCTCCAGCACCTAGAAACCACCAAGCTGCTTTCTGTCCTTCTGATGCTGATGTCTTCCTGACAGAGGAAAAACAAACGAGCCCCATGAACCTCCAACCTGGCTTGGTGTTGGGGCTTCCCAGAACCTAACCACTTCAGAGATCTTTCTGAAACTCTCATCTAATGATGTCATTCTCTTGCTTTAAAACTTTCTTCTTTTTTTCTGTCTTTCTGTCTATGCATCAAATAGCATGGTGATACCACCTACATAAAGCTGAAACTATAGGAGATACAAGGAGAAATATCCTAATAGTAAGAGACTAAGACACCACTCTCAGTATAAGACAAATAAAGTAGGTTAAAAAAAAAAAAAAAGAAAACAAGAAAAGCTACAGAAGACTTAAAAAACAAAATCATAAATGTTATGGCTATATATCAAACTTTACATATAATAAAGAATAAACCTCAGCATACATGAATAATCATCAAAATTGATCAAATATTAGGTTACAAAGAAAATTTCAGTAAGTTTCACCAAGTAGAAGTATTACAAACAACACTCTCTGACCACAATGAATAACAAATAGAAATTAAGAACAATTAAAAAAAACAACAAAAAAACCCTTCCACCTGAAAAAAACCCCAAACTATTAACTCCTGGGGAAAATAGGCAAATAAACCATAAACTACAGAATTTCCAGGGAAAGGATAATGAAAATACTATATATCTGGATTTATGGGATATATAGCTTTAGATACCTAAATCAGTAAAAATGAAAGAATAAATCTAAATTCAATTCTCAATTCAAAAGCTAGAAAAATAACAAAAGAAACTAAAAGAAAGCACAAGGAAAAATGGTCAAAAGACATAGACTATTCACAAAAAATATTAAAATAGCCTTAAACATATGAAAAGATGTTTAACTTTTGAATAAGATAAATGCAAATTAAAACACTGAGATAATATTTCTTAACCATCAGATTAGCCCAAGTTCAAAAGCTCGATAACATATTGTTTGGCAGAGTGTGGAGAACAAGGTACTCCCTCCCATGCATCGGTGGTGGAAATGTAAACTGATACAGCTGCTATGGAGGGGAATTTGGCAACAGCTAACAGAAACGGCAGTTTCCCGCTCCTAAGAAACCATTACACCAGGCAATATACATTGAAGTAGTAAGGTGTCGTTAAAGAGGCATCTTATATGGAACCTATTATAAGATGGTTCAGAAGAAATAAATAATGAGGGCAGACGGGAGAAGACCCAGAGAATATGATAAAGCAAATATGGCAAAATGTTAAGCCCTGATGAACCAAGGTTTAGTAGGCAAAAATACTTTATTCTTGCAACTTTTCTTTATGTATAAAATCTTTTTTTTTTTTTTTTTTGGCCGTGCCACACAGCTTGCAGGATTTTAGTTCCCCAACCAGGGATGGAACCGGGCCCTGGCAGTGAAAGCACCAAGTCCCAACCACTGCAATGCCAGGGAATTCCCTCAAAGTAAGTGTTTTAAAATAAAAAATCCTACATAGCAAACATATCTTATTTTTATAGAATGATTAGGGAAAAGACTATTTTTTTAAAAACTTATTTTTCTGAAGAAATAGAGACATGCTCTGATAAAGCTATAATTTAATTAAATATCTTTGTTTTCATTAACGATGATAATATTTTGTGCATAAAAAAATGTAATTGTAAAGTTATCAACTAGGGATTCCAGTAGAACCGCACTGAACTCAAATATGGGAGGATCCTGATCTATTATCATCCAACATGACTTGTACAAAAGATCACCTCCTGTGGGCTTTGAGTTTTTTCATCTGCAGAATAGGAACAGACTACCTGCATTATATGATTACAGGGAAGAGCAAATAAATAATACGTATCAAAGTACTCTTAAAAATGCAAATGTTGGGGCTTCCCTGGTGGCGCAGTGGTTAAGAATTCCGCCTGCCAATGCAGGGGACATGGGTTCAAGCCCTGGTCCGGGGAAGATCCCACATGCCGCGGAGCAACTGAGCCCGTGTGCCACAACTACTGGAGCCCGTGCGCCTAGAGCCCGTGCTCCGCAACAAGAGAAGCCACCGCAATGAGAAGCCCACGCACCACAGCGAAGAGTAGCCCCCGCTTGCCGCAACTAGAGAAAAGCCCACGCATGGCAACAAAGACCCAATGCAGCCAAAAATAAAATAAATTTTAAAAAATGCAAATGTTACAGATACGTATGTATTGTGTAAAGGTCCTTGATTAACGAACTTTCACTTTGGTGGACAGGAATAGTTATATCACCATCTTGTAAAAATGATTTTTTTTCCGTAGACTGTATTATTTAGAGCAGGGGTCCCCAACCCCCAGGCCGCGGACCAGTACCAGTCCAAGGCCTGTTAGGAACCGGGTCGCACAGCAGGAGGTGAGCGGCGGGCTAGCGAGTGAAGCTTCACCTGCCGCTCCCCATTGCTCATGTTACTGCCTGAAACCATGCCCCGCCCCCAGGCACCCTCCGTCCGCAGAAAAACTGTCTTCCACGAAACCGGTCCCTGGTGCCAAAGAGGTTGGGGACGGCTGATCTAGAGGCCATATTTTCAGTCCATCCTACAGGCATGCCAGAGATAAAACATGTATGTTAAAGGATAAAGAAATCCACATCTCTTGTGGAGAAAAGGGAACCCTTGTGCACTGTTGGTGGGAATGTAAATTGGTGCAGCTACTATGGAAAACAGTATGGAGGTCCCTTAGAAAACAAAAAATAGAACTACCATATGGCCCTGCAATCCCACTCCTGAGTATACATCTGGGAAAAATAAAAACTCTAATTTGAAAAGATACTTGCACCCCAATGTTCATGGCAGCATTATTTACAATAGGCCAAGACATGGAAACAACCCAAGTGCCCATCAACAGATGATCTGTTTAAGAAGATGTGGTGTATATTTACAATGGAATATTAGTCATAAGAAAGAATGTAATATTGCCATTTACAGCAACATGGATGGACCAAGAAAATATCATATTAAGTGAAGCAACTCAGACAAAGACAAATATATGATATCACCTATATGTGAAATCTAAAAAATAATGCAAATGAATCTATATACAAAACAGAAACAGACTCACAGACATAAAAAACAAACTTATGGTTACCAAAGGGAAAAGGGGGGGGGATAAATTAGGAGTATGGGATTAACAGATATAAGCTATTATACATAAAATAGATAAGCAACAAGGATTTACTGTATAGCACAGGGAACTATATTCAAAATCTTATAACAAACTATAATGGAAATAATCTGAAATATATTATATATACATATAACTGAATCACAATTGCTGTACGTCTGAAACCAACACAATACTGTGAATCAACTATACTTCAATATAAAAATTTTAAAAAAAATCAACATCCCAGCTGCAAAAAGAAATCAGGTCACTGGCCAATCACTTAAACATTAGGGCCTTTTCTTCCAAATGCTCTGATTTTCAGAGTTGAACTGCTCTTTGGTACCAACGATTCTTATCACTTAAACTTTGACTAAAAGCCCACAGATCTGTTTTAAGGGTGGAGAGAGAGTGACACTCATGATCGATTAGCTAGCTGGAACCTGTGGTTGGTTCTCCTAGCAATTGTTGATATCTAGACTATTTTCAGGTAAAACAAAATCACATTTTAGGAGCTATAGAATATCTGCTCTTCTTCCTTTGAAAAGGTAACAACACTTCCTCCTTTGTTTAAAGCTAAGAAACTGAATGATTCGATTCCCTATTTTAATTAGGTTACATCAACAAAGAAAGTTCACTGAAACTAATTTTTGGTTAATTTTGCGGAAACCTCTGTTTCTCTTTCTTAGAAAAAGTTGTTACTATTATGAATACTCTGCACCTTAATTTACCCCTATTTCTTATTTAAAATTTAATTTTCAAAACAGGCTTTCATATTGGTAAATTTAAAAATGAGTCAGGGGACTTCCCTGGCAGTCCAGTGGTTAAGACAACGCACTTCCACTGCGGGGTACATGGGTTCCATCCCTGGTCAGGGAACTAAGATCCCACATGACGCACGGCCAAAAAAAAAGAGTTAGACGAAGGATGCCCTGGTTCTAATAACTATGAAACCAAATGTCACCCACCAAAGGTGGGCTAACGTTGACCGGCAAAGAGCTTGGATGCCTGCCAGAAATGGATGTCAGATGCCAGCCACATCCCCCAGCTCCTCTCTGAGATTCAGGGCTCATGAAAGAATCATTATTTCTAGAAGAGACTGTTAACCGGTTAAAGGTCTGAGCCATCAGCTGGGGTTTTATATGCATTCAATGGGAACTATTTATAATAATTCATTCTATGATTCATTCTAATATTTATTGAGTACCTAGTATTTGCAAGGCAGTGTGCCAAGTGATGTGAGAAATACAGCCCCACCTTCAAGGTGTTCATATTAGGAGGGGTATAAATAACCCACAGAACATAACGTTAATACAAGTTGAAAAATGGCAAGGGCCGGAATGAAGAAAAAAAACAGTACCGTTTAGGAGTTCAAAGAAGGGAGCTATCACTTTTAACACTGTAGCTGCTTGGGAAGGGAAAGTGAACTATGACTAACAGGCAATTTACCATATGATTCGCCTATGCTAACTAATGCCCATGACAATAACGATAGCTACCATTATCAAATACTTGCTATGCTCTGGTCACCATACTGAGATCCCACAGACATTATCTTATTAAATGCTCACAACATCTTAAAAGTATCATTAACCCCTTTACTGATGCAGCAAATGAAGCTCAAAAAAAAAAACCAAAAAAACAAAAAACAGAACTGCCCAAGTTCACATGATTAGGAAGTTTAAGAGGAGAGATGCAATTCCAGAGCCCTTACTCCTTCCAGAATCCTGGACTCATCTAGACTTAGGGACCTAGATAACAAAGACAGCAGTGTCCTACCCTCTGTGCAGGAATGGATCCCAGGTCCCTAAGCATGTTCTTACAAAGGGGGTTTTCTCCAACCTCTACACTCCAGTAGACCAACACCACACAGCCTCGGTTACGTCCTCATAGCACTGAAGCGTTCTTCCACCACAATTACAACACAGATATTCCCCTTTTGAAAACAGTCATGAGATTCATTCCTGCCTCAAGAGCATGTTCCAGACAGGTGCTCTGCATTCATCTGGATGTGGCAGCAGCAAGCCAACTCAGGAAAAATACCAGATGTTCCAACAATAGATGCTACAGTTATCTATTTTTATTCTGGCAGCTCACTGAGGTTTTTATTTTTATCATTTTTAGCTGTAAAATATAGAGAGAGAGACCCTCTTATGGTAAGTCCTGTTTTCCATGAAAAAACTTTCACTCTATCAGGCATGAGCAGCTTTCCTCTTGATTTGTATCTGAACCATGAGAAAAAACATCACAGATGCAGACTGCATTGTACTAAGAACATATGCATGCTTTTAAATCACTTTTATCTTACTTTTTACTAATGTAACCCTGAAACATAAAATATGTCCTTTTTTTTTTTCATTCACTGTTATGTGAAGAACAGATGGTAAAAGGGTTAGATTAAAGTAATACAGCATGTCCATTAAAATAACCCCCACTGCTGGGGATGCTTCCCTTGAACAGGAGTCGTGTTTACTGTAAAGAACGGCTTTGGCTTACACACATTGGAAATTGCCGGGGGTCTTCTCAACGATAAACATAAGGGTAAGAGAAAAACTAATGTCAAAATCAAATGCATTTTAAAATGACAATTATGCAAGTTATTTTGCTAATCTGGGAGGCAGACTGAAAACATTTGCCTGTGATACTGTAACTCAACAGCAGTCAAATAATAGATTCCATTTCTGACTTGAAAAATTTTACTACCTAGAAATTGTAAGGAAGGAAACCTTCAAGAAAAATTAGAGAATACATTTTAAAAGGAAAAAATATCAATCTTGAGTCACATTCCAGAGTCAAGGATGGCTTCACTAGAGGAACTGAGCAATAAATATTTCCATTTACACTGTAAATAATTAGAAAGCAAATACTCACTCAAAATTCAATTATTAAAAATTTTAAATATTTTGGCCATTTCTCCCCTCATTTTAGAAAATGGTATAAATTGTCATCTTCTCAAAATATCAATTTTTAAGAATGGTTCACAAGATTTTCTCTCATTATTGTTATGATTTGCTCCACTTATAGTATAATCTGTTATTTATTGTGATGTTGTTTTTACCTTTAATCCACATTTTAGTTATTTTTAGCTCAAAGAATATTCTGGTGAGAAATCTTTCATACCTGTAAGTTCCTGATATATTTCATGAAGTAGAAACATGAGAAGTTTTTTAATATGCCTCAAATGTGGTTTGAAATGACTTAGGGCTTCTCTTAATCCAACCCCCCACCAACAGTTACAAAAATGTTCCTGGGATTTGGTTCACTCATTTTTCTCACAGAAAAGTAAGCATAGTCGACATCTCATTGGCTGTCAGGTTGACATGCAGCTGGAAGGGAATCAGCACTCGGAACCAGAGGCCAGTTTTCCTCCAGTGTAACTCTATAAGGACTCTCCTATAAGGTTCCATATGGAGAGAGCTGTTCCCAACCATGAAATCCACAATCCACATCCTCTTATAAATCCGAAGGTAAAGTCCTAAAGGCTGGCAGGCATCTTCATTGCACTGAAGATTTTAAACAGGTAATAAACATTTAATTAGGCCCTTTATGTCCTGGCACACACAGCTGTAAATGATCAAGAATATCCCAACTTGCATAGGTAATATAGAAATGACTCTAGCTCATTGGATAAATCCTGGGTTTCCAGGACCAGTAGCACTAGTTTTAATGGTAATCTTCTTCCATGATGGGCTTTGAGCATAAGCCAGAACCACATCCATCTTTTCACTGGTACTCTGACTCACTCTCTGATTTTTCACATATAAGTGGCAGATTAGATGGGCTTGAATTAGATGGATACAGGTGGCGCCACCTGCTCCAACCCCTTACTGCTGCTTTATTTGGCCTTCCAATGGTTTATTCTGAGTTTGGACAAAGGACAGCTGCCCAAGCTGCTCTTGGCAGTGTCCTAGAACTGGGCCAACAGATTGGCAGGCGTATTACCGGCCTTCTGCATACTAAAAGAGGAGATCTATCAGATTTGTAATTTTGTAAAAAGAACTTGAAGCTCAAAGGCCCTCTACTGAGTTAATCAATTTCAAACTGGTGTCTGTAAATGGAAGGATGGATCTACCTTCTCATCTTCTAAGCCAAGCACAGTAAAATAATAAGGAAAACTAAAAGAGCATAAGCTATCTATTAATAATATACATCCAGACCTTGACCTTCCAGGAAAACACTGCAATTCAGTGCGCTACAATATGCTTAAAGAAGTTTCCTAAAAATCTGTGAAAGACGGAAGAATTAAAGAAATCTCAATTTCTTAGACAAAGATATCCAAATCCAACTTCCTTAACTCTACAAAGGTCCCGTTATGAGCGGGTCAGATCCCACCAAGCACTGTCAAATAAGGCATTGCTGTCTTTAATTTCACTATTTAGTTTTAATAAAATTTGATTTGATAGGTTTTGTTAAAATAAATTTCCCCAGGCACATTGTGATGGTGGATTCAGCCATTCCCCCCTTCTCCTCAGTTCAGCTGCAGAGCAGAATCACAAATTCCAGCCTTCATTTCCATTAAGCCAGAAGCAGAGGCGTTCCATCTGATTTAGCTGCTTTGCCCACTGCTCAATGTCGTTTTGGACACTAACTCTCCCCTAGATCCAAACCATCCTACATTATGAAACAGAGACGTGTTTAACATGAATTATGCCTTATAGCCAGGGATCTGGGGAGATGAGAGGTGGGCTGCAGCTGTGCTTTGGTGGGTGGATAGGATTTAAGAAGCTCAACAGGAAAGGTGTCCTTAGGGCGAGTACACAGCTAGAATGGAGAATTGATGTGGTGGGGCTAGAGGTGGCTGGAAGAGGCAAAGACGTAGCCTGGGCCGATTGTGGAGATCAGACTTCATACCATAACCAACACTGAGCCTCTGTAGGTTTTTAAGTAGGGCTTGGGGTGGGAGGTACACGATGTAAATGATATTTCAGGAAGTTTACTCTGAGCAGGAATGCTCAGAGACTGAAAGGACAATAAGGAGGGATGAAGCAGTCTAAATGTGATGTCCTGCTCTGAAGAGCCTGGAACGGGACAAAGACAGTGGGGATCAGGTAGAGGAGGAGCTAAGGGTCAAGACACACCATGAAGGAACATTACCCTCACAAGGCCTTTTGTGTTCAAAGGTCAAAAACCAAACCAACTAAACAAAGAAACCAAAAATTTAGAACTTTTCCCTTTCTTATGGAAGAAATCGATCCCTCCTAGATATAAAGGTGTAGCACCGAAAATGCACATAGATTTTTAAAGAATAAGAGAGTGATCTAGAAAGTGTCTACTGGGCTTCCCTGGTGGCACAGTGGTTGAGAGTCCGCCTGCTGATGCAGGGGACACGGGTTCGTGCCCCGGTCCAGGAAGATCCCACATGCCGCGGAGCGGCTGGGCCCGTGAGCCATGGCCGCTGAGCCTGCGCGTCCGGAGCCTGTGCTCCGCAACAGGAGAGGCCACAACAGTGAAAGCCCCGTGTACCGCAAAAAAAAAAAAAAAAAAAAAATAGAAAGTGTCTACTGATCATGGAAGTGGGCCCTGGAACTAGGGCTGAGCCCGTAAACAAAGACAGGTTCCTGAGATGGAAGACAGAGCCAAATGGCATTTCTTGTACAGACACTCACATCAGGGCAATTATTTTGTAACCAAAACACACACATACACACACAGAGCTAATATCAGTTGTCACCTCTCTCCATTGTTGCAATGGAGATCACAGTGGAGACGTGGAGACTAGAAAGCCCACTTCAGGACAGGATGTGGACTGTTCTCTTCCCTAGAGTGTGAGCCAGAGTGCTCATTCAAAGCTTTACTCTTGAAAGAGCCTCTAGATTCTACCACATTTAATTCCCCCTCAGCAGGTAGGTGTTTGATTTGTACTGCAAGATTCGGCATTTATGAAACCATCCTTAGGTTGTTTTTCATGTGTATCTTTTGCCTCTTTACATAGGTTATAAATTCCATAGTAGCAGAATATTTTCCCTACTTGGGGTTTTTATGTCTCTCTAGGCAACCAGCTAAGTATCTGCATAATTTTTTAATGTATTTACTTATCCATTCATTCATTTCATTAACATTTAGTGAGTGAATATGTGGAGGACACCATACTAGATGCTGGGGCAAGGTTGGGGGTGGGTATGAAGTAGACATTGTTAACTACTTTCAAAGATATTATAGTCCAAGAGAGGAGATCTGACATATCTAGAAGGCAGTAGAAGATAGATTATTATAAATGGAGGCACAAGGGAGAAATATAACTCAGTTATATTTCATGAAAGAGGCAGCATTCAATCCAGGCCTTAGAAGATAGTCAGAATTTTGAGAAATAGAGGCAATGCAGGCAGAAGTAAATGTATAAGCACAAGCATGGAAGCAGGAAAGGACAAGGTGTTCAGCAAATAGTGAGCAGAGAAGTCTGGCCAGATCAGAGGGTGCAGGTAATTTAGGAACCAATTATAGGTGACCTTGAGTGACAGCTAGGACTGTGGCAAGTCTCCAAACACTGATCAGTGGTCTTTTAAGGTCAATCTGAGAAGCAGGGAAGACTGGAGAGGAAAATTTTCCAAAGTAGAGAGAAAATTAAGATGCGCTGCACTCCTCCAGAGTGAGGGAGCTCCTGGGACACAGGCAATGGAGAAGAAGGGTAAATGGGTGAGGGGGGGAGAGCACAGCTAGAGATGGAGCATGAGTCTGGTCCTTGAGGGTGCGCCCAAGGGGTTCAGGGCTTTATTAACTGTCAACCTGCAGCTCACTGCAAACCTTGAAAATAGGAATAAATTTGAACCTGCTGGAAACTCCCCATGGCATGAAGGTCTCTAAGCTTAGAGGCTATTAGTTCTCTCACTGTCAGCCCCCAATTCCCTCCTCCAGTTCACTGCTGGAAGGACAGGTGAGCCCCCAACACACACCACCATAGCTACACCACTGCCAACACATGCCTTTATCACATACATTCTATGCTGTGTTTAAATTATCCATTTACATTCTTATCTCCCCCACTGAATCTGTAAGCCTCTGGAGAAAGGGCTATATACCCAGGTCATCTCATCTCTCCTCTGTTTCTTTATCCACCTATCTTATCAACTTCACCTTGGTGGGCTCATCCATCAATTCATTTACCCACTCACTCAATATGTCCTGAGGGCTTTTGGGTGCCCAAGGCAATCTTGTTATCAAGGGTAACATCTCCTGTCCTCAAGGATCTTAAAGTCCCCATTTACTGCCTCCAAATTTTCTTCCTTTCATCTTATAATTTTTGCAAAGTCTCATTCATGCCACTTTTTTTCATTTTTTTCTTCTCATTGGTCTTTCTTATTCAATGAAGTCCTGCTGCCTAATATATAAATCTAATGTGACTAAACACAGCCATCTGTTTATTTCAATTTGTGTGAGATTTGTCATCATTGGATTCTCGCTATTGGGAATGCGTTTTACACAACACATATCATTATATATCGTATGTTTTAGTAAACACCAATGAAACAGTGTTGTTTGCGATATCTGCCTCCTTGAGTAAACTATTTAGCAAGAAAGTATATCATCTTTTGGTCCTATTTCGAATCCCATATACCTAGTTATCTACCATAAATAGTTACCTTACCTTTACAAATATTTATACTATCGTGCTCCCAAGCAAGGTGAAGGACAAAGAAGTTCCCTGTAATGGCAGGTAGACTGTCCTAGAAGCAACCACTTTTGCCCGGCCCCATTGTTATTTCCTTCCATCTCATCACCCATTCTATCCATCACACCTCCTAAAATGTCAACTTTCTCTGCAGACTCACTTAATCAGACCGTTCCTTGACCTTGCACATCCCCTCAGCAAATTTGTGTGTGCTTTTTAGCAGACTTCACTGGCCTATTTCAAACAAGGCCCCAGGTTCCTCCTGAAACCCATGTGGCTGAGTGAAGAGAGAGAAGCAGGGTAGTGGAAGGTAAATTTGGGGGTATAAGGAGGCTGATTAATGGGGAGTCTGCCCCTCCCCCAACCGTGTGCCAAGGGAATGAAAAGGCAGCTGCAGGGGCCTGGAGGTCCCATGACCAGCCACATCTTACAATTCCTCTCTAAAATGTTGGTCTTGCCTCCCCAGTGAGACCATGGACATGGTTCCTTAAGGGCCCACCTTTAGCATTTTAGTGCACATAATAAATATTTAACTAAATGCAAGAGTTGGTAAAAACCAAAGTACAAAATCTGTAACACAGAGGTCTCACCTTACTGAGTGAAGTGCTTTCTAAAATAATACTTAGAGGTTTATTTATGAAGACAATCTAAAAAGACCATAAGGGTCCACTTTAATAATCTCCTGAGACTTCTATAGAAGAGAAGATATCTGAAGTTTAGACATGGCCAGAAAATATAAACAAGCCTGCAGTGTAAGAATTTCAGAGAAGATAACCTTTTTTTTTTTTTTTTTTTGCATGATGCATTAAAGTTTTTGTCGTTGGTAACGGTCAAGGATTACATGTTTTCATTTAACATAAAACATGAAATGAAGGACATCTATCCTGGTAGAGATAAAATTACTATGTGTAAGGGAAAACTACACTTGAGAAATTCTTGGTCCTTCTGTTCTCTGTAGCCTAAAAAGTCAGCATAGCAGTCACTGATGTATTTTTTTTTTGAGGCCAGAAACAACCTTTGCAGGGAGAGAGTTTCTACCTTCACCAAAAGGAAACCAGATTGCTGGCAGTGAAAATTAAGAGGGTTCTATGGGATTATTTAAAGTAACAGATGTGGAGTTAAACCTGCAAGTGTTACAGTGTATCTGTAACAAGAGATCAAATATTTTCAGGTTTCAGAAGCATACATGGTTTTATGCGTGCACTGTTATTACAGAATTATATAGTGTATTGCTTACTACTGACTAGGGAAAAAAGCAAGAGGAGGACAGAATGATGCAATAAAACTGGAGGGCACGCACTGTCTCTAATAAACGTAACAACTATAAACATGCCAAGAGGAGAAATTTAAAAGGAAACTGGAATCAGGAGACAGTTTATTCATGATTGACGTGGCTAAACTATGGCAGGATAACTTCCAACTGTATTAGAGTAGCCATGACTAGTTCCATAAAAATAGGTGAAAAAGACTCTAGCAATTGCTGCTAACAATTGCTAGAGATAAGATCTGAAAGATAAATTCTATAAGCTCAACATTTCTAATTCAACAGAACTGTGAAAAAAATAAGTTGCTATTTTCATGAATATAAACTCAATAACAATAAAATACAACTGTCATAGTGGTAAGATAGCTCTACAGCAGCACAGTAGCTAGCTGCAGAATCTTTGGAAGTTATCTATAATATTTCTTACAACAATTTTTCCAAAACCATTCAAAACAATTCCATTTTGACCTCTCTTGTCCCGAGTAATACACAGAGGTACAAAGGTGATTCAGTCTTTCATTAAGTGACTATAATATAATCAAGTTATTCCCAAGGGCATCTCATACCAGGAGGGGACCTGAAAGTTCATCTACTACTGCAGACAAACTCAGTGATGGCAGCTCATTACAATTTGTGCATGTCTCACGTCTTCAAATAAGGGTGCCTAGATAATTCCAAAAAGCAATGTTGCTGTTTGCCATGCTTCGAACGTCTGTTAGAAATTTCTAGATATGCCTAATATATAATAGAGCAAAGAGCCTAATAAATAATATTGATAGAATCATTAAATCACCATTTCATAACTAATAAAAGGTACAAGATGTTACCCTACGAGCTCAATTTTGCTCTGGAAATGGCCTCTTGAAAAAACCTGAGGAGAATTTGCATGCTAAAAATATGTAAACATGGAAATAACAAAAAATAAAAGATTTTCTCTTTATTTTTGAGAAGAGGCAAAAGCAGTTAAAATTAAATACCATGCAAAGCTTGACCATTCAGTGAATAAAAATGTATTTATTATGGGTCTGTTAAAATATAAAGGGAAATTCAGTGTAAGTGTGTCATTAACTAAAAAATGTAAGCTTTAAAATATAACTTCAAAATAAATCTATAACGATCAAAATGCAACTACGATGAGAAGAAGAGCAAGCAGCCAAGGATAAAAATAATTTTATTCATCCTTCCTCTAGGATGCTTTTTACTTCAGCTGAGAACTTTAGCTCAGACCTTCCTAGACTCACATCAAAACTACTAAAACGAGTATCTCGAGTAGTCTGCCTTGCTTCCACCACCTTAATGCTCTCATTTCCTGTTCAAAGCCTTTACTGGTTTTCCACACAGCAAAATCTAAACTCCTTGGCCTAGTAGATATTGGCACTAATCAATGAATGCTTCCAAATATATAACTCCTTGGCCTTATCCACAGGGACCTACCCTACCCCACTTCACCCAAAGGCCCAGTCACACCAACAGTGTGTTCCTGCATCTCTTCAGAATCTTGGTCTTTCTGAAGTGTCCTCTCCTTTCCCTTATGTGCATATACCTGAATTCTACCCTCAAAATCAGGTCAACACCCTCCCCAGTCATCCAGGCTGACACCACTCCTAAAGCCTTTTGTATACATCATCTTCTATACACTCCTTATCCTAGTATATAACTTATCATTCCAACTGTACTGCAACACTTAAGGGCATTTCTTATACCATTTCTTTATATTCTAGCACCTTCTACCCAACACCTACCCTCTACCCTCATTCATCACAATGGCCAGTGTAGCATCTTTCTGATGTAGGCACTCAGCTAGCATTTACTGAGTCTAAGACACATAAGAGCAATGATGCAAGAAAACTGAAGAATGAGTACTCCTTAATAATATAAGGGCGGGACTTCCCTGGTGGCGCAGTGGTTAAGAATCCGCCTGCCAATGCGGGGGACAGGGGTTCGAGCCCTGGTCGGGAGGATCCCACATGCCACAGAGCAACTAAGCCCGTACGCCACAACTACTGAGCCTGCACTCTAGAGCCCGCGAGCCACAACTACTGAGCCCATGTGCCACAACTGCTAAAGCCTGTATGCCTAGAGCCCGTGCTCCACAACAAGAGAAGCCACCGTCATGAGAAGCCCGCGCACCGCAACAAAGAGTAGCTCCTGCTCGCCACAACTAGAGAAAGTCTGTGTGCAGCAACGAAGACCCAATGCAGCCAAAAAATATAAATAAATTTTTAAAAAATAATAAAAGATAATAATATAAGGGCAATTTGGACCAAATAAGACTTTTGAGAAGCTAAATTATTTTTTTCTTTAAAATTTCTGAGGATATAAAATCCAAGATGGTGGTACTGAGTTGTTTTCTTCCAGCAGAAACAGATGAGCTTGTCCTGGATGTCACGCTTTTCCACTGTGTCCCCAGAGGACCCTCTGCTCACCCCATGACAATTCACTGCAAAGACTGTTCCTTTTTCTGTCTACACAAGTGGCTCCTCGAAGGCAAGACTGTGTTCCATTTCTGATTTGTACATATTAGTAGCCCATGTACTAGAAACTCAGTCAAGGATTGACCTAGCACCATGATTATCTAAAGCAAACATAATTAAAGAATAACCTTTACTAGGCACATAAATGTTAAGTGAACTTAATTCATGACTGAGATTTCAAATGAGACATAGGGCCAAAATTCTAAGGATTACATTTATATAAGTATTAATCACAAAAATGAACACAAAAAAGTCAAGAGAAACCCTATGTTGATATATGTGTGTGCATGTGATTGATTTTTATAGATACATCATAGAATATTTCTAGAAGAAACCACCATTTTGGAGAGGGAAAAGGAGGAAACAGTGGGTGATTTTCTACTTTCCACTCTTCTGCATTGCTTTTTTTTAAAACTATGAAACATGTACAACTTTCAAATTAACTCCTCCCCACATAAACACAAGGAGCAGTCTAATGTCAGTTAAAACATTTTTTAAAAAATGTGTAGGTGGTCTACAATTAGAGTAAACTAAAGAAATTTTAGACTTAAGAGCTGAGCATGAAAGAAAACATAGGCAATGAGGTTTTGGATGTCCAGTGGGGAGATTTTGTTTTTGTGGCTTAATTTCTATATAACAATAGACAAATTCCTTCTTAACTTAGTATTTCCTAATTTAAATTCTCCTTTCATCTAAGTGTCCAGCACTCCTATCCATATAAGGATAGAATTACCCAAAGGAGTAATTCATCCTTCCAAGTACTAAACAGAGACAGTAAAACTCTTTTCCCAAGGTACAAGATAGTAATAAGAAAAGCTGCTCAGATATTCAATAAAAAGAAGCAACTCCTCCTCCATAGTGACTTGAACTAAAATGCACTTTATAAGTAACGTGCTCAGTCTCATAAAAAAGGGTGTACATTGAAAAATGTCTAGGGCTTCCCTGGTGGTGCAGTGGTTGAGAGTCCGCCTGCCAATGCAGGGGACACGGGCTCATGCCCCGGTCCAGGAAGATTCCACATGCCGCGGAGCGGCTGGGCCCATGAGCCATGGCTGCTGAGCCTGAGCGTCCGGAGCCTGTGCTCCGCAATGAGAGAGGCCACAACAATGAGATGCCCGCGTACCGCAAAAAAAAAAAGAAAAAAGAAAAATGTCCAGGCATCACACATCTACTCCCCTCCCTTTTGTCAGGGTAAAGAAATCTGGTCTCTGTGGCACCAGACATCAGTCCCTTGGGGCCCATGATCTTCTCACCTTCACACACCAAGCTGCTAAAATAATCTAGCAAATAGTAGCTTCTTAGTGACCATTAGTTCAATGAATGATATTTCCTCAAGCAGTGCCCACTTGTAGAAGTCAACAGAATAATATAGCTCTGATAAGTAAGAAAATAATAGTTTCTGGACTCACTGGTTTGCCATTTTTACTTAAAAAAATATATTTAGAAACACAAATGATAAAGACCACCTTGATGAAATGCCTCTGAATTCAGCTTGGTTTTATACTAGCCCAGGAATCATCTCCTGAGTTACTCTAATGAACTGCAGCAATTTGGATGTGGCACCCTTAAAGGTGGAGGTGGTCACAGGGTATGGAGTGTGGGAAATCCTCAGTTCTGTCCCACTTCCTTCAGGCCAGCAGAGAGTTGTCCCTACACCTTGATGCAGACAAGCTTCTATATCTCAGTGGCTAATGAAGAAAGACATTCTTTTTTTCCTTCTGAGCATCAGGACTCATCTTTGTACCTTGCAGTGTTTCTGGAATACCTCCTCTGGGTCTCATCAGCTCACCACCTTGCAAAGATGAGAAGAGGGCTGCTTTTTCTACCATTCCTGCCATCTGGAAGACCCTCTTTGTTTCATTCCTCCCCATAAATAGTCCATCTGTGCTCAAATCTCATGGTGAAATGTATCCTTGATCTTTTTGCCTCCACCTCTCAATTTATCCTTTGACTTCAGTTCCTGTCCTAAGATTCAATTTTCTACATCAAGCTCTTGTTTTCCATATTTTTCTATATTGGCTACTTCTTTCTGGTTAATCAGTGTAGAGGAAAAAATTTAGGACCAATCTCCTTGAAATAAAGTTATGGCTCTGACTGCCACTAAGTCTCTCACAACCTTCATATAAAAGCAGTAAACCACAAGATCACTTCAAATTTTTACTAGCACAGTTATTTTAAAGGAAGAAGATATTTTTAGAAAGCTTTCCAGATTTATAGAAGTTTTAAATGTACTAAAGCCAGATAATTAATTCCAAACAGCTTCAATACTTCCTCTCCTGTGAGAGGAAAGTCACAGAAACAGGAAGTGGCCAAATGGCCGTGCACCTACCTGAGGGTATGGGGAAGTCCTGGACTTTGACTTTGAGCTGGAGAGCCTGGACTTGGCCCCCTTTCTGCTGTCAGTCATGGCAGGAGTGGAGCTGCCTGCATAGGAGAAGGCTGGTTTGGAGGCTGAGATCTGATCCAGGGAGAGCTGCAGCCCTTTGTATTCCGTGTCTCTGCAGGGTGGGAAGACACAGCCCTTAATCGGCCACCACAGGAAATGGATACACATGTTCTCTTACCAGAAATGACAGCCATTCATATTCAAAAAGGAAGCAAGAAAAATTTAACCATGTAACTGGTTTCCACAAACACCTTGATTATTTTAGAAGTGCCTAACACTTAACTAATGCCTCTGAATGTAGCTGCCCCAGGTACCACAGCTAAATTATATGATATACTCATGAAGATGTCTTGATTAAAAAATACATTTTTCATTATTTTTATATAAGTAGAAAATAAATCTATAATTCAAACTCGCTGAGCTTTTGTGTCCTCACTGGTAAGATATGGATTATAAAATTTACTCTAAAAATTGTGTGGGATGAGTACCATAGACAATTGACCATCTGATGCTATCTGATCACGGGCAAGAAGAATGTCTTCTATCAGCTGCTCCTAGATCAATCATTCTAGGTAAACATTCCAAATAGTCGTATGGCTAGCAAACTAGTGTATCTAGCTATTAGTTAAAAATCCCTTTCGGGACTTCTCTGGTGGCGCAGTGGTTAAGAATCCACCTGTCAATGCAGGGGACACGGGTTCAAGCCCTGGTCCAGGAAGATCCCACATGCCACAGAGCAACTAAGCCTGTGCGCCCCAACTACTGAGCCTGCGCTCTAGAGCCCACAAACCACAACCACTGAGCCCACATGAAACAACTACTGAAGCCTGCGCTCGCCTAGAGCCTGTGCTTGCAACAAGAGAAGCCACCACAACAAGAAGCCCGCACACCGCAACGAAGAGTAGCCCGCGCTTGCTGCAACTAGAGAAAGCCCACGCACAGCAACGAAGACCCAACACAGCCAAAAATAAATAAATAAATAAATTAATTAAATTATATATTTTTTAAAAATCCCTTTCAACAGGCCAACTAATTCAGTTACCTTAGGGTACACTTCCCCACCAGTTCTTTTTACTCCTTCATTCAGTAAATATTTATTAGGCTCCTAATATATATCAGACTTTGTGCTATATGGAGATGAAAGGATAAATAAGGCATTTAGAGTCCCTGCCCTTGTGCAGATTACAATCTATTGGGGAGAAGAAATAATAAACAAATAAACATAATAACTGCAGACTGTGATATGACCGGGATAAAGAGTGTATCTCAGAAAGTTCATTACAAAGGTATTGCTGAGGCATTGAGGGACTACAGATGACAGCTTGGCCCTGCCCCCAGCTACCACCTCGGGCTGCTTCCAGGCAGCGGGGAGTCTCAGCTCACTCCTTACTCCTTCCCACTGGCAGCCTGACTAAAATGTTTCAGAGTCTTCTTTGTGAGGACTCGTGGGAGCATTTTCTCTCAGGTTCCAGAACTAGCTGAGCTGCTCCTGAGTAATTGATTTCTTTTTATCTCACAAGCACTGTGAACCATATCATTCATCATGTTTCCCTCTTTGCAATGAAGTCACAAAGCCCTGAGCCCAAGGCTGATGTGTCACCACCTCTAGCAAGTATACAAGTCCTCAGGTCAGGCATTTTGGGCAAAAAACTCCACGGCTTCCTTTATTTTTTTCTTATCTTATTTTTCCTTTCTCTAATGGGTTCACCTTTTTAAACATTTTCCATGCATTTTCAATGCTCTTCAGGTTAAGATAGCTATATTCAGTGTAACAAATTGATAAAATTATATATGTAAAAGTGACTGGCAGATGTCCATGGTTCAGCGACTATTCATTAACCTTCTTTTCCTTTTCCCTACCTATTCTTCTACAGAGAGATCCGGCAAAAGCAAAAGTATAATTCAGGCAAGGAGTTCCTCCTCAAGTGACCAGGAATAGAAACCAGCTAAAACAGGTCCAATAATATCAATGCAACTAACTGGAGTGTAGTGATAGATATCACCAAATTGCAATGGCTTCTTATCAAACAGTCCATCTACTCAGTGAAAGTAAAAAAAAAAAAAAAAAAATTCACCTATGTGAGTAACAAAAATTTAGAAAGTAGGGACTTCCCTGGCAGTCCAGTGGTTAAGACTCTGCACTCTATGGCAGAGGGCATGGGTTTGATCTGTGGTCGGGGAACTAAGATCCCACCTGCCACGTGGCCAAAAAAAACCAAAATTTAGAAGGTAGGCATGGGAATTGTCTCCTGGGCTTGGGGAGTCTGATCACATCACTGGTTTGCTATACACTGTAAGCTCTAATCGACTCCCAAGGACAACACATGGCACAGGCTCTGAGCATTCCCTGGTCAGAACCTCAAAGCCCACCAAAATGTGGTGCCCACCTATTTTTCTGACAATATCTCAGAATTTTCCTTCATTAGCCCCTCACTTCATCCAAAACAGTTCTCCCCAAACTGACCTTATACTTTCCTGATTTTCTCTCTGCTCCAACACATACTTATAAAACCCCTCTTATAAAGAACTATCTTAGATCCCACTCGCCTCTAGGAAGCCCTTCCCAGCTGCTAAGCCCATCCATTCCTTCAGTATGTGTTTACTAAGCATCTTTGTGGTGGCCGTGGGGACACAGCAATGAGCAGAAGGACTAAGCCACTACCCTCATGACCAAGGCACCAGGGCCAGTTCCTGAGAGAAGTGGGGAAGGAACCAGGAGATTATGTCTTATCTTTCCCAGTGGATTCTAAGTTCCTAGAAGATTAGAGTCAAGACCTACTCTATTCCAATAGCTTTTTTTTTTTTTTTCCGTACGCGGGCCTCTCACCGCCGTGGCCTCTCCCTTTGCCGAACATAGGCTCCGGATGCGTAGGCTCAGAGGTCATGGCTCACGGGCCCAGCTGCTCCGCGGCATGTGGGATCTTCCCAGACCGGGGCACGAACCCATGTCCCCTGCATCGGCAGGCGGACTCTCAACCACTGTGCCACCAAGGAAGCCGCCAATGGCATTTTGCACAAGAGTTCACATAGATGGAAGAGGAAGAAGGTAAGGATGCAACTAAACAAGGACTCTTTTCTTCAATGACGACTAATAACTTGGAACCCAAAAGCCTTTCTCTGGGGAAAAAGACCCTTGTGGGCTGTGAGTCCCCAGACCCACCTGGCCCTGAGATCACATGGATATGACAGTGAGCAAGCTAGGCTCTGACAGGAGGTAGAGTCTCCATCCTTGACCATCTTCTGTGTCAAATGTACTTCTGTCTGCTGGGCAGCAGAGTATCCATCCAGTCCCTAAGACTGACAGCAAAAATCATGCACCCCTGAAAACTGGTCAAATCATTTTTGTCGACTCGTTCTTAATGCAACATTTCAGCACAGAGACTTCATGGCTACAAGCAGAGAGTAAACAAGGATTCACTTTTCTCTTGCACACATCAGACCCCAGAGTATGCATTTCAACTACTGAAAAAGTCGCTCCAAAATTTCTGCATAGTTTCCAATGAAGAAAACACTCCAAATTAAATAGGCCTAAATAAAATTTGAAAGCCAGTAAATGCTTTTAAATTCTACATATACACATGAAAAAGCTAATAAATACAAAAAGAGTTATACTTTGGATACACCAGTTAAAATATTAATGTTCTGGTGCACCAAAAAATACAAAAACAAATCTGCCAAAATTAAGCAGTAGATCGTGAAGTCAGGTAGATCCCAGTTTGAGCCTCTTACTGTGTGACAAGCCGTCTAGACTTTAATTTCCTCTTTAAAATTCACAGGGATGTGGGCTTCCCTGGTGGCGCAGTGGTTGAGAGTCCACCTGCTGATGCAGGGGACACAGGTTTGTGCCCCGGTCTGGGAGGATCCCACATGCCACGGAGCGGCTGGGCCCGTGGGCCATGGCTGCTGAGCCTGTGCATCCGGAGCCTGTGCTCCGCAACGGGAGAGGCCACAACAGCAAGAGGCCCATGTACCGCAAAAATAAATAAATAAATAAAATTCACAGGGATGTGCTGAGGTTCAGATGAAATATTATGTGGAAAGCTTATAGCCCAGTACCTAGAACATAGTAAATGCTCAATAAATAGTATTATTTCTTCACTTCCACCCTCGATGGCACTTTTTGGCACCTGATTTCCCCAAAGCGATAGTTTCACTTTGGTAGCAACTGTAATACCTTTCATTACAAACACTTCCCTATGCTGTATTTCTTTCCTTTCTATCTCAAACTCATTTTCGTTTGCTCTGTTCCTTTTTAGCTTCTAAACTGTATTGTAGTGTGGCCAACATATTTATTAAGTTCATTAAGTTCTTTATTGCTAAGTCAGCAAATGAAGACCATAGAGCAAAACAGACCTGGCATTCAGAGAGGAGCTCGGCCTTCCTGTTTCTCTGTTCGAGACTCTAACAGCTCAAAAGATGTGTTAGGATGAAAAGCACAATAAAAAAATACCCACTTAAAGACATTTCAAGTACGGTTGATGTACTGCCAAGAGCAACTCTGCATGGCAGATTCACTGAGAACAAAGCATTTGTTTTACTTTTAGAATTCTATTAAATTGAGTATTTCATTTGTATAGATTAAAGGTCTAGATGCTGATGGGAATCACATTACTGAGTTCCATTTCCCTCCTCCCAACTCAGACACAAAGAAGAGTCTGGCTCTACCTCTCCCCCTTCCCCTAGTGAGGTGTATTCTGGTATACACACACATCCTCAAAGTTAGGTGTATGCCTAGTAAAGCCGTTCAGTGCTTCCCTGTGGAGTGGGACAAAATAAAATATGTGGGTGCACAGAACTTAGACTCTGAAATGAGTATGGTGAGGAGCTTGACTTAGGTGACTTTAATAAAGGAAGGACTCAGCCCCGCTCAAGCTTTCTTGAGAAGTGTCTCATAGACCACGTTAAGGACCCCATAGGTAACCCTCTCAAGGGCAGCTCACGCTGTTCTCCCAGATATGATTGGCATATTGAAAGAGGAACTGACATATGCCATTTGGCATATTTTTCAATTTACTTTTTTTTTATTCTCTTTTTAATGACTTGTACCAGCGCCATAGACATCCTCAGGTACCTAGGCTCTGAAAGCTATGTGAAATGGGTAATTTGCAATCACTAGGACTTGCAGCTTGTCAATCTCACCCATATTTACACAGACAAAAGTAATCCTCTTATTCCATTATGGACAGTCAGAAATCATTCAATTTGCAGAATTAACCATCTGAGTCTACTCTAAACTTTATAACGGGCATGTACATATTTGGAATTACTCAAATTCCAATAGAATAAAAGGGGTTATTTTTGCATCATTGGCCTTCTCAGCCTTTCCTTAAGCAATATTCCACGACCACTCACAAGGTAAATGCCAAATTGCCATATGGGAAGCTCACTGTGATGCCCTTGCAAAGCAAATGAAAGGTGTCTTCGCTGCTGAAAGGTACTGTCAGCTTCAGAGAAATGCATCAATATTATGTCTATCATTTTGACTGGGAGACTGGCATCCATGATGCCAACAGCAGCACCAACATTGTACGGCCTTCAAGCGAGTTGGGATGATTATACAGAGAAGTAATTAACAGTATTTGATCAGCTCATGCTGAGTCAAGATTCTTTGCAAGAATTTCCCTCTTCAGCTCTGCCTTACCCTTTTCTGCTTTTGTTTCCACTGAATTTTTGGTTTCTGTCATGTCTGTTTTGGAGCTAGCCGTTCTGGAGTTTGTTGACTTTATGTTATGTGGCAATTCGTAAAAGATGTTGCCAGATTTCCCAATTGAGCTTTTTTTGTTGTTTTTTAACGGCTGAAGGTGATCAAATTACCGAGGAAAACGTGGAAACAAAGACATACAATTGATTTGGCTCCAAAGGCGCTGACTGAAATAAGAAAAGGATTGCATTAAACTGTGATCGGATTAAGTAGGAATGACTGCCTTATACTAAACTTTTTAATTGGATTCTAGAGTCACTGTTACACGAAGTGCATGACCTTCTTTATATTCTGGCAGAGTTGCTGCCTGGCCGCTGGGTAAACCTCTGCAGCAGAGAGACCTACTTTCTGTTTCATTTTCAGGCCCCCACAGAGCCCAGCAGAGATATCTGATAAGGAGGGTTCCATACTGTGAGGGGCTCACAGACTTAGACAATCTGCTGGGAAATTAGGCTAAGGCACCCTTGGAAATGTAATAGTCTCATACTAATATGAGACTATTACCCTTAGTAATAGTCTCATACTAATACTAAATGTAATAGTCTCATACTAATAAGTGGATTTGTGTTTGCCCCTTGTGGTTCTCTCCATTTGATTTGGTGATTTTAGTAGTTCCCCAAAAGTCTTGGGGTTTCCATAAACATTGCCTAGAAACCTCTTCTCCATTTTGTAGGTTTCATCCAACATGCTATGGAGTGGATGGCCTCACAAGGGTAAGGGATGACTTACCCTTCTCGTACGTGAGAGTAAGTATTACATGATAGTGAATGAGGTTTACTATCACATTGTGATTTCAAGGAAAGACAGGGATGTAAACAAACAACAGCAACCAAAAAGTAAGTCAAAAACTATAATGTAAGATGTGGCAAGACCAACCATCCTCACAACAGGGATAGTGTAACACTTTCATACAAACCCACGACACAAGTTGAAATATAGTTCAATCCAGACCAGTCACCATATTGCATCTGACTTTGTTCCCTTCTCCCCATTGGCCACAGTGATCTCTCCCTGCTCCCTCCTCTGAGCTCCTCTACCAGTCACTGTCCCACCCTCATTTGGCACTTGTAAATCTGTCTCACAGTGAATGGCATATCTTAAATTCCTTCTCTTCTAGCAGTCTCTGTTTACTGTCTAGCACAAATATCTTACAGAGAACAGACGCTCACTTGCAAGTGATTAACAAAATAATTCTCATTGCAATAAACTGTTATTCTACTCCAATCCGAATGACCAAAAATTCAAAAAACTGGCAAACTTTTCTACATAAATAAGAAAGAAATATCTGCTAAGTAAGCAAGTTTATGTGAGGGATTCTTAAATTCCCAGATTATAATTAATAATGATCATTCTGAAATTCTGTGAGATCTTAAGTCAAAGAAACAAATCATATGCTACCGTTTTAGTGGTATGTATATGAATTAAATGCACTTATTTTTTATCAAGTTATAATTCAGGCATGGCATATGTGATATTTAGGCAAACTAGAATACTAAATTAATTTCATCCTCAACCATGTCTTTGGAACCATTACAGTTGTAATGAAGGGGTGAGTAGGACTAGTGCTTTAAACATCCAGAGAAACACTTCTAAAAATCACTAATGAATACAATATCTCTGCAACAGAAAAACATGAAAAGGATGTAAGCAGTGCACAAATTGCTGAGAAATAATTTTTTTAAGGTTTTGCCTCACTACTAGTAAACTGTGTGAATTAAGGCAGCTACCAGATGTCATTCTTGCCTTTCAAATTGGCAAAGATTTTTTAAATGACAATAAATCTCAATGAAGGCAAGGTGAAATAAATGGGTATTTCTATATACTACTGCTAAGACAGTGAACTAGCAATGTTTACCAAGAGTCTTAGGAATGTTCATACCTTAAATCCAGTAATTCCACCTCTAGGAATATATCTTATGAAAATAATCAGAGATGAGTATCAAAAGTCTATATACAAGCGTGTTTATCAGCATAATTTCTTGTATTTAATTATAAACAAATAGGAGGAACCGACAATAGAAGCATTACTTAATTATGGCCTACTAATGTGATAAAATACTATGCAGTCATTCATTTTTTTTATTCTAACAATGTGAAAAATACTATTGACAATGTGAAAAATTTTCTCTTTTTAAATCAACATGTGCTGTATAGGCATGTATATGCATGTACCATAGTGGGAGGCAAAAAACTAAAATGTTAACAGAGGAGTTCTGGAAAATAAATTAACGATGTTCTTTATGTTCTCTTTATACCATTCCACATTATCTTAGTTTTTTCTGTAATAAACATGTATGACTTTTATAATCAGAAAAAAAATTATTGAAAAAGAAACACTAATTGAGGCAAATTTCAGGCACTCCTACCTCATTGTGAAATGGTTCCCCAATTTCTTTTCCTTATATATCCAGGATTTCTTCTTTGTGAATGTTAAATTACAAAAGAGAGAAAGCACTACTAAACGTCTTTTCCCATAGGTTCAACTTCTCATGCACACCATTTATAATTTTTAAATGTCCAAATGACTTTATGCTGTCTTGGTGCCTGTACATTTCACTTTCTTTCTGACCTATTTTCCACCCTTCCTACCTGACAGAATTATCTGTCTCTGAAGGCTTTCAAGTGAACTACAGGACTTTATGTTTCCTTCTTTGGAGACTATAACTTAAAATATTACTTATAACTGAAAAAAAGAAAGTCTTGCCACGGAGCTTCTTAAAACAATTTAGTTTCATATGAGTTATAGATGACATATTTGTCATTGTTTAAATGGCATAAACCCTACTTTGGGGGCACATTTCTTGCTCTGAGGAACTTATTTTTTTACGTTCAGAATTCATTCTATATCTAGCTACTAAAGTTTTAGGTATGTTTGTGAATCTTCCTGGTCTAAGTTCCAAATCCTATTGATCTTATAGCTGTGTTGTTTCTTATTTTCTTGAGGTGGACTTTAAAAGTTAGATTCGAATAAATTAAATGCAAAATGTGCTGCCTCTTTCATCAAAGGCGTAAATTAAAAATGGTCGGTCTCCTTTCCCAGGAGAATCCCTAATTTTAGCCCACTTCTGGAGGGGAAGAAAAAGCCAAATATAAAGAAAGAAAAAAATGATATTAATATCAACCAAGTTTTTCTTACATTTAAAATTGTTCACAAATAGAAAATAAAATGCACACATGTTTTTCTGGCCCCCTCTTTGCATTCTGTCTCACCTCTCCACCCTCTCTGTCCATCCCTCTCACTTTCACTGTCAATTATTAAGCTGATGTTTTTCAAATACATGTTCTCTTTAAAACCCTTCCAATATTTAAGATAGATATGTGATGGGGGAATCCATCACCTAACACCTTATATTTGGCTGAGGTTCTATTCTCACAGGAATAGCTTTCTCACATAGTTCTTCTGACCCTTACAAAGCTGATTCCTAAACCCTAAAATCCTCTGGCAGAGAGGGTGAAAGAGCACACCTCCTGTTTTCAACTCCACACAAACTCCAGGAACAGAAAAATACCTGTAATCGCGAAGAAATAATCTTTCCCCAACACTGGGATCCTATCCACAAGATCTCAGGGTCCCCCAATTCCCCACAGTGTGTGAGGAGGCCCCACAAAGCCAAACCTCATGGCACTGTTGGAAGCTCTGCCCTTTCCTACACAACACAAGGCCCTGACATGTCTGCAGATCACAGAAAAGTTGAACCTCAGTCTTCGAACTCCCTGGGAAAAGATGCAGCAAAAAATGATGGCATGATGCGATGTTTTCAAATGCACAAAGTCTTCATCTGTTTAACTTAAATATTTTAAAATATGTCCTATAGCATTTATTCTTGATTAAACCTCTTCTAGATAGTTAATCATTTAACGGTTTCTTTACAGTTGCTGTGCAAACAGTTCATTCATACCTAGGACATATCAAATCTCACAGATGTGTTCTTTAATTGGATTCATTTATTTCTAATCTCCTTAAGTCCTTACTACTGTAATGCTTAACTAAATATACATTAAACTCTATTATTTAAACAGCTAAAATAAATTTGAGATGTATTTTATGAATAAGAATTCAAAATTCAACAAATGTTTTATTATCATTATCATTATTATTATTATGTGCCTTGGTATTCAGATATTTTAAATTGCCTGGTAAATAAGCAGTGTTTTAACAAAATAAGTTCTGAATTGTTGCTAGAGATTTTGAATTGCCCACTGAAATGCCAACTTTTTCATTGTCGCCATATTTGGAGTCAGAGAGCTTGTATAATACTATACAGAATATATAGTTATAAATAGAGCCTACTACTAAAGACAGGATAGGCAGGTGCCTGCTTTTATTATCTTTAGGGCTGGAGATGTTTCCTTGGCTCCCATGAAGATGTCTCAAGAATGGTCTAGTGGTTGATGCTCAATATCTGTTGTTAGACATTTATTTCTTTGGCTTTAGACAGATGGCTCAGAAAAGGATAATAGGGTAAGCCTCATCTATTGTCCTTCATTGATTCAGTTTATAAGCTTCTTTCTCTAGAGCAGTGATTCTCAAATTTCAGCATGCATCAGAAGCACATGAAAAATGTATTAAAACACAGCTTGCTGGGCTCCAGTCTTTAGAGTTTCTCATTTGTAGGTCTAGGGTAGAGCCCACAATTTGCATTTTTAACAAGCTCCTGGATGGTACTGACGCTACCAGTCAGGGGACCACGCTTTGAGAACTAGAGCAGTTGTTATCAGGGATGAGAGAAACTAAAAGAATCAGTTGAAAGAGAGGGCACCGCAGAGAAGATGGAAAACCACTGAAAAGGGAGGGAACATTCCAAAGACAAAATTCACATGTTCCCCAGGGCCTGCCCTGACTGCATATATTTCACCAAACTATTCCCATCCCTGACTGTTTGCTTCCTTTCAGCCTCCTCTTGGGCATTTCCCATTCCTGCAGACCCTAAACCACTCAGAGCTGTAGGGCTTGGTCTTCAGGCTGCTTCTCTATTGACACCCACTCCCTAGTGATCTCAGCCCCTCCACTGGCTTTAAATTCTATATGCTGATGACCCTCATCTTCAGCTGAGACCTCCTCACTCCAAGACACCCAGATCCAACTGCCTACCTGGTGTTTCCACTCTGATGAATAACAGACATCTCAAACTAAACATGTCCACACACAACCCTTGATTGCTGCCCTTTCCTACAAATCTGCTTCTTCCCATGATTCACTCAAGTTGCTCAGACTAGAAACCTAGGTGCTGCTCTTGACTCCTATTTTTTTCACAACTCATATCCAGTCCATCTGCAAACCCCATTGGTCTACCTTCAAAACATCCTGAATCTGATCCTTCACCACAACCTCCCTCTTTCAAGCCATCATCTTCCCTCATCTAGGCAATTACAATCATTTCCTAACTGGTCTCCCTGCCTCTTCCCATCACCCACCCCAAAGCCTACTCTCCACATCATCCAGACGATCCTTTCAAAGCTTAAATTACTTCATGCCATGCCTTTGGCTCAAAACTCTCCAATGGCTTCCCAGAGCCTTTGAGACCCAATATGATCTGACTCTGCCTATTCTAGCATCCTCTTTTTCTGCTCTTCTCCTCTCTTTCTCTGCTCCAGCCATAGTGACCTCCTCCATTTGTCAACTTGTCAAGCTGATTGCCACCTCAGGACCTTTGTACTTGCTTCCCACTGCTGGAAATATTCTCCCTGCAGGTCTTGGTATGGCTGCCTCCCTCCCTTCATTTAAGAGTCCTCAGAGAGGACTTCCCTGACCACTTCCATCTCTTTTTCCCTTAATTTTTTTCCCCCTCATTTCCTGACATTATACAACATATTTACTTGTTTATAAGTACTACCTATTTCTTCCCACTAAAATTTATGCTCCATGAGGGTAGGAACCTTGTCTGTCTTAGTCATACCAGAGTCCTACCACAGAGCTTGGCATGTGGTAGACACTGGGGAAATACTTGCAGAGTGAATGCAAGAAACACTCCCAGTTTTCAGTAGAGAGGACTAGGCTCTACAACATTTCTTACCATCCTCTTAATTACAGTCACAGAAATTAAGCTAATTCTAATGATAGAAATTTGTTTATAATGAAGGTCCTATTGAGTCAACAAGATGAGACACAAATAGAAAAGTGATTACAATGTGAAATGCCATGTAGCGTCTCTAAATATTTTCCCCTGGTTTTCAATTAACCCTCACAATAAATACCACCCTGCACTTTGCTATTTCTTGAACTGCTTTAATTGCAGGAATGAGATTGACACCCACTCTGCCCTCCCTTCTGTGGGCTTCATCCTTCCAGCATTTCTGAGCTGTAACCCTGCAGGGGTCCATTACCCAAATCCAGCACAACAAATACTTCACTTTGCCAGGACTGTAGCAAGATTTCGACAGCTAATAGAAATGCTGTGACGTTACTCGTCTCTTAATGACTAGTACATCTTTATTGGAGTATAATTGCTTTACAGTGGTGTGTTAGTTTCTGCTTTATAACAAAGTGAATCAGTTATACATATACATATGTTCCCATATCTCTTCCCTCTTGCGTCTCCCTCCCACCCCTCTAGGTGGTCACAAAGCACCGAGTTGATCTCCCTGTGCTATGCAGCTGCTTCCCACTAGCTATCTATTTTACGTTTGGTAGTGTATATACGTCCATGCCACTCTCTCACTTTGTCACAGCTTACCCTTCCCCCTCCCCACATCCTCAAGTCCATTCTCTTGTAGGTCTGTGTTCTGGAGGAAAAAAAATGCTGCTCTTTTCCTGTCGTATATTTGGACACCGATATCAATTAATGGGAGTGTTGAAAGAAGTAAATCTCGTGGGTCCTTACCTTCAGCCACCAGAACACATTACAGTCATCACAAGCGCAGAGAGTGAAATGAATGACGGAGGAGCAGAAGCAAGCCACAAACCCCTAAAAATACTCTGAAACCAGGATTCTATTTTTATCGTGGTTTTCAATAGTAGGAGGAGAGAGCCAGCACATTCTCAGATTGCATTGCTAGAGAATGTTGCTATTCTCAGAGAGATGTAAAAAGTGGCAAGGGACTTGGATTTAAAAGTACAAACACAGAGAGAATCCCACTTTAATGGGTACCATTATGACATCCAGTTCAATATAATGAGGCTATTTCCACGATCTGGCCAGCAGCCCATATTAGCACGGCTTTACTGATGTGGATACAACAAATTCTGTTTGAACAAGAAATCCCAGGGAAAAAAAAAAAAGAGATCCTTTCACAAGCTCTATCTATTTAGCAATCAATCAAAGGAAAGACATCCTTCTAGTAAAGACAGCAGCTTGCATTTGAATCCTGGTAAAATATTAGATGTTCTAAATAAAATAATTGTCTACAGGTGATGCTTCTGGACTGCTGTTTTGTGAACATGTCATGACCATTGGTGCTTAAACTGATGGAGGGGAGATGGGCTGGGGCCTGGAAGTGAGCATACCGCATGGCAGCTGACTGGTTCTGGGAAGCAATGAAGACCCCATATTGAACAAGAGAGTGAACTATCCATAGACCTTGGTAAAATCTCTGCAAAACATCCTATTACTTCCTGAGCAATAGGTGGAATCATAAAATTGCCAATTTTGGACTATTTCAATATACAGAAGTGGCAATTTCATATGGTTCACCCTAGTACAATGTTACCAGCTTAAAAACAGCATACCAAAGAGGAAGTTGGATGGGCTCTGGAGTCTGGGCCCTGGTGGTATGCTCACTCTTGAGCTGTGTTATATTGGCTAAGTCACTTGGCCTCTCTGAGCCTCTGGCACAAAATAACCGCCGCTCAAATGCGAGTCCTTCTTATTCCCCAACCTTTCTAAGCTTGGCAGCAAACAAGAGCACCTTCCCACCCCTCCTTCAGCTTGGAGCTGACAACCATCTTCCAGTCTCTCCGGGGCAAGGCAGCAGCAATGCCTGGGAATTTCCCTTTACAAAAGAAAAGTTTAATTACATTAACCTAAAATAATTAGCAACACTTCCTAAAAACGTAATAAATCGGCAAAGACTATTTTGACTCTAGAGAGATTCTTCAATTTAAAATTTGCTGAGATGCATACTCCTATTAGAAGTCAGCCCCACAAAATATTCAAAAATCACATTCAAAGCAGAACAAAAATCTACTCAACATCATCCCAACAGGACAAAAGTCAACCTGGGCACAACTGCTCTCTCTCTCTGGCTCAGGTAATGAGATACACAGGACCTGCCCTGGGTAATGTCCTTGTGAGAATTAAAATTGGACTTCTTAGCCTGCAATCGGTTACCTTGCTGCCAATCATGATCTACACACACACACACACACACACACACACACACACACACACACACACACACCTCTCTCCGGGGGCCCGGCTCCTCTCACTGCATCCGCTCCCTCCCCACCATCTAACCAGAGGGGAGTCTGACTGCCCCTGCAAGCTTATTCCCCAGGGGCACCCTAACAGTCCCAAGGTACTTTGGGCCCTCTTCCTTCTAATTGTGGATGGAAGCACTTCCCTCCAGGAAGGAATCTCAGTCATCAGCAAACCTATGGAGAAATCAAGGTAGGCTATAGCTTGGACTTGTGCTTACTTCTTTTTCCTTCAGATATTGTCTTGTTCATTTCGGTGTCCTCAGAACCTAGCACTGTGCCTGACACATAATAGGTGCTCAATAAATCATTTATAAATGCTTAAAGACCTATTAGCAATAACCAACTGAAGGATGGTCTCACAGTCCTTTCCAGATGCCTCAGAATGTTTGGTGACTTATTCTTGGGCAACCCTCAGCCTTCTGAAGACTTGTGCTTTCCGTCCTTCAGCCCAAAGACTCACAGACGTTTATTCTGCGTTTACTGGCAGGCCAAAAATTATTCTATTTAATTTCACTGAAATAATCACCCTAATAATTTACACTTATCCCATGTTACTTTGTAATCAGGCACAGTGCCAAGAACCTCACACATTATCCATGTAATGTCCACAACGACTCTATGAGGTAGATATAATTATTACCCTCATTTTACAGATTAAAAAAAAGACAGTGAAGTTAGGCAATTTGCCCACAATCACAGAGTTAGTGGCAGCACAGGGATTTAAATAGGCAACAGACCCAGAGCCCAAACCCTTAACTAATATGCTATATTGCATGATAAAATGTAGTGATATCTCATTTCATAACACATTTTTCAAATATCTTGTAAAATGTCGCTATGGTTATCAGAGTTTGAAACATCTAGGTAAGAAGCCTAGGGGTTAGGCTGCATCATATTCTAGTAGTAGGATTACAATGTCAAACGCCACACTGGGGAGGCCTTCCGGTTCTGCAAATCTGGAGCTGGCAACATAGCTTCTCTGCACCTCCCTCTCCTCCATTCTGCTTCTGTTTGTTGTCCTAATGTATATCTCACATTTACTTCCTACAAATAATTTTTAAAATACAACCATTATGCCACTGTGGCGCCACTGTGTATTCATTTCAATAAGATTTTAAGTTCAATTCAGAATACTGACATCCCTTAAAACTTTAAAAACTATGTCCTATGCCTGGATGTTAAAAATATATATATTCATTATTAAAGTCAAATGAACATGTTGAAGATATACTAGTACTCATTTGGGAAAGGTACGAGCTTTGGGGAAAATAGTTTCCAATCCTGATGGAACACGCTGAGTTCCAACAAAAAAAGTTCAGGTAAAAATGTAGAGACAGAAAGAAACCCAGCTTTGGGCTTCCCTGGTGGTGCAGTGGTTGAGAGTCCGCCTGCCGATGCAGGGGACACAGGTTCGTGCCCCAGTCCGGGAAGATCCCACATGCCGTGGAGCTGCTGGGCCCGTGAGCCACGGCTGCTGAGCCTGCGCGTCCGGAGCCTGTGCTCCGCAACGGGAGAGGCCGCAACAGTGAGAGGCCCGCGTACCACAAAAAAAAAAAAAGAGAGAAACTCAGCTTAGACAAGAGCAGTGAGACAAGCACAGCTGAATCGAATTTGAAGAGTGACTGTCACAGAAATACTTACGGAAAAAGAACAATGGGACAAATGTGTGGAAGTCATTGTTTCATCTCAAAAGATCCCACTTCTGTCCAACCCTTAAAATTCTACTCCTTCCCTGACACCTCCACCTTCATTTCAAGCTCCTTTGAATTCTGTGCCCTTAGCAAATAGTGCAAGTGCACCATATCATTTCAAACTAGACTAATCTGAGTTCTTAAATATTTAAATGAAACTTTTATTTTGTCAACTAAATTGTAAACTACTCAAGAGAAGCCAAGACTTCTGTTTCGTGTATACATGCAATAAATCATTGCAATCTGCCATCCTCTGTAAAACACTGGTGAGATAGCCATACCCAGTCCATGTAGAGAGATAGGGAACATACAAAAGCCTCCACTGATCATCAAAAATGCCACTGTTGCAGGTTTTATTCACTTTAAATTATAATTACTGACTTGGTAAAATTGACAAAACACTGGTTCCAACAAAATTAACCTCAGAAATTTGATAAAAGCTTAGTTTCTTAGAACCTCTTTTTCCTTGTAAACAACATTTCACCATGTAAGGCACCTTCTACCTTGCCTGGCACAAATAAGGCACTTGGTAAATGCTGGCTTACCTCCATCCAAGCAGAAATCTCAGCTCCCTCTAGAGCATACAGTGACACCAGTGAAAAACAGGGTGAGCCTAATCAAACTATAGAAGCCACCACACACAAAGAGCACAATGCTTGGAGGGGTGTGAATGGAAGGACTGGGGAGGGGAAAGAAAATAAACACTTAAATTTGTGGATTCGAGAATCTTGAAATCCAAGTTAAAGAGGGAATTATTCATCTCCTTCCAAAGTATTTCAGTTGAAGTCACATAATTGGCAAGAGCTAATAACAACAGTTAAGATATTTTGAGCATCTGCTCTCTGCCAGGTACTGTGCTATACGTACATTATCTTATTTAATCCCCCTCAGTACTTAAAAAGTGTATGCAAATGTCTCCATTTCACAGATGGGAAAACAGAGGGTCAAAGGTGTAGAGCTGTGCTCAAAGTCTCACAGCTATTATGCAGCAACGCATATTTGAACCTGGATCCATCTGACACCAAAGTTCACGCCTTTCCCTCGCAGGTTGCTTCGAATGATACTGTGCTTTTAAAAAAACAAAATCACGATCCTAGTGCAATATAACTTCCCAGAGTAAAAGTCACAGATGGTAAACAGATGGCCCAGACTCAGCCAGACCCCTAACGTTGTCAGTGCCCAACAAAAGCAAGTTCCTCTCTCATGGCCCTTAGCCCTGCCCTCACCATGGATCACCTCTCCCCACTGCCAGCTCCCTGGACCTTGGGATGCCTGCAGCAGGGGGAAGGAGATGGGAAGTTACTCCTTCAGACAAGGCAGAATGTTAAATCCCTCCACTCATAGGCACTCGGGTATTTCCAGGTTCCATCTAAACTCCAACCAATCCTTTTTCCATGATGGCTTAAACACAGACATCAGCACTTCAACCCAAATGAGTTTTCTATCACCGCCTGCTAATCTAGAAAGATGTCACAAGCCAATGAGAATAGAAAACAGAGAGGAAAGCACTTGATAAGGGGAAGGAAGTAGCAGCCTTTTACTAAATTATCAAGATATGCATAATCCAAAAAAAGTAAATCAACTAGGCTTCAATTAAAAAAAGGTATGCATAATCCATCCACCTCCATACACACACATCTTGTACCAAACATAACAGCGTTTGCCTCATGACCACACTAAGTCAAAAGACAAAAACATGTTTCTCTGGAGTTCCAGTAAAGCCTTATTTGAATTTGTCCATCCATTCACAATAACATGGATCCAGGCATGGATCCCTGCCTTCAAATGTAATGATCCATGTTTTTCCACGATGTGACTCAAAGATCAGAACGCTTCTCCTCCCAACAGCCAGAGAAGAGTGGTCAGGCTGGTCATTTAGTAAGCACCAAGTGGCCTCCACCCAGGAAGTAAAGGGGAGGTCCTGTGAGTCAGTGCCATCCAGGTCAGGGTAACAACAAAGGAAGGAGTGGAAGCCAGAGGGGTCTGTGGAAGGGGAAGCAGCCAGGCAGCAGCGCTGCCAAAGGGTCAGCGGATGACGCACCTGCCCAGAGCATGCTGGGAAGCTCTCCATCCCCATCCCCTGAACAGAGTCCCCAGGGGACAACCTTTTCTGCCATTATCCTTCAAAAACAGAAAAGGGCCAGTGCTGACCCCCAGAAACACACTCTCTCTCTCTCTCTCTCTCTCAAATAGCCTGCCACCACAGGAGGTAATTTGGTGTCTCATGTGATAAAAAAAGGATGACTTGGTTTGCCAATTCACTGACTTTTGTTTAACCAGAACATAAAATGTTAAATCTGGTTGCAGAAAAGAAATAATTAGTAATAGCAATATTGTATCTGGGTAATCTAAAGGCAAGCAATTCAATAAAAAACTAAAATGTTTGCAGGCCACATTTTTTCTTACACAGTGAAAATGCCCTTAAAGGAGAAAAAAAAGATACATTCTTAATTGAATGTCATTGAGAAGGTAGCACTGCTAATTTAACCCCCTCAATTGTCAATACCTGAACATAGTTGTGAAGCAGCAACACAGAGGCAGCGTTTTAATGTTCCATCATGAGACCAGATGAAAGCCTATCCAGAAGCTGGGTGGCCTAACACTACAGGCCTTACTCATTTAAAGCCATTCCTCTCTCCCAGACATTTTCTCCCCCACCATCACCATACAGAGAACTGGGGGATACAGTTGACATTCCAGGCTTTAACCCTGGCTTCACTACTTACTCAGCAGATCTGACCTCAGCTTCCTCACCTAGAAAATGGGGAGTGTGATCCTGGCCCCAACCACTGTACAGAGATGTCAAAAGAGCAAAATTAAGCAATGAATGTGGCAGCGCTCTAAAAGAAATATGTATTCAGGCATAGAGGGAAAATGTTGAGTATAAATGAGAAATTCAAAACCTAAATACAGATCATTTTGATTAAAAAAATTACAACTAGTGAAAAGTGTATGAAGGATAAGATTATTTAAGTGAGTACTGGTATTAGGTACTGTAAAACAGACTAAATATCCCAGTCCTTTCCTTTAATAAAGTGTTTGTGGTAGTTACTAAAATTATTATTAGTTTACTATTAATAGCTTTGGTTGTTATAAATTACTGTCTATACAAATGTGTTTTCAATTTGTTTCTATGACCATTCAGTTACATAAAAGATCATTTGAAAAGGACAACAGGGGCTTTGATGTTCAATATTATCCAAATAATAATTCAACACATTAGGGATCAAACCTAATTTATGGGTATACATTGGTACATGATTATTATTTTTCATGATCAAAACATTAAATCTATGCAATGAGTGCGCCATCGATCTGAGGCACGAGAATAAATTATTTCATATTTTGGTGTAGATTGCTAAGTCAAAAGGTGCTTCATTTGACATTACTTGTAATAGAAAAGGGTGGTTTTGCTACAAAAGCCAGAAAAATAAAGTCCATTTTTATAACTACTCAAATTATTGGTCAAGTTTTTACAAATCATTTTCTAAAATTTCCTAGTAGTAATAGCAATAATATCACGGGGTCTTTAAATTAATTAAATTTTTAAAAAAATTTAAGTGCTCAAATTAGCTCAGCACTATTAACACACTTGAAAGGCAAACTCATATCAGCATATTTTAATGTCTGCTGCTTTATGGTAAGGATACATAAGGGTTTATAGTCACAGAATATGTTAACACTTAGAAACCCTTTTTAATTGTGAGAACTACAGTGGTTTTATGCAAAGAAGAACAAAAATTATGGGACCTGCAATAATTACAGTGTAGACACCGTCTTTTTTTTTCTTTTCTATGAAGGAAGTATGTCTCCTTTGGCATTTGCCCTAACTTTTCTACAAATTCAAAGGATTATTCAGTAGATAGCAAGTGTTATATAGACCACTAATGTAAATTGTGTCTACTTGTTCTGCTTTCTGTAACACTGAGATAGAAACTGTAAGACAGAAAGTTACTTTCTTCTATATGTTCAGTGAATCACTCTAAAACAGCATGTGAGATTTTCCACTGAAACACTGTTCTACCCTAAACTTAGGAAATAAACAGAGAAGGCTTCTTTACCAACAACAATAACAACAAAAAAATGGTTGAAGATATTAAATGTATCTGATTCCAAAATTACCCAATTACTCTGAAAATCTTCTCTCTTACTTTCCAAGCGAAATATCAGAATTGTATTAGCTTACAATTCTCATTAGAAGTCTAGTTTAAAATACACTAACATTTACTACTATATCCTACAGAAGTCCCCTCACAAAATACTATCAGTCATCCTAAATGAGGTCACACATCAGTGAGTACTTGATGACTTTCAGTGGCGGACTGTCTTTAATGGCATCAGTAAACTAGATCTCATGTATATTTTTGCAACCTTCTACACACAGTAATTTGAACACTTAAAATGTGCCATAATAAATGTACAGTGGCTATGTAGGAGAATGTTATTTAAGGATGATGTATCATGTCTGTAGCTTACTTTAAGATGATTCAGTGGAGAAAAAAAATGTATATACAAATAGACACAGATATAGGAAGAGAGAGACAGAAAGCAAATATGGCTTTACTATAGATGATGTGTATCTGGATATTCATTGTACTGTTCTTTCAACTTTTTTGTATGTTTGAAAATTTTACGTTTTAAAATATTTTAAAATGAGATTCTTACACCTTACTGGTTGATCCTTAAAAGTAGATTAAAAAAGTTTAATTATTAAAACATAAAGAGAAGAAAGACTGTTCATTTTTCTAGAAATAACTTTTCACAGTTTATTGGGTGTTCCACATTTTCAATCTTCTTCACATTAAGTACTAATGTTTTCCATCTGAACTGGCTATGAATAACTAACACTACTAATTAAACAAACTCGAGGACATACAAATTCAAGAAAATTACTTTGGTTTTACACAGTATGCTCTCTTTCACTCTCCATACTTTCCGGACTTTCCCCACATTCACTGTTACTAGACACTAGCTCCATTCACCTCTCCTCTGGAAAATAATCAGGGAGCAGGGCCTGTCATAATTAACACTTATTTCAAACCCCGTGGGCATGCAAAGTTTATAAGAAAGATTTTTTTTTTTTTAAGCTAAAAGGGTATGTTTGTCTTATAGAAAGTCACGAGCTGGTCAGCTTTTTTTTTTTTCCTGTTTTGGGGGGTTTTTTTGGGGGGGCGAGTTTTAATGAAGAGCTATACAAGCTTCAGTGAACCTCAAGGACCCAGAGAAAAACTAAGAAAAAATTTTATATTTAATCATAATGTCTTCTCCAGATTTCCAGAACACCAACGTTTTGTACAGTGGTCAGACAAAAGCCAGTAAAAACACCACCTGCCTCTAAAATTCCTACAATCACTGTCGCAGCCACTTATTAAAACAAGGTTACTGAACATTTCTATTCATCATTGCTTTTGTTAGATAATAATGACTAATTTTTCTAGGCATATTTTAACTTCAACAATAAATTTACCACCAGGAACTTAGAAAAATGAGTTTCTGGGACAGTGTATAGAAGAGTGGGCCTGTGCCCTTTAAAATGGTCACTTTCATGAAAAACAAAAATGGCATGAGGAAATGTTCTAGCTAAAAGAGACTTAGCGAAACAGAAAGCTGAATGCAATGTGTGATCCTGGATTGGATCCTGGACCTTAAAAAAATAATAGAAGTTTTTCTACAAAGGACATTATTGAGACAACTGGAGAAATTTGAATAAGGTATGTATATTGGATAATAGCATTATATTTGTGTTAAAGTTCTTGCTTTTCATAATTCTACTGTGGTTATATGAGTGAATGTCCCTGTTCTTAGGAAACACACACTTCAGCTTTTAGGGGTAAAAGAGCATGATGGCTGTACTTACTCTCAAATAGTTCATAAAAAAGATAGTAACATTTGTGCATGTATATGTACATGTGTATATATTTGGAGGGGGAAAGGGAAGGAAGGGAGAGATTGGGAATGCCAAAGCATAGTGGCAGAATGCTAACCACAGGTGAAAATCTGGGTGAAGGCTATACAGGGGTGCTTTATACTTTCTTACATCTTTTACAAAAGTATAAAATTATTTCAAAATGAATTTTTAAAAATATACTTCAAATAAATTCCCAGATTTGTCCAATTAAAAAAAAAGAGTTTCTGATGAATGTAGCTTCCACCAAAATGCCACACCTTCATTTGACCAATGACTACTTAAAATTCTCTCTACTTTCATGACATGAAAACCCCTTCACAAAGTATGCTATTAAACTGTCTAAATTTGGAAAACATCTGGCCTGTCAAGTTATTTGGGGGGGCTTGTGGTTTTAAGTATATTGTTTGAGGTGGTGTATTTGGAAAGAATTCACTTATCATTCTCAGGCTTCATAGAGAACTAGCCCTGAAACAAATGTATGTGGTAGTTCACTGCTACCATAGAGAATCAATAGCCATCTATTTAATTTGCTAAGACAATGTAAATTAGTAACTTCCAGCCAGATATGTGATATACACATCAAACAAACTGCAACCTGTTCATTATGAAAATCTTGTCAACACACACAGAGCCACTTGATGACATTCCATCTAAGGCAGTTTCCACATTTGCAGCTATAAAAATTGTCCTAAGAATTTTTATACAAAGAATTGGAGCTGAGCCTCATAAAAGGGTAATCAATTTCAGCTTTTCATCTTGTGTGCTTCTGTGTGTTTATTTCTACTTTCATTCAGAGGTATAAAACATTCAGAAAAATGTGTGCGATGTTATTTTTCCCTCTGTAAATCATTTATCCTCATTACATCTTTTTAATCTGATGTAGAGTTGGGAGCCTAATCCTGCAGCTCTGAAGGAGTGTGTAGAGTGAAGAATGACAGAGTCAACAGAAGAAAGAAAGTACACTTATCCCCTGGAAAACAAAACAGAATATTTCAAAATGACTCTAAACATAAATTAAGTTTACCCATTGGGAGGTCTAACTTGCATTCTGATCATTTATATGGGGCTGTGTGACTATATACCCGCTGTTTGATAAAAAATGATTATAACCACAGGCACCCACCATAGAACAGAGTGTATGTATAATGCTCGTGACATCTCAGACATACAGAGCACCTTCTTAAAGAATATCCGTTTCCTTTCCATGGTGAGCAGACATAATTTTTCACTCTTTAATACTTCTACTCCACAAAGTGGCTTATTTTATGAATTATGTTTTGCCATTTTCTCTTACGTTTATTTTAACAATATGAAAAACTGCATTCATAAAATAGATGGTTTTGTTTCATGGTACCCCAAATACTGGTATGTTTTCTGCTCTCTGTTAAAATCCACAGCTCTCTTGCTATTACAAGAATCTAACAGTATTTGTTTTAATACCACTTACTAAAAGGAAAGAAATAAAAAGGTTCTTCTTAATAAACAGCTATTATTCTTGAATACTGAATCCTCATTTAAACCAAATTCATTTTCCAAATCTACTGAATTAAATTTTCTTATTAAACAGGGCACAGAGTAAATAATCTTATTGCCAAGCATAATATTTCCAGCTACTACATTTTTAATTTGTTAATTTAAAAGAACGTGAAATGAATCTACTCCTCATGGCCAATAGTACGGTCTTATTCCAAATAGCACCCTTTAACCAACTTCCTAATGTCAAAATAGCATTTCTACTAAGTGCCCTGGTGTGTCAATGCTTCCAAAGTAAATAACTGCTGAGGTAACCTAAAATCACAAGAATTTCAACCTCTACCAAAAAGAAAAAGGTAACTCTGCACACAAAAGGGTTCTTCATAAAGGCTTCAACCCCAAGCAATTTTATTTTCACAAACATTATACAGAACGTGCTTTCTTCACGAGGGGCACACCAGGACACGTGGTCAGCCTTCAGGGCCACACCGCTAACCAGAAATGATTATTGTTTCTAGAAAGAGTAAGGCTCCGATGCAGCCACCGAGGCCGCCCAGCCAGCCGCGCCCGCAGGTGGCACCGCGAGCCCGGCTCCTCACGCAGCGAGGATACTGCACAACAAGCCGGGCCTGGGCGCCTGCCAGGACTTGTAGTCTTACATCAGGTCGGGTCCCCTTGCTTTCTGGAGGTTAAAGTTAGACCCTCCTGGTCACTTAAACCCCCTTTGTGGTTCAAGGAAGGAATCACTCTCTCAGAACTCTTAACTTTGATTGGAGACTCTGGTTAAAATTAAGAACTTCAAACCCAGCTTTGAAAAAGTGAAACAGATGTCCTGTTTATTAACTATAAACGGCTCCGTACGTGGGACCCTCCTCTCTCTCTCTTTCCTGCCGCATTGTTTTATTTAATGCAGAGTTAGATTAAAAGGTTAAAAGAGAGAGAGTAGAAAGCAAATATGGACTGTGGATGGGAAAAGTCCTAAATCTTTCTCTAGAACGTAAGAAAGTCTCTTCATAGCGGCAAAAGTGCTGGAGCTGCCCCTCAGCCGGCGCTCAGGGTCAAAACCGGCGTCCCCGCGGACCCCAGTCTCGCCTAACACGGCCGTGCCCACCACCTGCACCCTCGTGGAAACCAGGGTCGCCTGCAGTGGGCAAAGGGGTCCCAGACTTGCACTCACGTGAGGACATAGTTGACGCTGACGATGCAGTGCGGCCTGGACGAGCGGCTGTTGTGCACGATGGTCGCATAGCTCTGCACCCACACCCAGCCGCCGTGCTTCGCCAGGAACCGGTAGTATTTGGTGGTCACCTGCCCCTTTACCAGCACTGATGGAGAGACACAAGGCAGCTGATGGTGAACGGACCCGCTCCTGAACCGGTCCAAATGTAATCCCTGGCGGTGGGAAGGCGGGTCCCCCGTGAGCCCTGATAACTGCTCCCAGGGCAGGAGGGAGAGAACGTTCTGGTTAGAACGTTCCCAAATGAACCGACTGTCCTGTTCATTTGCATCGAGTGCTCGGGTCCCTCACGCTTAGCAAGGAGGGCAACACTTAAAAGTTGGGGGATTCCCGGCACTCGATGTTCTACCTACGGAGGGTCTGGGCCGCTCAACTCCGATGCTAACGTTCCCTGTCTCGGAGATTAAACTCAAAGCAAAGCTGTATCCAAAGCTGAAGCGAGTCAACGCGCGTGAGCCAAGTGGCCGAGCCTCGGTTTCCGCTTCCATCTTGGTGGGGGAGGGGGACGGCTATCAATAGGAGAACAAGACCCCTCCTGGGAGAACTTCACCCAGAAACTCAGAGGCTCGCCCTCGGCCTGTGTGAGGGCCCGCGGATGAGGAGGGAAATGAAGTGGGACCGGTGCTGGGGCAGGCGCCCGCAGGGCCTCTCCTACCATCCCCCACCCCTCCCTCCACCGTCCTACGCCCCGGGCCGGGCAGCTTGGCGCCTTACGCAGGTGGTGGGCGCAGCGCAGGTGGAAGGTGTCGCAGCCGTGCACGTGGTGGTATAGGGTCTTCTCAATCAGGTCCTGAGGCTCGTACCCCGTCAGCTCCGCCACTCTGCGGAGAGCAACCCCGGCGGGATGAGCGCGGGCTGCTGGGCCGTCCCCACCCTCGACAGCCGCCTCAGCGCTGGGTGCCCACCCTCACTTCGCAGGGCCCTGTCAGTCGCCTCATCTGCAAAATGGGCTCACAAGGTAGACGAGGAGCTCTCAGTGACTGAGTGGGGGCCTCCCTCCCTCTAGGCGTGACCCCTTCCCGCCCTGACCGCCCACCTGGAGTCCAGGAAGATGAGCTTCATGTCCAGGCTGGCGCGGAACATGAACATGTTGCTGTGCAGCTTGATCTCCGTGACGGCGCTGGGAGGCAGCGAGTGGCCCACGGCCACCAGGCCCACGTTCTGGTAGCAGCCGTCGAAGGGGGACATGTCCAGGCTGTACTGGCGGATCTTCAGGTAGCCGCTGCAGTGAATGACCTGAGGCGGACGGCGAGGGCGGGAGACTCAGCCACAGCCAGGAAACATCCAAAAAGGGGGCGAAGGGACTGAAACATTTGGAGACTCTCCTCGTCCACAAACCCCTGTGGGCCACGCCCACGCATTGAAGTGTCCAAAGTTATTGGGGCTCCAACGTGTCTCAAGGGAACGACTGTACTGTCCCAGTGAGCTCACTTGGGAGCTGAGGAAAATGCAGAGGCCTGAGCCCCGCCAACCCTAATGCATCCGGATCGCGAAGTGGGGCCCTGGAACCTGCATTCTGATCATGTTTAGTGCTTATTAAACAAGAAAAACTTGGATTCCAGCGAAAGCGCTGGTTCTTAACCTCTGGCAGGGGAGGGGGCAGAATCTGACGCTGTGAGTAAACTCTACGAATCCACCCAAGTTACCGACCGTTTCAGACGCTTTACACAACCCTAAGGCCCATTGCGTGCCCCAGGTTAAGACCCCCAGCGGCCAGGCAGCACCCAGACCCAGTGAGACGTATGCAATCTTAAAATGTAGTCCCCAGGTGCTCGCGAAGTTTAATGGCCCTGGCGGTGCGCCCGGCGCTGTGACGCGTGCGGGGCACTGTGGTCCCGGCGGCCTGAACCTCCCTCCCACGCCGCCGCACGTGCCTCTGGTCCTGCCCCGTTCACCTGCACCAGGCTCGGTGGCTGCGGCCGCCACGGGGCGTGGATCTCCCCTCTCAGCCACGCACCTTGTAGCCGCCGCAGGTGAGGCCCGCGTTCCTCTTGGCCAAGACGCACTTCATCCTCAGGAAGAAGGAGCGCTCGATCTCGTACTCTGGAGAGAGGAGCGGACGGAGGCACAGGACGTGAGGCCGGCGGTGCGGCGCCATGTCCCTGCCACGGCTAACGTAGGAAGAGCTACCAGGGACTGCGATGGGTCGGAGTGTCACCGGCGCGCGTCCGCCTTACCCTGGACGAAGTGAGAGTGGTAGGGCTGGTGGGCAGTGAGCACCGCCGTCATCTCGTCGTGGTCCGCAGGGTGGATGTATTCGTAAATGCTGTTCCCGGTCAGCTCTACCTGTAAAGAGGGGGGTATCACCGTCTCCGAGGAGGTGGGATGCCCCACGGAGGGGCTGGAAGATTGAGCCAGAGGTCTGCAGGGCTATGAGGACAGGAGCCACAGCTCTAGAGTCGGTCCTGAGTTCTAATTCCAGTTCTGCTGCCTGCTACCTATTGCAACCTATCTAAGCCTCAGTTTCCTTATCTATGAGAGGAAAGAATAATAATAGTAATTGAAGTAGTAATAGTAGTAGCTTCCTGGCAATGTTCTGGTGAAGACATCATGACATGAGTATGTAACCACCTCCCATGATCTTTGGCTTATGGTAGCAGCTCAAAAAGGTAGCCATTGTTTGGGCTTGGGGTGGATGCTAAAGGATAAGTAGAGAAAGAGGGAGATCCAGACCTCCTGCCAGCTGAGATGTTTCCAGTCCCAGAAACACCTATAAAAGCTTTGGGAAAGCCCCACCCGACCCTACCTCCAGCCTCCAGCCCTGGCTGTAAACATTGAAGGCTGGAGGTGTGGACCACTCACCTACCTGAGAAAGACCCAGGTGGACTGAGGCTGTCTCCGAGATGTACATGATCTTCCCATCTGGGGCCACCACAAAGATGAAGCCATCCAAGGTCTGGGGAGACAGAAACCATTGAATGGAGAGCCCTCTGGGCCATCGAGAGAAACTGGGGGGGGGGGGGGGGGCGGGTATACAGAAGTTAGAGATGTTCTGCCAGAAGTGCAGAGTGATGGAGTAGACAGGGCCTGGCAGGAAACAGAGCAAAGAAAACCAGCCACAAGAGTCTCTCTTTTGTTCATTCCAAATTTGTAAGCATGGGACATGCGGCACCCTAGGAGAGACTCTAGGAAGCGGTGGACAAGGCTACTGCCCTCGAAGACTGAGGATTCACCAAAATGGACAAAGCAGACATATCTGGAACATACACAAACATTGTGGGGCGGGGGGAAATCACAGCCTGTGATAAGAGGTGGGTTAGGTTCTTGGGGTGATGGTCACTGAGCAAACCAGAAGTTTCCTGTGTCAGTCTTGGAGAGTTTCATAGTGGGATATTCTATAATAGAAAGAGTGCTAGCAGGGTTTGGGAAATAGTAGGCACTGGGAGATGTGGAAGGGCTGGCATCTTGAAAAGTTTGTAGATAGAAGGCAGCTGGCCAGTGGCTCTGGAAAGAGTCCAGGAGAGGGGGATTTAGGAGATGGGAGGCTTTCCCGGCAGCAAGTCCATAGAGTAGTGCTATAGTGTGTATGTGTGTGTTTACATTGATGCATCAAACTGGCAGGCTTTCCATGAAGAAAAGTCTTAGATTTTCACTGTTCCTTTATCTCTGTGAATGAGGCTTCAGTCCAGGCAGTGAAGCGTAAAGATGAGTCAGATCCTGCTCTCAAGGATCTGCAAGTCCAAAACAGACAATTGGCCTAAAGACAGATATAATGAACATATAGCTGAATAGACAGTGCTGTGAGGGCCTGGAGACTTGATGGCCAGAGGTCTGGGGAGAACCAGAGTGGCTTTAGGAGAGCTGTTTGAGTAGAGCCTTGAAAGGAAGCTTGAATATGAGAAGGGAGGAAGGGCATCCTAGGCAGAAGGAATGGCGTATGGAAAGCAGGGACTGGGGGTGGAGGGTGGATCTGGTGTATTCAGGTTTGATGAGTTTGGTGTACCAGAGATGAGGCTGAGGGACTACACTGGTGCTGGATTTTTGGAGAGTTTGAGATGTCAGTCTGTGGAATTTGGAGATGCTCCTGCAGGCATCAGATTTCAACAGAGGTTTCTAAGCAGGGAAATAGCATGCTTAGATGTGTTTTTTTTGTTTTTGTTTTTTTTCTCCTGGCAGAATGTGGACAGTGATCTATAGGAGGAAAGAGTGGAAATGAGGAGATCAGAGATGGTCAAAGCTGAACTTGGGTGGTCACAAGGAAGATGAGATGGGGGAAGAGTCTCAGTCAAAGGTGGTTCTGGCTGTTGCGGAATTTGTGGTGGCAGAAAGAGAAGCTGAGACTGACTTCAAGATCATTGAAAATTTAGGGAGTCCTGGTGAGTTTTTGTATGAGTGGAAGTCTGGAAGAAGGAGATAATGAATTCTTGTCTTAGGTATGCTAAACTTCAGGTATATGCAGATTTCCATTTGGATGTGTCCAGTTGGCAGTAGGAAATAAAGGTCTGGCTCTCAGGAGGGGTGTCTAGACAAGAAACCAGTGGGGCCATGCAAATGAGAGAAAAGGAGTTGAAGTGGTGGTGTTGGTTGAGGTTGAGATAACACAGGAAGCTGTGAGAGGAGAAACAGAGCTGGAACCTTGGGGGGAATGCCAGCCTTTACAACCAGACAGTAGTGGGAAAACCTAGAAAAGCAGGCAGAGAGGGAGAAGAATCCAGGAAATTGTGCTACTTTAGAGACCCAAGGAGAGGCAGAATGTCAAGTAAGCAGTGTCACATCCATCCAGTCTTTGCCCAAATGTCACCTTCCCAGTGAGGTCCTCTGCAACCGTCCCCATTTAAAATGGCACCACTCAAACACAGCTCGCCTCCTTCACCTTCTTCTTTTTCTCCATGGCACCTACACCACCTGTCATACCATGTGCGCACCTGTGTGGGTTTGCAAGGCTGCTCTCCCGAGAGTGTCAGCTCCATGAGGGCAGGGCTTTCTGTCTGGCATACAGTTGGGCCTCCTATGTTTGTGGAATGAACAAGGTCAGGTGTGATAAGAGATGAGCATCTTATGCTGGATATCAAAATATTGTGAAGCCTGTGCAGAGCACACCAGCTGTGAGAGATGCCAGAGTGCAAGCGGTGTGGGAGTGAGGGGGGCAGAGTAAGCAATGGAAATTGGGAGGATCATGAAGTCCTACAAGGAGTTTGGGATGAACACTAGGAAAAAGACTGGGCAAGAACTAGAAGGGGTGAGGGACTGTTTGGGTTTTGCTCTCTTGTTTACGTTGATGAGGAAAGTTAGCTGGGAATATGGAGAGCTTTGGGTGGGGGGTCAGTTGTTGAGAGACAACTGATGAAAGACAACTTTCTCTCCCCTGAGAAAGGGGAGAAACAGAATCTTTTTTAGTTAAATTCGGAGGCATGGAGGCCAGGCCTGGGAGGGAATGCTCACACAGGGCCTCTCTTTGCTCTATGAAACTGGAATCTCTTTTGGTCTCTGGGATTGAAGGAGGCACAGGGTAGTGATGGGACAGGAAAGGCCACGGCACTCCTGCCATGAGATGCTTCTCATGTCTGCTCCAGGAGGGAGACGGGCTCAGAGTCCCCAGTCTGATGCTGCTCAGGTTTGAGGCTCCCACGGGAGGATCCCGTGGTGGACTTGAATAATAAGAATAAGGGGGTGCAGGGTGGGATAAAAGTGTCAAGCCTAAAAATGCCCCCGGGAGTTTTACTATTTTAAATATTTGCTAGGCGACTTACGCGGGCAACGGGCAAGTTAAAACGGTGTACACTGCAAACAGCGCGGTAATGGGCGCCACCACATTGGATAAACTCATTACTCAGGGAGGTGTATGTGTGTACGCGCGAGGGTCCGCACACGGCCCGGGCAGGCCTGGGGTGAGGGCGCGTGGAGAGAGAGGACGGATCCCAGGGGCTACAGGGAGGAGGTGAAACGAGTTGCGGACGCAGCTGGATTCGGGACGTGTGGACTTAAAGCACTGACGGGTATTTCTACCAGATTCCCGTTATTTCCTGGATGAATTCTTCATTTGGGACGGTTTTGCAGCCCGGCCTCGGCAGCTTGGCCTCTGGTTCCCTCTGCTGAATGGCGTCAGATGGCGCCCCCTCCCTCCGTTCAGCCGTCCTGATTCAGGCCTTACCGGGCTCCCTTCCAAACCCAACGCGCCGACTGTCATGTCACCTCGAAAGGCGCCTTCCACACCCAGCGAGGTTAAGAGCTAAACATTTGAACTCTACAAGGAGTCGTAGGGGCTGCGAAACGGCCACCTCTGGACGGGATCCCATTTTCCGGGAAACAAGAATCCTGGCTCGGGGGCCGGCACCCGGGCCCTCGAAGCACGTGCGCCGCCGGGAGGCCCAAGTCAGTACCTGGAGCAGGTGGGAGCCCAGTTCGCGGCCTACGTTGTCCAGGGGGCTGGTCCTGCTCGAGTGGCCCCACGCTTCGCCGAGCCCTGTGGAGACACAGAGACACCCTTAAAAGACGCACTCCGACCCGGCTGGCGGTTTGAGACTAGTTTCGCGGTTTTGTCACCCAGGCAAACTTGCACACACGACCCGATACCACCCGGGCTCCCTCCCCACCTAGACCGCAGGGACGCGAGAGGGTAAATGACGGCTCTGCCCGCTCAGCTTCTAACAGGTTTAACAGAAGTGAGACTCCCTCTCGCTCTGCTCGACCAGCCTGGGCTTCTCAGGAAGGGCAGGGTCCTGGCTGAGCGCCCCTACTCCGCCCCCCTACAAGTGGCCGAGTTTGGGGACAGTCTGTGCCCAGAGGGGCCCCGACACCACCAGAACGATAACTTTGGCGTAGGTTCACTAGTGTGCTTAGACGGGCGAGGGACACTATTTCCCACCCCAAGTTTCATCACCCTTATCAAGAGGCCGAGGGTGTCCACCCATCCAGCGAATACCGCTGCCCGCCGGGAACGACCTGAGACTGCGGCTCGTCCTGGTGGGCTTTCTGATTGGCTGCGGGGCTCTCCAGCCATTTTCCTTCCCTGGCCTCTGACTTTAACCCCCTTCGGAAAAATCCGTTTGCTTGCGGATGGCTTCCAGTACCAGCTACCCTCCGCAGTCCTGCCTCTGCCTTTCCCTTCCACGTCCTAACCTCAGCTCCCTCCCTACTCCAAGAAAAAGCTCTCTGAAAGTCACTTATTTTCAGGTGCTAACACCGTCTTACAATATTTCCGTTCCCTCTTGGACGTAGAGAATCATTCCTCTTCTCTGCTTCCCAGGTATCATCTATTAACAAAGACTGCCCCTTCCTCTCCTTGATACTACCACGTTAAGATCTTTCCAGGTTTTGCCACAAATCATTTCTCCGGTGATGCCTAAAAAATAAAACTCCCTGTATGCCCATGGCTGATTTTTTTTTTAATTAATGTGGAGTCTGCTATAGTACCTGTTTTCAGGAAGAAAATGAAAAATAAGGCAGAAGAAACTTGCCAAGACCGAGGTTACAATACTTATGGGAAATATCTTTTAACAATGTTGCTGCTGAAATTAATGTAACTAGGTAGTTAAATTCTTTTGTGCTTACACGATTAAACAAGGTTAAACGTGACAAAAAATGGGGGGGTGATTTACTGATTTACTGCATTACGGGACAAATCACTATGAAGTACCCAATGACAAACACTCGCATTGTAATATGGGAGTGGAGGCGGATCTTGCGGAATAAAACGCGGAGTTGGACTCCTGAAATGTGTTGGCCAGGAGCTGCTTCCGAAGCTAGCGATCAAAACCCTGGTAACGAGTAACCGTGAGCGCCCCTTAAGCTCGAATCGGGTCTTTCTGGGTGTTTGCACATTTAAATAAATCTAACGATCTCCCCACAGCTCTGCAAACACTGATGTTCCCCGCCCCCCCCCACCCTCGCCCGGACTCCTCTCCCTCCCTCGCGTCTCGGCAACCCCTCCTGATTCTTTAGCCCGCCCCAGTTTTCCTCCCCAGAGTGACTCCACTGCCCTGAGCCCTGTGGTCCCCCTGGACCGTGCGGGAGGTCCTCCGCCACAGCCGCCTGTACACACCCCTTCGCCTTGTCACCTTCCCTTCGCTCCTCCCGTCTCAGTCAAGCTATCCTCCTTGGTTTCTGGCACGACCTGTTCATGTTTTCATCCCGGATCACACCTACACACCCAGAAGAAGTGGGGGGAGGGGTTAGCCGGGGAGGCCGCACGGGGAAAGGGGAAAGGATCTTGCTGGGAGAGCCCGGGACCAGCATGGCGCTGACCCTTGGACACCGCGGGCCCAGCTGAGGCCTGAAAGCCCAAAGCTTCGCTGGGGCGAGGGACCGGGCGCTCGGGTGTGCAGGGAGCTGGTCGCGGCCGCCTTGTGTCTGGAATCCCGTCTTCCTCAGCTCCCAGAAGAGTGCGAAGCCTGCGCCTGCAGCCAACACAGGTCTTTATTCTAAAATTATGAAGGTCCCCCCACAGCGGCTGGGGACGCCGGGGAGCCGCCTCCCGACCCAAATCATCTGAAAATCTCCCGAGCTGGGCTCAGGGTTAAGTACTGGTTCCGAACTCCCGGCGCCAGCCTTGGCTGGTTGTGGTCTCGGGCTGCGGCCTCATTAGTATGCGCCTACGAGGGAAAAATAGGACTTACCGGCAGGTTAATAAGCAGCCGGGCCGGGCGCAGGGTGACAGGGGCCTCCGTCGCCCTTTCCTGTACCCGCCCTCACACACACACCCCCACCACCACCTTTTAAGGAACCTTTGGCTTTCACCGAGCATCGCCTTCTCTTCTGTTCCCGGTTGAAAGCTCCGTCACACGGTTATGCCTGGGTTAATGTTTTATAAGGGACTGGCTGCCCTCGTCTACCTGCCGAGCTTTCCTGACCTAATATCAGGGCTGAGCTCTCCAGTCAGCCTGCCCAGGACACCTTCGAAGCCCTGCTCATGGGTTTCACCTCCCGAAAAGCCCCGAGTGGGCTAGAGACCCCTCTCCCTGGACCCCCTCACCTTCTGCCTGCAGTGACGCGCTCCCGCACCCCATTTCAGTTGGCGAGGGGGGTAAGCTGAGATTTCGTTTCTGCACTTGACCTACCGCAGAAAATTCGCAAATCCTTTGATTGTCTGTTTAAAATGAGGAGGAAACCAACTCCCTTTGCGGCAGGATTACAGTGGGAACAAGATCTAAAGATTCTCTTGTAATTCGGTGAGGCCGAGAGAACGGGGGTTTTGCAAAGGAGAAAAGGAGCTCTGGGAGGGAGGCGATAACTAAATCGGGTTTTAGACGAAAGGATTTTCCCCAGCTAAAGTGGCCAAAGACAAAAGAAAACATAATCTATTTTGGAAGATTTCCAAGATATGCCACATTAACCTTGGCAGATAAATTTTGCTTCTCCCCGCCCCCCTCTTCCCTTAAAGTCTGGTTTATCATATTTACATAAGTAGTATCAGAAGGGATGTATCTATCATGGATCTAAAGGGCTAGCTCACATTTCACGTGAAACCCCGGGCGAAGTTTCACTGTTGCTTTACCCTCAGTGCTCGGTTGAGCCATTTCCATTTAAATACCCCCTGACCCAAGGATTACCTCAATGGACTGACTGCACGGTTTTTGTAATTTCCTGAAAATGAGATTTCGATTTATAAAACAAGAAACCAATTAGTAACCAAATGAGGCGAAGTAGATCCACTAAAATTGACCTAATCCCACAGGCACAATTTAGGCCCGTTCTTGGCGAATGAATGATGAGCCCCAGTCTAGCGTGAGCTCAAAGCATCATCCAGCTGTGTTATTGCAAGCAGCAAAAATAAATTGATCGAGCTTTTCCTTCGGAATGAATTTCATACCCTTGACAAAATGTAGATTACAGACCTGGCATCATTGCCTCCTTCACTCAGACAGGAAGAAGAGGAGGAGGAGAGCTTGTTCTACTGTTCTTTTTTTTTTTTTTTCTTCTTTAATAAATAAACACTATACGTGAATAGAAAGGTGTCCTCCTTGTTGTCGTTCCTGGGAACTTTCTCTTGGATGGATCGCGATGTGCCCTTTAGCCAGTATGGGGTTGATGGGGGAGCTGTCCCATGACCTGGTGACAACCTGGTGACTGAGACGGGCAAAGCCCTCCGAGACTGCGCTCCTAACTTCTGGTCCGGGGGTGGGGTGGGGGGACTTGTCTCAGCCACCTGATTTTTCCACAGGACCTGCGCGTGCTCACTGAGAGCGCACTGTCCAAACCTCCCAAGCCACAAGCAAGCAGCCTTCGTATTAGGGAGCCGGGAGCCTGGGCGGCTGGGCTCCTTGGGGAAGGTCGGGTGCGCTTAGCCGAGGCCGAGCGCCTGGAGCGGTCACTGGGCAGGAGGCCACTTCCCTCACCGAGGCGCACCCACGCCTACCTCGGACGCCCGGCGCGGCCTTCTGGGCCACCTGGCGGGTGTGGCCGACCTTCCGAGGGCGTCGGTGGCGCGCGGGGCCGGGCTTTATCCCGTGCGGCGGCCTGGCCCGCACCGTTCGTGTGTACCCTGCCCTCCCCTGCCTGCCTCTGAGACCCCCAGCCACGCCGGGGGGGCGGGCGGGGGATCCGCTGAAGTTAGTGTGAATTTGGGGTGGAGACCGACGGTCGCAGCGCTGACTCTCCCTCTGCGCCCTCGTGGTGCCCCGGCCCCGAAGCTAGCGCTTCCCGGGCGGGGCCTAGCCCCGAAGGAACACGTACTGCAGGAACGAGGGACAAGCAAGGTTCGGCCAGGTGCCAACTAACCCGCGAGACGAACACGCACGAGGGGTTGACGGTAGTGCTGCGAGGCGGCTGAGAGCGGCAGGCGGTGTCCACTCAAGACTCCGGGCCTTCGAGGGTAGCCTGACGGGGCGTCCGAAGACCGGCGCGGGCGAGGCAGACGGGTCTGCCCAGCGGCGCGGGCCTATCCCGCTTTTGTTCCACTTGGCGGTCGGGACTCGACAGACGCACAGCGGCCCCTCGGGCGGGATCTTGGCTTAAGTTTTAGACGAGGACCGGGCCTCGGGGCAGTGGCCCGCGCAGGACGAGGCACGACGGGCGCACGGGCGCAGAAGCCCTCGCGTCCCGGGAGGGAAAAGACCTGGGCTCGCGCGGGGAGTGACGAGACGCCGTGAGGAGGCCGCGAGCAGGCTCACCCTCGGCTGCGGCCACCTGGGGAAGGCGGGCGGGTCGCGGGCCACCACCGCGGGGGGAGAATGGGCCTCACGGCGCCGACCTGGCCGGCCGGCCGCGGCCTACATGCTTCTCCCCTCTGCGTGCTGCGGGCCCTGCGGGAGGCGCGGCGGGGGCTTTGACGAGGTCGCTGTTCCCGGGCTGGTCCGAGCCACCGAGGTCGAGTGACTCCACGCAGGAGCCGCCTGCCCGAGGGCTCTACCCTAGGAAGAAGCTTTATTCCTCAATTCTCACACACTGTTTTAGTGTTTTCTGATTCGCAGGCCCACTGCGAAATAATTGAGGATTCCCCGTCCCCACGAAAAATTTAAAATTCCGTGGATCAGAGACTGGCACTGGGTGAGCAGCTAAAATCATAAGGTTTTAGTTGGGTCTAAACCTCATTCTCTTGAGAAATACCTGAGCCGACAGATAGAGAAATGAGGTGAGAATCCATAGGCTCGAATTCTGTGTCCACGTTTGTAGCTGCAAAAGCTGGAAGCTGCCAAGATCTCCCCAGAATTGAAAAATAACTCCCCTAGAAATCGGATTTGTCCTCTGGAAATTTAACCTGATTTTAGCTTAAGACAGGTGATTGTACCCTGCCATATCTTATCATACCCTGTTTTGTAGTTTCGTTGCCGTTGTTGTTGTTACTGGTTTTATTAGTGATCATTCCCTTTTCAAAAAAAGTACTTTTTTCATTAATCTGATCTATAATTTCTAGCACATAAATCTGCCTTGCAAATGCTCTGCATGGAGTTTAGTTCTGCACTCTACATTTTAAGTCAACATCAAAACTGGAATTAAAGAGAGAAAACCAGCGTGGAGCGTAAACTGTGCTTGAAGGCGTTTAAATGAGAAAAACTTCTGTAAGAAAATAAACATGGAAACCTAATGCTCAATCATTTCCCCAAGCAGCAAGAAAAACAGCTTTAAATCACCCATCCACGTGGGAAATGGGACCTCTTTTTCTCTTTCAGTTCTTGGCCTCAAAAAAATATAAGGCGATTAAGGATTTCAATCTTGAGGTGACTATTACAGAAAGTGTCTGTGGAGGTTTGTTTAACCATCCTCGTCCTTCCAGCCTTTGTAGAAACTCTCTTTCATACACAGCTACTAATTTCAATTCTGTCATTATTTTTATTTTCCCAAGACACCTTGACAATGAAATAGAAGTGATGTTACCAAGATTCTGAATGGCCACAGATTTGAAAACATCTGATCCTTTCAAAGGTTATTCTGCAAGTCACTATGCCCCCAGTCAAAACTATCTTATATCTAAATAACAAATATATATATATTTTTAGTTGAATTTACCCTTTTTTGCACACAAATAAATTCATATCATCACTTTTTTTTATCCTGCCTTTTTGGTTTTGATAACACCAAAGACATACATATCTAGATGTGCCAATTTTTTCCTTGCAAGGCTATTTTAGAATAGAATATGTTACCACTTGGGAGATATGCAATTCTAATGATTTCTAATGACAGTAATTGTACCAGAGTTTTTGTTTTTGTTTTTACTATGAAATCTCCAATCTAATGCTTTATTCCTAATTATTCCAAGCACCCACAGCCCATTCATCTGTTCCCTCTCTCTCTCTCTCATTTTTCCCTCAACAGCTCAATTTTATCCACTCAGATAAAAGCTGAAGTTTGCTCCCAGACAAGGAATCTGCTATCCTAGGGGGGAAAAACTGTATTCAGCAAATGAGGGGGGAGAGAATTAAGGATTTTTAATTTTTTTCACATATAAGTATCGAAAGATTTCTGTTTTAAGTCTTTTAGAATTACAGGGTATTAAAAATAAAATGTAATATGAGCAAAAACAGTGGCGTTTTACAGTCATTTTTATGCCTGTAACTAAGATGTCACCAGATTTAGAAGTATTTTAGATTATATACCTTGCATACTCCATGTTACATATGATAGCAGGCTTACCATGATGAAATAGCTACTTTCATCCCACCCTTAAAATTTTGCTGAAGCCCTACTATGTGCTAAGATGGTGTTAAGACAGATATGAAAATGAACTTCATTTCAAACAAATTCTTTCCCATTTCTCAGCACTAAAAAAGTTTACCCCCATATAAAGTGCTCAGTTTCCCCCACTGCCATGGACCCACTCTTGTCCCCCCTTCTGCCGTCAGTCAACAGCTGAACCCAAACTTCGCACCCTCTCCAGGTTGTGCTTGGCTCTGCGGGCTTGTGATTATTTCACTCCTTTTAAAAACTGTTGGTTTTACTGTTTGTTGCTGTTGTCCTTTAATATTTTAAAGGGCTGTGTCTAGGGTTTTGGACTTTTGAAGCTAATCTATCCTCAAAATTAAAACCTCATCCCTAGGAACCAGCTGTCCGGATGACCCTGTCTAACTCACCCGGTGGAGGCTACGGGTGAGTTATGAGCTCAACAGTAGCTGGGGAAATAAATGATGTGCCCAGAGTTCACACATCGTCCATCCCCTCCTCCCCATAAACCCACACGCATCCACAGAAGAAGGGAGAGGAAGGAGGGGCCCGGGGCCCAGAGCTCCGAAGGAAGGTGAGTGGGGCTGCAGAAAGCACAGTCGCCTTTAAAGTAGCCACAGGGGACTGGCCTGGGCACCAAGGGGACTCCAGCCGGAGTCTTCACCGGCACTCTTTTTAAAAATAACGAGAAGTTGGCTAAGAGAGTTTACTTTTCCTATTTATTTATCATGCAATTTATAATTTGTGGGGTTAGCACTTAATTAAACAAGAAACCTTGCTCTCTTTAAAACAAAAACAAAACAACGAGAATCAGCCCGATTCCCTCCGGCCGCGCCTGCCCGGGGTCTGCACGACACAAACGAGGCCCTGGCCTGGCGACTCCCCGGGCGCTCCGTCCCTCTCTGTGCCCGCCGGGGAAGCCGACCCTCTATTCTCTTCCTCCGCGATTACTCTCAGCCTCACAAGCAGCACCATATGCTTCTTCTGATCAAACAGCGAGCGACATCGGCACCGATAATTGACGAGACCCGCTAGAAATCACGCAGAAAGGGAGCCCACTGAGACCGCAGGGGCTGACAAATCACTGCTAATAATCCTGTTAGGAACAGAGCGGCCAGCGGAGTTCGCAATAGCTTTATTTTTATAAAGTAGGCGCTGACAGTATAAAGACAACGAGATCTCTTTTTTAAACAGAAGGCAATGTAGCATAATAGTAATTTTCCCACCAGCAATTCTCAGCACAGTTTGAATGGGAAATATGGTTTTTAATATATGTTCCCCTTCCTTTTTTTCTTTCTCTTTTTAAAAAACTTTTCAGGTATGTTAGGTTTTGATTCCTCTCTTCCTGTGGTTTCGAGGCTCAGATGAGATTGTTCAAGGAACTGCTTTAAGAAAAAATGACCATACTATTTATAGTTTTGGGGTAAAACCGAACTATAGTTTGAAAGTTTTCCTTTAGTGCCCCTGACTAATTTGAGGGCATGTTTTGCAAGATTTTGATTCAGATAATAACTTTTAGTCAAGATGAAGCAAAGTGAAACTCAAAGCCCAATAATGATTATCCCCCCCAATTTCCTTAAAAGAAAACAACAAACTCCAAACATCCAAAATCAACAATAACATAAACCTCTCTTTGTCACATAAGAAGTTCTGGTTTGTAAGTACACAGGGTTCCTTCTCTTGAATTTTTGTTTGTTTAGTATTCTCTACATTTCCAAATCCTCCTCTCCCAGCAAAGACATATCTAAAATATTTTTAAAAATCTGTTTATGTGTTATTTGAATGTGGGTAAAGGAAAGGATGGGGAAATAGAAGAGTCCTTCCCCTAGGGAGTATAAATGGTTTTATACAGGACAGTGTTCTTTCAAGGCTACTCTGTCCTCACACAATGAATCTTGATAATCTAAATACACATTTTAAACCATGTCAAAAGCTCAGCTATTCTAACTTCTAGGCCATATGAGACAATTTTCCCATGGATCCATTTGCTAACCTACCAGCTAGGAGATATTTTCTAAGCGGGCTAGTGATCTTAATTCAATCTTATATCTTAGAGAAAATATCAAGCCCAGAGTTGCAAATCACCAAGTCCCAGAGTTAGTTTCGGAATCTGTGAACATCTCAACAACTCAGAATAAATTTGCTAGAAGCAGTCAAGAGACTGGGTAAATTCAGGACATATTTGTTCATGAATATGCCTGCTCTTCATCTGCAGGATTACTGACATATAGAGAAATTATTATCTGCCTTAGCTAGCTCCATGTACATGGGTGTATCTAGACATAACAAAAATACAAGAAGTTAGAGATGTTCCTGCTCTCTGCTAGATACAATTCTAACGAGAGGAATAAAAAAAGAAAGTCATGTTTGGATTAGTAGTACTTTCAACTGAGCTCAGTATCTAAGTGTTGACAAAAGCACTGTTGAGCTGCTTCCCAATCAAACATATCTGATGGACTGAAGAGAAAGTATTAATGGGGAAGTAGAAAGAGCCACGGAAAGGCAACAGAAATTCTAAGTGCAGAGAGGTCCTTAGTTAAGCAGCCATGCTAAACTTCCCTTCGCAGAGTGTGTGCGTGTAAGTATGAATGTACTTCTCTGCCCAGTGGCGTAGGCTCATCCACTGGCAGATCCCGTGCCCCTTCTGCCTTTGAAATTCCATCTGGGCAAAGTCACTTACCTTCTGGGAACACTACTCTCATTTTGAGATAGCTGGTGGTGAGCCTGATTATGGATGCTTTGTCCAGCTGCGAGGTGATAGCCGAGGGTAAAGGCAGTAATTTAGCCAGTTCATAAAATTCACTGTTTTCCTTCTCCCTCCTAGTCCGGGCAGCATTTTTGGACTTCTCTTTCATCGTGTCTCGTTCCCCCTTTCTTCTTACAACATAAGTTCCACAGACTCATCCAAAACCAAAAATAAACTTTCAACTAGAGATCATATTTGGCAAAAATACAAAGCACACTTTGAATGACGAGACTGAAGTCTTTGCTTCAGTGTTTTGGTGGCAGTAAAAGACCAACGCGGCGAACAGAAAATTTTTTCTTTAAAAATATGGGATGCGAGTAGAGGAAAGTTGTTGATCCACCGCAGGCGATCTGGGCAATCCTAGGCGTCGCTGGGTATCAAATGCCGGCGGGACCTCCGAGGAGCTAGCCTTTTCTTCGGTTCCGCGCTGCGAACCCCGGTTCTCGGGAAATCGACATAATAATCCCCGACGTTTGCTTTCAGTCCCGCGACCCTTAGGGTGGCTCCAAGCCGCTTTGGGAAGAACAGGAATGCCGGACAATTCTTTCAGGCCACTGTGAAGACAACAGCATCAGAGCGTAAGAGATCTGCGGCTCCACAATCACTCGCGCGCTCGCCCCAATTCTGAAAAATGGCCGGGAAGGGCCTCAGCGCGCCTCAGCTTTCCTCGCCGGGCTCAGTGTTTTGGTTGTTTTGGTTGGTTGGTTGGTTGGTTAAGATTTGGAGAAATCAGCAGCGAGACTGAGTCCCCTGCAAATAACACTCCCATTCTCTCACCCCCGTCAGACACATTCTCCAGCCCCCTGGGAAATTGCCCAAACAACAAAACGCAGATTTTGCAAGACCCTTAGGAGCCCCTCAGCCGCCGGTCCCCGTGCCCCTGCCCAGGCCAGGCGCAAGTCCCAGGAAGGCAGGTTTCCGCAAATCACAATTCCTCCACAGCGCTCGGGCACCTTTCCGTCCCCCCACTTTGGCAGGTCCGGAACTTGGCTCTCTAACTTGGGTCTCAAGTCTCGGGGATTCCTCAAAATGTAGCACTTACACATCAAGTCCCTCAGGACTGTCGAGGAGGCGACCCAGCGCTCTCCCTGCCCAGCAGGGGCGGCAACACGCCGGGCACGGCTGCGCCAGGTTAACAGGTGGCACATTCGCGACAGCCCCTCGCAGGCACCGGGGGGCGGGAGGCGCCTGGCCTCTCCCCCTCCGCCGTAGAGCTGCGGGCGCTGATGGGCGGGCGCAGGGCGTGTTCCGCTTCACCTACCTTCAGTCCCCGCTGGCAGCAAAGCGTGCGCAGGCGCCCACCTCTTAATTGTACTCATGCCTACCGTCCAACTAAGCCTCTCCTCAGGCCTCTCTGCTTCCCACCCGCAGAGAGGAGCAGAGCGTGCCCTGGCTCTCTCTTCTTTTCTTGGTCATGAATTGGGGGAGGGGTGTGTGGCAGAAGGAGGGGGATGCGGGCTTTGGGACGGGTGAGGTGGTTTTAGAATCCTCCTCCTCGGTAGTTGCTACGAAGCCAGTATTATTCCTGACTGGAAGCCGAAAACGCCCCCCTAACTTCTTAATGGTTTACGGGGTTTAGCTTCAACTTCACTCCCGGCTTCCCTCTCTCCCGCCCTCCCCTAATGCCACTCACAAACCTCCTCGCTTCTGATTGGTCCGGCGCGTCCCGGGGCGCGGCGCTCATTGGCCGACGGAGCTGAATGACGCGTGCACGCACCGCGCCTCCCCCCGGCGCACCCCGGCTCCCGGCTCGCTGCCTTGCTACCCGCGCGCGCAGCGCTCCTCACGAGCCGGGGGCACCGGTGTCTGCGCTGCCCGGCTATAGCAGCTCCTGCTTTCGGCCTCCCGGGCCTTGAGGGCGACGTGCAGGATCCGCGCTCCCCGCGATCCCGGGGGTTGAGTGTCTGTGCACTCAGCCCCGAGCGCCGGCCCCGCAGTGCTAGGGGCGCCCCAAAGCTGTGGGCAGCGGCCCCTGGCCGCAAAGGTCGGGCCCGGGGGCTGGGTCGCCCGGCAGGCGAGGCAGGAATAGCCCAGGCTGCGGGCGATGTTCGCCCAAAGGCCGACCACGCGGCTGCTCCCTTCCCGCGGGCAAGTCGCGGGGCCCACAGCGTGCACGGGGCCGGTGGGTTATGTTTTCTTTGGGTTATATTTTCTTTTTCGCATTTCTCTGAAACCACGGCGACACCGAATGCATCGCCAGAGAGGATAAATACACCCGTATTTAAATTAATCCCAAAGAGGAGCGTCTTTTCGGAAATGGGTCTAATCTAGGCGGTGATTTGTTCACGGGAGAAAGCTCAGTCATGGAGTTTTCCTATGGGGAGCAGATAGGGGAAACTAGGGGAAAAGAGGTTACATTTCAGGCCAAAATAGAGTTAGAGTCGTTGATATAAAGTATCTCACAATAATCCGTTACCTTAAACGTGAGTGAAGAGTTTTTGTTGGGTTTTGTTTCAGGAAACAAAAGTCCAACATGAATATTCCTTACAGAAGGGATACAGTCTGCACGAATGAATCTACAGCATTTACGATCCCTTACAGGAGCCGTTTAAACAAACGCTTGTAAGTACTATTGCTGACAAGTTATATTTAAGAGAACCTCTCATTTGAATCGCCTTCCCTGTCATCTGAGGATAGAAAACAGCGACGGGAAGAAGTTCACTCGTCCCGGAAGACAATTATTGCTGCTTGCGAATCACTCCCTACAGATGCGGTTCCCTGCTTGGTTTTGGTGCTGCTGGTGACTACGATTCTGCTCTTGGAGGTCGACTCGGAGGCAATTGTTTCATCAGCGGTAAAAGAGTGAGAACACCAGTCATGTTGCACTCGTCTTCTCGTTGGTGGCGCTGATTGCCTCCAAGAAAACATATACCCTGAAGAGGGGTGTGTGCCATCTTGCTGATATTCGGAACAACTTTGAGTGGTTGTTCAAAAATACACACATCTGCCCCCTCCTTGCCGCCCGATGGCCGTAAGCTCAAAGAACGACAATGGGAGGGTCCTCGGGGTATTTACACATCTGGGAAACACCTGGCAGGAGGAGGTGGTGAACGTTCTGGACAGAAAAACAAAACAAAACTTTTTTGAAAAAGAACTAAATATAGAGATGTGGTAGGTGTTCCAAAACTGGAATCCAGCAAATGGGCTCTAATCTAGAAGGAGAAGTCATTTCCCCAGAGGCTGTAGCCACTTAGAGACCCGGCTCTGGGCGGTTCAACCACCAAGTAACGCACTCTTAACAAGAGATGAGTAGGAATAGAGAGAGAGATGTGCTGTGGCTTCCTTATACACAAGATTGCAGAAAGACCAGATAAGATCAAGTTGACGCCTACAAAAAAAGAGTGGGGGGCGGTTGTTTGGAAAGGTTGAAAGAACCTTCCTGAGATCCTTCTTTCTCCCCACTCTCCCCGCCCCCAACCTGGACAGAACTTAGGGGTAATATGGAGCAGCCAGGCGAAGAATTGACCCTTCAGGGGTAAGAAGCAGTTTTCTATTCCGACTGTTCTAGAAAGGATGTCACTTAAGTCGGCGGTTACTGTAAAGCCTATCTCTACTTCAAACAACATGCAGGTGTGTTGGCGCTTTGCTGCGGTCTGAAACCCTTGGCCGTCGCAGGGACTCTGGGGGATCAGGCAGTGCACGCCTCCCATTACAGGGTGCGTTTTGCGCCGAAGAAATGTAGTGTTTTGCCTTCAGCAGCAAGATGAGTATGGAAGTCTTCACACCAAAGGCGACGTCCTGGGGGTGGGGGCCAGGAGGGCTGCTCCAGTGTCCCAGTGAAGCTCAGTAGTCGATGAACTGGGAATGTGTCCTTTAATAAACAAAGTGAATGCGCGGCCAAGTGGTGACGGGCCCCTCACTAAGTCCTCCGCACACAACTGTCTGAGCCGCGTTTACCGAGAGAGTGAATTAGCATGGCGACGTAACACCTGTTTTTCTAATCTTTGAACCTCGGCTGGAGCGGGAACGCGGCTCCGGCACTCCCCCGCCCGGTGCCGGCCCCGGCCTCGCACCCTCCCGACGACCCCGCCCGCGGCCCCGCGCGCACCACGCCTGTAGGGGCTGGAGCCGGGACCTCGGTGAGCCTCCCACGTGCTCCGAGAATCGCCTTTCGCCTCTAGCAGGAGAAATTTTAAACGAGTTTCTTGAGGCTTAAGAGGCTAATCCTACCCACCTCTTTGCCAATGTAAGGGGAAAAGCCCCAGAAAGGAAAAAGACGGGCACACGCGACCCACCAACACCAAACAGGAACCCTAGGAGAAGCTAGGCCGTCTCCTCCTGGCGCGGGTGCCTCAAATTGCAGCCCTCTGGCGATCGGGCACTGTCTACGCGGTCCTAACGCGGGAAGAAACCGGAGCCGATCTATAAACAAACATCCTCTTCCTTCCCCCGCCACACACCCCCTTCCCCAGGAGAGCAAACAGCCCAGAGAGGCCGCGACATCGCGCACTTGGGAGTCTCTTCCTCCTCCGAGACGACCCTGGGTGCTGCCCGCATGGATGCCGCCCTCCGCGGGCCTGGGCGCCAAGACGTGCAGAGGTCCAGGGCTCAAGCTCGCGGGGGGCGGGGGAGGGCAAGGCGTGCCCACAGTGGCAGAGCCGAGAACCTACACGCCTGTGCGTGCGGAGTCCTGCGCGCTCTGAGCGCCCAGAACGAAAAGGAGGGTCCTCTGAGGGCCGCCCGTCCGCTCCCAACGTCGCAGTCTAGAGAAGCTGAGTTGGGTTGTAAAAGAACGAGTGAACGCCCAGAGGAATTCCGGCGCAAACCAGCGAGCCGGTTTCAGCACAGAGGCCCCGACCCCTGCTTCAGGCACAGACCTCTATCCTACCTCTGGTAACTCCTCCCTGAGCCCTGCTGCTTTAAAACTAGAGTGATCTGTCTCCCACGTCGCCCCCGACCCGTAACACTTAAAAAAACAAAAACAAAAACAGACTGCTAGGGACGCACACATGCACTTTTACACTCTTGCATATCACATATACACAATTGTACAAAGCACACAGGCACAGATTTTATTCAATGGCCAATGTCAGGATGACGGATGTATTTATATTCAAGATGCAAAATCTGAAGTTGGTCACTTCAATATCTCTGTGTGTTATATCCAGATGTTCACTCTCTACCAGTGGAAAGGAGAATTTACCAAGGAAATACTAATGTCTAGGGAAATACTAACATTTTTCTTCTTCCATGTAAGTGAATCCTGTTCTAGCCCCATTTTATTACCACATTTAGACGTTGTGATGTTGAGGCAGAAACAAGGGTCCCTTATAACTTTAACCCGGGCGAGTCTGCTAGAAAACAAAGTCTAGGGGCGTATTTAATATTTTTTAAATTACTGTAAATATTACTTGTTTGATTAGGAGGTTTGGGAAAGTATACATTATTTTATGACAAAACAAAACAGCTCTCTTCTGAGGTATTACTTCTCAGGTGCCTATCTGAATTGACCATTAACATGTCCAAAAAATTAGCTTCAGTTGTTACACACTGAAAAAAAGAAAGGGAGGGAGGCAGAAAGGAAGAAAGAGAGAGAGAAGGGAGGGAAGAAGGAAGGAAGGAAAGGAAAATATTCCAACTTGAAAAATGAGAGTGGCAAAGGCAAGTAAAGATTTTATATAGTTTCTCTAAATATTCTGGATAATATTTTTCACCCAGATTTTGAAATTGTAGTCTAATATAACCTTGAATTGGTCGCTGAAAAACAACAGTGCTTCTTAAACTGTGCACACTTTGAAAGAACTGAATGATTCAAACATTAACAGTAGCTGAAAAACTCTGACCTGCGCATTCTGAGGACAGGAGCGGGTGGGTGACTGCGGCTCAGACCGCCGGCACATTTTACACTTTTCCTTTCTAGAAATAGAGCTGTGGATGGTGTGTGTGTATAATTCAGCAAAGCAGGGCCCAGGAGCACAAATCGGGGTGTGCAAAAAGCTGAAGATGAACGTTGGTTTGCGACTTGGGGTTGAAAGACACTTTGATTCCGAAATCGGTTTCCGATTTTCAGGCCAAATCATGCTCTCGGTGCGCTGCTGGAGCGCACGCCAAGCCTGGGCGCGCGAGTGGGTGGCCGGGACGTGCGGGGGGCGGGGGTGAGGAGGCGAGGTGGCCGGAAGGGGGCGGAGAGGCGTCCGCGGCCTCGAAACGGGTGAGGGGGCGTCAGAACTGGGTGGATCCAGAGGGTTTGTGCTTCACTGTCTTGCTTTGAGAGCCTTTGGATTAGGTTTCTGGAGAGTTTCCCCCTTCCCTGAGGCCCAACTTTAAGTCTAGTTCCTGGGATCAGTGTACCCCGGGATTGTGCCGCGAGCGCCTGAAAAGGACCCCCTAGCCCTGCACTCTCTAGGCGGTGAGTGCATTCTCGGGAGGCGGATGCCTCTAATCCGTAAACAGATGACGGGGCTTCCAGACCTGGCTGAGCGCCGGGGTCCCTTAGGGTGCAGTTTTCAGCGGAGCGCAGCTTTTAAATATGGACCTCGGGCTCCATTCTGATTTAGGAATCGGAAATCCCTGTTGGACTCTGGAGTTGGCGTTCGTAAGGTATGGGAGGGGCGGGGGTGGTCCGAGCACCAGGCAGCTCCGCGAGCCGCAGAAGCAGGGGTGAGGACAAGCTCTGAGAGAGGGGTGCGGGCGCCGCCTTCCACTGCGCGGTGAAGGCCGCCCGGACCTCCCTCCCCGCCCCCCCCCCTCCCCCGACTCTGCGGCCTAACTCGGCTGGGGCGCCTCCAGACTGAAATTTGGAAGAGCTGCCAACCGTTCCTGCCTTCGGGCGTCACCGCAGGATCCCGGCGAAGTATTGTACCTCTGTGTTCTGGGACGGGGACCAAGTGCCCCTGGCTTCTGGGGCACACTGGAGTCCCACTCTAGCTAGCCTCATCACCTCTGCGTCCTAGGACTTGGGGATCTGCCCTTGAAAGTCTGGGCATCCTTGCTCCTAGCTGATGGTTTTGGAAATTGAGCCTGCATGGGAATTGCCTGGAGAAGCCTGTGAAAACACAGATTTTCCTCACTCCCAGGGTTTATGATTCAGCACATCTGGGATGGGACCCAATAATTTGCCTTTCTAACAAGTTCCCAGAAGATACTGATGCTGCCAGTGAGGGAACCACTGCTGCCACTTTGAGAACCGTTGCTTCTGTCTGCCTCTTCTCAGCTTGTCTTTGGAGAAGTCAGTCAGGAGGGAAAAGATTTAAAAATGAGAGTCCTACTGTAGGAACTTGGGCATATGGCATAAAATAATATGACTATCTAGTTGAGGTCCAGGGGTGAGGCTCATGGCTATGAAGATGGGTCCTTCCTACCTCTTTAAGAAAGAGGATGATGGCCTCACAATGAGGGAGAGGAGGCGGGGGGACCCAGCTAGGCCAGCCTTTGGGGGGGGGGTGGCCTCCAAAGGGCAGGAAAGTGCTCAGAGCACCGCCAGAAGGTTCCAGAGTTCCAGGGTTCTCACTGGAGCAGAAGTCCAGAGGGCTTGGGCCAATCCACCTCGGGTAGGATACGTTGGAAAAATAGCAGATAAGCTATTGGTTCTCCTTTTGGCCTTGAAATCATTCCCTAATTTTGCCAGAGTCCTTGAGCATAAAGGACCCAAGATGTGTGTGGTGTTGGCGCAGGGGAACTGTCCCTGGAGGAAGAGGCCCTGGCTGGGCCCCATAGCCTCCTCTTCAGTGGCGCGTGATCCGTCCTGTGCAGGGCCACGTTGGGACAGTATGACTTTGTCAGTCTTTGGACGCTTTTGTCATGTTTCTACGGGCTCCTTCCTCCATAAAAAATCCTAAAGATTATATTTTACAATTGGGTTGCTGCAAAGACTAGTGTAATTCTGCCTGAATTCATTATCATATATTCATTAATCTTAGATTTATTCTTTTCTTCTCTTTTGTAAAATAGATTAGAAGAAAAACATTCTGTGGGCTCCTGAAACTATCACGGGCCCTAGATCCTGTACCTGTTGTGACAAATGCTGCTCCTAGCACACCTGGGAGGATGGGGATGCTACGTGTGCCTTCTCCTGGCTGCGGCTCCTAAGCCTGGAAGCCTGGCGAGAGGTTTGGGACCAGGATATTTATCCGTGAGTCACAGCCCCACTCCTGGTGTAAAACGGGTCAACTCCTCCATTCTCACACTGCAGAGTCCCTCCACCCGGCTTCAGCTGTGTCTGAGGTATGACCCTAAAGCTGGGTGCAAAATCCAAACAGATTAAGTTACCAGCACCCTTTCTTATCTTAACACCTGGCCTGCTTCACGTTTTTTCCTCACCTGGATATCAGATTATTAAGTGAAATCCAATTTTAAAATGCTTTGCAAACCAAGCAAATGCATCGCTTGGTTGCCAATCGGTGTCCACTATTATGCAACAATATTTAAGTTCTTATTATATTTCTAGAGTTGCTTTAGGTGTATTCAAGCAAACGTCAGGATTGATACTTTTACACACTGTCCTGCACCTTGATTTTTTCCATGACAATTTCCTCATCCTTTCTTTCCTAAACATCTGTAAGTATTCTATTTTAAGAATATATCAGTATAATTGATTTAACCTGTCACCCACCGAGGGCCTTTAGGTTGTTCCCCATCGTTACTACTACAAGCAGTGCAGCAATGAACACCGTATACATGTCGGTTACCTGTGTACCCGTGTAACCACAGGACAGACTCCCCAAAGTGGAGTTGATAGATCAAGGGTATGTGCATTTGTCCTCCTAATAGATATTGCCACCCTGCTCTCCACAGAAGTTGTGCCCATTGACACTCCCACCAGCAGTGCACGAGGGGGGCTGTTTCTCCACAGCCTTGCAATGAAGCGCATTATAACCTTTTTTTTGGCCAATCTGATAGGTGAAAAAAACTCAGTCTACTTTTAATTTGTTTTTCTTTAATTATAGAGGTTGAATATCTTTTCATATGCCTAAGGGCTTTTCAAGCTTCTCTCCTCTTGAATTGTCTTTCCAGAAACATTTGAGGATGGGGCCCTCTTGGCTCTGGACAGGGTTAAGGGCCTTGGGCTGGAGGAAGAGCTGGGACCTGGCTTTTAATGGAGGTAAGGGTTTCTTGAACCCCTGGGAGAGAGCTCACCAGAACTCTGGGAAGTGGAGACAGTCAGAAATACAGATTCAAGTTTCCGGAGTCATCTACCGACACTTCCCCCAAACCCCATATGAAATATTCTTTAGTGCAAAACACAGAAGATAAATATGCAAATATCATGTTAATGTGTCTTCATCCAACTGATCTCCTGACTAGTTATCTTCAATTGTGTTGTACGTATGCTAAAATAGTGGTTAATTTATGGATTCTGTATGTTTTGAAACTCAGTTGTCCCAAGTTGATATTTTTTTTTTTTTTTTTTTTTTTTTGCCGTATGTGGGCCTCTCACTGTTGTGGCCTCTCCCGTTGCGGAGCACAGGCTCCGGACGCACAGGCTCAGCGGCCATGGCTCACGGGGCCAGCCGCTCCGCGGCATGTGGGATCTTCCCGGACCGGGGCACGAACCCACGTCCCCTGCATCGGCAGGCGGACTCTCAACCACTGCGCCACCAGGGAAGCCCCCAAGTTGATATTTGAACCAACTGTTTTTGTATTTTACCTACAAACACGTGGAGGCTTTACCACAAAAACAACTCAAGCATGAACATACGCCAGCCAATCACATCTCAAGATTTAAGCAAATAACGTGGAGGAACAAGGGGATAGATGGATCCTGGCAGTAGTTTCAGAGGAAAAACTTGTAATGATCTGGTTAAGAATCTAAATAAAAATGATACATAGGAGAAACAGGGAAAACCAGTGTGCTGCAAGTGTGCAGCCCACCTACCGTAGTTTAGATCTGCTTTGATGTTTATTTTCACTCCCAGAGATCTGATAACTTGTTTGTGAAGGTAAATGTCATATGATAAGCCACTGTACATTCTCCCCGCATTATCAGAAGTCACGTGATGGCAATGTGACTCTTTTCCTCCAAACCAGACAGCAATATGAATGTATGTTAAAGCTGATATTAACACTCCCTAAACTTTTAAATTTCTGATTAATTTTAGGGCTTGAGTATATAAGAATTATAACATAGTTTTATATCAACTTACACCCCCATCCATCTGTCTGTGTGTCTGTCTCTCTCTCTCTGCCCCTCTTCCCCCCTCCTCCCGTAAGAAAGACATGATAATGAAAAACTATTCCAGCAGGAGGATCTGGTTTAGAAACAAATGGATTCCATGGCAACTCCTGACTCCACATGACTTCTAATAACCGGCATTTCAGTTGGAAACTGTCTATGCGATATTGTGTCCAACGCTGGTGTTTTATGTGGGGTTTTCCCTACTCTACATCTCAGAAATGGGGTCTTAACCTCCGGTTTCATGAATAAGCAGCAGCGGCAGCAGCAGTATGTCACCACCTGTAACCATAATGTGGCCAGTGATATGTCAAGTGTTTCTGGTTCCAATTTTCAGACTAGCTGACAGAGATAAACACAGAATGAGAAATGTCCAGAGCTGGTATCCCATAGTGTGGAAAATCTGGGAGCTGTGTTCTACTGCAAATTGACAGAGAGAGTCAAATGTTCTCATTCAACTGGAGAGAATGTGTACCTCAGGCCCCCGATAGCAAGTCATGAATGGAGTCTGTGAGTCACAGACCACTGCACTGAAAAGGGAAAACTAAACAAGGACAAAAATAGCCTCATTAAAGGAAACCAAAATGGTCTGAGCTTGTCCTAGAGCTGAGTGACCTGCTGATCTCCCAATGAGTACTGGCACCACTGTCACAGTGACAAAAAAAGAAACTTGTAACAGGATGGGCTTGTAATACCTTGTGCCTACGTGTTTTATAATTTTTACTGTGACCCAGGAAAAAAATTGTGTCACACATGGGTCAGGTGATTGCTCTTAGAAACTGCAAGTCAATGATGGAGTCAGTGCAAAGGTCAGAAGGAGCTGAGCTTGTGTACCTGAGCTTGGTCTAGAGCGTCTGAGTCCAGTTCCGGAGCTTGTGCCCCACCTGGGCAGGTCAAGATTGAAATTCAGCCAGGACTCAGTCCTATGTCCTACCCAGGGAGGATAGATACCTTTTTTTAAGTTGCACATAGGCGCTATGTGGAGTAGCTCTTGCTTGGGCTCACACTGCCCTCCTTGTTGATTCTAGGCTGTGTGACACATGTCAAGGAATGTTTATCATGACCCTTGCAAATCATCATGCAGGGGTTTCAGTGGTTAGCCCCAGTTGCCAGTGCTGGTCAGAGCAACCAGCAAATAATGGTTTACTCCAGGGGAGTATAAGAGTAGAAGTGACACAGCAAATTTGTTTAGTGAGGGCATGTTCCAGGCAAAGTAGGGGAGTGAAAAAGAAAGGTTACTGTGATGAAGAGAAAGAGGGGAACATGTGCAGGTGGGAAGCACCGTGGGGAGAGTTTCTCAAAAGTGTTGACATTGATATGCACGAAAAGTTTTGAAATCTATTGGCCGAATTCAGGGGGAAAATGCTTTAAGGTAGCTGAATGTGTTTATTTAAAAAACTCTATTTACTCAACAATACGTTTATGCATTTCAAGGTAACTTTTGAAAAATCACACTCGTTTTTTTTTTTTTTTTTGCGGTATGTGGGCCTCTCACTGCTGTGGCCTCTCCCGTTGCGGAGCACAGGCTCCGGACGCGCAGGCCCAGCGGCCATGGCTCACGGGCCCAGCCGCTCCACGGCATGTGGGATCCTCCCGGACCGGGACACGAACCCGTGTCCCCTGCATCGGCAGGCAGACTCCCAACCACTGCGCCACCAGGGGAGCCCCACACTCGTTTTGAGTAATTTGAAATTTGAGGAAGGGTATAAATCACCATAGGCCCAGAATATTTAATAGTGTTATTAACTACCAGTTATCCAATGGTCAGCAATGCCATAGCTCATACAGAACCTTCACATCTTTCTAGAATGAGCTGACACCTGACCAAGGAGACAGTGCAAAGGAAGCACCTGTGCAGTGAGGAGAATGTGAAGGGCACTCGGTGGAGGGGATTCTCATTCACTCCATGATTTCAGGACTTCCCTGGAACCTCTGTGAATTTGTAATCCTCAGCATTCCTGCGAGGAAGGGGACAGATGACATCTCTCCAAGTTTCCAAAGGGAAGGCTGAAGAACAGAAATCTGAGTAACTTCCCCAGAACCCCACAGGAATAATGTTCACCGGAGTAAGCATTTCCAGATTTTCTTTTGAAAAGTGATTGAAACTTTTAGAACACGATCAAGTAAAAAGGGGTGACGTGTATTAAAGATAAAGAGAGTAACCCAAGGGACAAATATCCCCACGAAGTCAAGGAAGCAGAAGCATCTCTGGGCTGAAAGAAGAGGAACTTACTAGCTGGCCTGGATTTCTTCTTGTAATTTTTCTTAACTGTTCATTTTGAACTAATTACAGACTTACAGGAAGTTTCAAAGAAAGGTACGGGGAAGTTCAGCACACCCCTCTCACTCTCACCCAGCCTGCCCCAATGTTAACAGAGCTTATTCAAGCTTCTCCAGTTATGTATGCACTTGAGTGTGTGTGTGTGTGTGTGTGTGTGTGTGTCTGTAGTCATATGCAGTTTTGTCACATGTGTAGCTTAGTATAACATCAAGACACAGAGCTATAACATTGCTATAAGGTTCCCTCACACTGCCCTTTACAGCTACACCTGTCCCTTTCCCCTGCTCCCATTCTTAAACCCTGGCAACCAATAATCTGTTTTCTATCTCTATAATTTTGTTATCTCAAGAATGTTATAAAACTGGAACCCTATAATATGTGAATTCTGAGATTGGCGCTTTTACTCAGCGTAACTCCCTTGAGGTTGATCCAAGTGGTTACATGCACCGATAGTTCATTCCTCTTTATTGCTGAATAATATTCCATGCTATGAAGCTACCGTAGATTGTTTAACCATTCACCCACTGAAGGGCAGTCCAGTGGTTTCCAGTTTGGGGATGTTATATATAAAGCCACTATGAACATTTGGATACAAATTTTTATGTAAACGTCTTTTCATTTCTCTGGGATAGATGCCCAAGAGTACAACTTCTGGGTTGTATGGGAAGTCCATTTTTAAGTTTTAAAAGAACCTGCCAAACTATTTTCCAGAGAGAGTGCACCATTTTACATTCCCACCAACAATGTATGAGTGATCCAGTTTCTCCATATCCTTGCCATCATTTGATGTTATCATTATTTTTTATTTTAGTCATTGTGATAGGTCTGATATCATTATGCTGTTAATTTGCATCTCCCTAATGGTTAATGATGTTGAGCATTTTATCATGTGCTTGTTTGCTATCTTTGTCTCCCTTCTGATGAAATGTCTGTTTGATGTCCTTTGTGCATTTTCTACTTGGATTCTACGGTGCTTTACTGTTAGTTTTGAGAGTTTCTGTATGTATTCTATGTATATAAACCCTTTGTTGGATATGTGATTTGCAAATATTTTCTCCCCAAATTGTCTTTTCATCTCCTTTCTAGGGTCTTTCACATAGCAAAAGTTTTAGATTTTGATAATGTCCAATGTTTCCACCTTTTCTTTCTGAAACTTATTTTTTCAATCCATAGCACAACATCATCCATTAGGGAATGCCTCAGTGTCAAAACCACACCTCTGTGAAGCTGTTTCATAATTGCAACAGGGGGATGAATGGCAATTCCAATTCCACAGATATTTATTAAGCATCTCTGGTGTAGCAGCTACTGCTCTGTGTACTCGGGATTTTTCAGTGAACAAAAAAGCAAAGATCCCCACCTATGGGGCAGTTCCACTCAGATGGGGGGAGATAAACAACATGATGAAAAGTCACATCTCAGATAAGAGGTTTTAAGTGCTGAGGGAATAGAGAAAGGAGAAAAGAGGACAGGGATCCAGAGGGGGCGTTTGCAGGATCAAGTAAGAGTGTCAGGGTGGCTCTGCTGAGAGGGCGCAACCTGAGCTGACTTGAAGGTGGGTGAAGGAGTAAGTCCAGCGATGTCTGGAGGGAGGGGACCGCTGGAGCGAAGACCCAAAGTGGGGGGCGCGCTTGTGGAATAGCAGGAGGTCGGTGTCTGGAGCAGAATGGGGTGCGGAGGGGAGAATAGAGGATAAGCAGCAAGACGGGCAGATAACGGGGGCCGTGGAGGCCATCATGAGGACGTCACTGAGTGAAGGCGGAGCCACACCATCTAACTTGGTGTTAGCAGGGTCACTCTGGCTGCTGTGTTGACGACAGATTGAAGGAGGCCAAGAGCAGAAGCAGAGAGATGTGTAGGAGGCCACACCGGATCCAGGACAGAGATGACAGTGGCTTCCACCAGGTGCCAGCAGTGGAGATGGTGAGAAGGGCTTGGATTTTGGACATATTTGAAGGTATATACAACAGGGCTTTCTGATGAACTGGATGTGGGAGAAGGAGGGAGAAGGAAGACTTGGAGGTTAAAGTTAGAACATGGGATAAAAGTGACCCAGAGAGGGCTTCCCTGGTGGCGCAGTGGTTGAGAGTCCGCCTGCCGATGCAGGGGATGCGGGTTCATGCCCCGGTCCGGGAGGATCCCACATGCCGCGGAGCGGCTGGGCCCGTGAGCCATGGTCGCTGAGCCTGTGCATCCGGAGCCTGTGCTCCGCAACGGGAGAGGCCACAGCAGTGAGAGGCCCGCGTACCGCAAAAAAAAAAAAAAAGTGACCCAGAGAATTGGATGAGAATAGAAAGTCAGTAAGAGAGAAAGGAAAAAAAAAAAGATGGAAAGAGTCAACAGAAACGTGAGTTTAGCCTTCTTGGGGGGCAATTTAACAGTACTTATTAAAATGTATATGTGCTTTGTTCCAACAATTTTTCCTTTTTAGGATTTATCCTTCAGGGCTACTTGCCCATGTGCACAGTTATGTGTAAAAGGATTTCACTACAGAACTGTTTGTAATAGTGAAAAAAGCAGAAACAACCTAAATACCCACCAGTAGGGGAATGTTTTATATACTATGGTACATCCAAACTATAAATCACCATGCCACATTAAACCGAGTGACATATATCTACAGGAAGTTCTCCAAGATACACCGTTAAATGAAAAAAGCAAGTAGCAGAATGATACATAAAGTGGGTAAAGAAAACTCTATCTGCACACTTACGTACCCCCATCTCTGTAAATACACAGCCATAGGTCTGGGATAATACATAGGAAACTCATGAAAGGAGCAAGGAGTGAGTTTACTCTCTGTGTTTAAACAGTCATTTAATATTGTTCTAATTAAAGACATTAAAAAAAACTGAATTATATCCAAAGATTTTTTTTAAGTAGTGTGGAAGGATTTTTTTTCTTGTTGATAAATTAGATTCTTCATTACCTTCCTTAGAGGTCCCAGGAGGTCCAGACCTGTACTCTGGGAAGCAGCCCTACCCCCCATGGTTAGGGAGCGAGTCTGGGTTAGCGGGGGCAGCTGAGGACACTCTATTCAGAAAAACTCTGGAAGAACCAGCTGGGGCTCCTTTGTGAGTGATAAACCCCAACAGAATTAGTCCTAGTCCCTAATCCTGGATCATTTCGTCCCTTTCTGCCTTGTGTTGGAGGCAGCATACAGCGGCAGACAGAGACAGGACTTGCGATCCAAAGGGCTGGGCTCCAGTCTCCGCTGCTACTGCCCTCGGTGTCTCTGAGCTTCTGTTTCCTCGTCTGGGAAATAGGGAACAATGGCTGTGACCAAATGAGAGCTGTTGCTGGAAGTGCTTTGTGTGTGGAAGGCCACCCACTGGACTGTCAGGGCTGGGAAGGCAGTGAAGTATGTCTTTTTCACTGCAAGCCAGGGAGTGCTATGTTGTAGGGCCTCTGGAAATATAATTCAAATAAATGCATTTGGTGCAATTCCACGAGGTGTTTTTGCAGACGAATCAGGCTAAGTATTTGGTGAAATTATGTGGGTGTTTTTTCATTGTACATTTGTGTGAGACTGTTATTTCTGGGTGCATTTAGGTTTCTTGTTTTCTTTCTTTAAATTTCACTTTCATCTCCATCCCCAGTGGCATTTGTTTGCAAGGGCACCCAAGGACAGAATGCCAGCAGTGTAAGTTTGCCACCTATAGGTGGACATTTTCATTACAAGTGTTTGCCCGTGACTGAGATACTAGTCTAAAACAAAAACAAAAACGTGTCATGCACAAAACACCCCCATGACTTCTACTCCAGCTATACTCTCCACATTTGCTTTCAGTGTTCCTATAAGGATCACCAGGAATCTTCAGGGAAAATTAAAAACAAAAAGCAGATCCAGATCGCTCTGCCCCACTGCTTGTAATATAAGTGAAAGCGTGGACCCGTACAGGTCCGTGCATTCCCTTGAATAATACTGGTCAGTAAGGAAAGAACATGAGCCTTGTTTTTGTTTTTTTTTTTTGTGGTACGCAAGCCTCTCACTGTTGTGGCCTCTCCCGTTGCGGAGCACAGGCTCCGGACGCGCAGGCTCAGCGGCCATGGCTCAGGGGCCCAGCCGCTCCGCGGCATGTGGGATCCTCCCAGACCAGGACACGAACCCGTGTCCACTGCATTGGCAGGCGGACTCTCAACCACTGCGCCACCAGGGAAGCCCGAGCCTTGTTTTATGATAGCTGAGCTCTGCCTGATCACGGCCTGAGCTGTGAGCATCCATTTCCACATCTGTGAATGAAGTGACTGGACTAGAATTTCTGTGTGGCTCCTTCTAGCTTTAATGAGCTAGACTCTAGGGGCTAAAAGTAATTATAACAGTGATCTCCAGCATTTATTAAGGCCTTACTACCTGTCAGGCCCTGGGCCAAGCACTCTCTTATTTGATCTGCCTGACAAACCTATGAAATAAGTACCACTATTACAAATAAGAAAACAGAAGGATTAAGTAACTTGCCCCAGATTGCAAGGAATTGAGTGCTAGTGGCAGAATTTGACATAGATGATCTGATTCCTGAGCCTTTTAGCCACTGTAATATATTTCCAAATAAGTACTGTCCTTTCTGTATACTCCCTTTGGAAGTCTACCCATATAGTCCAGTGATACCACCACTACTATTTTTGGAGTGCTGTTTTAGGAATAACAAATTAGTCTACACTGTTGGGCTAATGTGACACAAACAAAAAAGTTGGCCTTTGGATGCAAAGATGTTTGGCTACCTCCAAAATGAATCAACTGGTTTTGGATCCATCTATATCCAACACACATGGAGCGCCTAATTCTCCATATGGGGTGGAGACAAAAGATCCAGGCCCTATAAGACGGCACGTGCTGTGTGGTGGAGATGTGGGAACTACCGAGGGTCAAGAAAGGGAGCCATCGGCCAGGCCAAAGCGTTTGTGAAGGAGGAGCAGGGCGTCAGCAAGCCAAGGCACAGGGCATGGGAAAGGAGGAAGGGGTGGAAAGGTGGAGGCACGTTGGACCAGAGATGAGGGTTTGTCTCTGGAATCAGTGAGAAAGAATGTTGAAGTGTGCAGAGCCCAGGGGAGGAGGGCCTTGTGTGCCGCACTAGGCAATACGAAATTCTCTTCAAGTCAGGAGGAACTGCTCAGTGCAGGGGTCTTGGAAGGCGCTGCCTCGGTCCTTGTCTCATCTTTGCCCAGCAAGCTCCCCAAGTGTTCTTAACCCGAAGGTGTCAGCCATCACCCCTTTCCCATGGCTATCAGCGTTTCTTCTTGGCTTTGAGACCTCCAGATGCGTTCCAGATTTGCATCCACATTGTGTGCTGACACACCCACCCAGCAGCTGCTTCCTTTAGAGGCTTGTCTGTCCCATTGCAGCTCATGGCTTGAAGCCCACAGGGCTCACGGGTCTGGTGTGAATCAGAAGTAATATCATGGCAATGTGTATCCTCGGGAGTCAATAAATGTCCATTAGATTGAAGGTTTCTGAACAATCTCATAGTAGCTGTGTGCTGGTTATTTTCTATTTGCCCCTCCCCCGACAGATCCATTCTCTGCCCTTTTGACCCTGCTCTCTTCTCCCCAGTACTGAACCCCTTCAGAGGATCCCAAGGGGAAGCTGGGCTCCCTTCAGCCTCTGATTGAATTCCACCAGTGGGCAGCCATTGGAGAATGGGAGAGGGAAATGCTGGACTGTTTAGTGTTTTGTCCTCTTCCTGCCATAACCTTGGCGGTGGTCATATTCCTCTATGCTCCAGCCCTGGTGGACAGCCCCTCCTGTACAATTGCAGGTCTCTCTCTCCTTGCCCTCTTAGACGTGGAGGTGGTAAGGGCTTCCTACCCTTGCTATTTTCTAGGTGCTCCATCATCCTTTGATGGCACCCAAAACCCTGTACCACTCTGCACAGTCCCTTCATTAAACTTTTCTCACTTCAACCCTGTCAGTGTGCCTGTTTCTATTAGAATCTGCCAGGACAAGGTGCACATGGACTTTGGGGAAGAACAGTCTGGCAGTGGCCCTCAAGGTGGACGGACGGGATTCATCTGGAGAGAAGGGGTAGGTGAGACCCTGGGATGGAAGGGGCAGTGACGCAAGGGTGGGAAGGAATGCAGTTGGAAACACCCTTTCTTTTGCTGTGCAGAGTGCCTACCTCTGCTCCTGACTACACTGTGGAGATGACACACATGTTCATTGTGTGCTTTGAAAGCCAAATGCCGCTTTTAGATGCCTGTCTGGGGAATTGAAAGGTAAATCCGGGGAACTGAGCATCTGATGAGCAACCATAGCGCCATAGAAGCCCTAATCCTGCTTTGCCTGCTTGAGCCCTGCCTCAGGTCTGGTTGCAGTTGATGCCGCATCTAATCGGGACTACAGAAGCCTTTGTTTCTCTCTTGGCAAAATCCAATGCAGACCCTCTAGGTTCCCATAGCACTTCACAGACACCCCAGTTTAGGACTGACGGTGTTGACTTTGAGGGCAGGGACAAACCATCAGGGCTCAGCCTTGGTTCCCCAGTGCCCAGCCGAGAGTCTGCGTACCCTGCTGCTGCTGTGAGTTGAGGGGCTGGCTGGTGTCGGTGTGGATGAGAGTGAAGGGCCATGAATTCTAAGCTGTGGCAGAGCCCGTGTCTGTGGCAGGTGGGGGAAGAAGTGGCTTTGAAGTGAGTGGTTTGTGGGAGGGAGAGGGGAGCCATAGGAGGAAGCTGGTGGAGCTAGGTGCACCCTTGTCAAGACGTCACAGCCCTCACAGGAGGAGGGCAAGGCTGGCTTTCTTACCCCAGCTGCCTCTACAGCTATTTGTCCTGCGCATAATTCCGGATCTGCCGTGTACACAGTAAGTGTCATGTTGGTAAATAAAGGCCCCCATCTGCTGCTCATGCTGTTGAATTGGCCAAGGAATTGTTTCCAGAAGGAGACTTTGGAATATTTTATTCAGCAAAACCAGCCCTATGGTTCTGAGTTTTGTCTTCTGATCTCCTTTAGGGGTTGTTAAGGGTAATTGACAACATACATTTTCATCTGGGCAGGATCCATGGTGGGTTCACCGTTGAGTTGCCATAAGGCCTAGGGTATAGGAAACGTTCACAGAACACTTGTGAAGTGGCTTGATCAAGGCAGGCTGGAGAATTAGGCATCTCTGTCAGTGCCTAGAACTGTCTGCGCCTTGCCAAAGATGCCATCCTATGGTGGTCGACTTTCCCATCACAAATTTGAGACTTGGTTTAAATGAGACTCTCTTAGCGGAAGCGCACTTTGCACTGTGTTCCCTTTCCTCTGGCTCTATTTTGCCTTCATATTCCCCTCTTTCTTCATGGCAGGAGCAGAACTTGCCCTGGAAAATGCTCAGGCAGAGAAGGAGCCATGGGGAAGGCCCTGCCGTCGTGGACTTTCTCCCTTGTCTTTTCCCTGGCTCTCGCCCACCGCATTTCAGGACTGGGAAATGCGTTGTAAAGACTGCCCTGATCGATTCCTGGATTTAAAAGGATGGCCTGCGGATGCCGTGATAATCACAAGAGGAGAGTGAGACCCTGCCCCAAGTACACTCTTTCCTTTTTGTTTTTCATGTTTTGATCTTATGAGCCTTGACTAGGCTCCACTGAAAACAATGGCAAGGTCTTCAAAGGGGAGCATCAAGCCCTCTGAATGGACTAATTCTGCTGCAGGTTCCCGCCATCTATCCGCCCTTGACAAGCACCAGTAGAAGTCAACAGGTGGTTGTCCAAATATAAATGAAAGGGCTTAACTCTTAAAACATCGATGTCTGAGGGGAGTTTTAGAAGACTTTACTCTGTGGTTTTGGCAGTGACTGTGGGTTCCTTTGCCAGCGTACAGAGAAATTTGACCTGTGTCACTCAGGGGCTAGAGATTTTCATCACTACTGTCTCCGCATAGCACGTACCCACCCCTTCTCTTCCCCAACAAACAAGCAAATTCAAAAATAAAAAGTGAAGAGAGACAGAGAGACAGAGACATAGAGACAGAGGCTGAGGAAACAAAGGAGAGGGTGAGTGAGTCTGTGTTTTATTCCCTTATTAAAGTCACATTCATATGTGTCAAAAACAGGGGGTAGTTTGACCTGTGGGCAGAGTGGGAGGAAAGGTATTTTGCAAGCAGATTTCTCTCAATAAAACTTGCTCTGTGCTGACAATACCATGACAAATTATTAGAGTTATCTATACAAACAATATATATTTAAGTTACTGTCAGCTTCTCAAGTGACGATTGAGAAATAAAGCAACAGGGGGGCAGAGGAGGGAAGGACCATAGGGTATAACCTTTCTAGTTTATCCCTAATTTTCTCTGGACCTTTCTCTTTCTTTACCTCTTAGGCAGCCAACCACCTGAGACTGGCCATGTGATCCTACAGGAAAGCATTGACTCTAGGCAAAACCCAGTTTCCAAAGCAGATTCTGTGTATTTTAAAGTGTCAGCAAATTTGTCAGTAGAATGTACCCTAGAGAAACATTATTGCAAACTTAGGGATTCGATTCAGAATCTAACTTTACATTCTTCATCTTCCTGAGCAAATAATTCACCTGATACTAGTTTAGAAGAATCACCTGTCTTCACTTTCCATTTTGGGAAGCTATCCTGGGTGTTTAGTAATTCTAAACTTAAAAGGAATAAATATGGCACCTTCCTCTAATCTAGAGTCACAAAGATTTGATTATTTAAATAAACAAATATATACATCAGAGCTCAGCTTACATATATGGCATTAAGTTACATTAATCAAATAAAAATCCCCAGGTAAACATCAGTGACAAAGGTAAACACTCACATTAATAATAGACCGGCATGAAGTCCTTCATCCTCCTTCTTGTCCAGGGGAGGGAAAACCCGGACCCCTCAGCCCCAAAATATCAGGGTGGGTCAGTAGGCGGAACACCTGCTTTTAGGAGCTGCCGTCTGAAAGGCTCTTTGCAGGCAGGTCCCTGTGCCGCTTGATTTGGAGTTTTCTAAGATGCCTGAGGCTCCTCCTCTGAGCACTCTCCTCTGATACGGCCCAAGGGAACACACACCCTGTTTTAGCCTGATGCCAGTTTCAGATGGGCTCATGACAGCTGACCTCTGTAGAACAGGCACCCCTGGTAGCCTGGGTGACTCCACTGTTTTCCCAAACACCAGGATTCCATCTCAGCCCCTGTGGCTGAGCCTCAGCATTTAATGGAAAAGGGAAGATGCTCAGGTGCTTTATTTTCAGTTGGATGAAAGAAGCAGACTTGGACCACAAGGAAGTACACAGATGCCTCAAGTGAGTGCAGAGAGAGCATCATTTAGAAACGACTTTATCCTTTTTCTTCCCATAGGTACTACCCTTGATCTTTCCCCAGAATATGGAGAAGTTGCCACAGGAACTGGGCAAAAGGCATTTATAAACATTGTGGGTGTAGAAAGATTTTGTCCCTCAGTCCTTTGATGAGATGGCAGAGATTAGCACTTGATAACCTTGATGGTCATGCACTTTTTTTTGCAGTACGCGGGCCTCTCACTGTTGTGGCCTCTCCCGTTGTGGCTCCAGACGCGCAGGCCCAGCGGCCATGGCTCACGGGCCCAGGCGCTCCGCAGCATGTGGGATCTTCCCGGACCGGGGCACGAACCCATGTCCCCTGCATCGGCAGGCGGACTCTCAACCACTGCGCCACCAGGGAAGCCCAGTCATGCACTTTTGAAGTAAATAAATGTCTCCTAATGAGCTTCTAAATTAGAGAGGAGAGGAGGCCCAGCTCACCTCCACATGCTATTGGCATCAGAAACATGGTAAAGCTACAACTTAGCACTAATCTTCATAGCTTATGAATGCCAGAAAATGTTGTAAACTGAAGAATAAATCAATTGAGCAAATCCACAGTGGCCCCTAATTAGTTCTGTGGGTTCACAGCTAATTAGTTCTGTGGGTTCTAAGAGAACTAATTTTCTACATCAGAAATGAAAAAAAAATCACTGATCCCAGGTGAAAGGAGAAATAGTATCATCAAGTTGTAAATGTCTAAAACTTTGAGAAAAACAGCTAGAAAAAAACTCATTACTGGGATTTAGGCTCAAGAAAAGTAGAGAATGACTTTTCATACAGCTGAGTGAACATCCATCTTGGGAGGACAAATTCCTACTTCCAACAGGCTGCCATTGGGGAAAACACTTTTTCAAACTCCTCTTGGGGAACTGGTTTCAAAGGCAATTACTCCAGAATCATAGTCTCATTTTGCTTTCGACCCAAGCTGTTTTTACCTAGACTGACTGTGTTCATTTTTGGTCATTTCCAAAAATCAGAGTATCTCTCAGAGAACCAGTGTTTGCCAACACTGGGGAGAAATGTACCTTGGGTTCTGAAGGGAGTTCGGAAGGGGAGTTTCAAACACTCGTGGGATATAACTGCATTGTTGAAATAAGCACAGTCTGCTGAGATGATGACTTGAAGTAAATAATACCCATTCAGGGGCCATTCTGGGGATTTGCTAAAAGTCAGACTGCTTTCCAAATTTCCAATTGCTGTAATTTTGAGTATTTATATAACCAAATTCATAAAAGTCATTTTTAACCAAAGGAAGATTGTTGAAATTTGTACAATTCCTTTTAAGACACAAGACGAAAAGACAAATCTTTTCTCTTCCCCTTTAAAACGCACGGGCCTGTTAAGAACTCTGCTTTGAGGTCCTTGTGTTTGTGAAAAGACCTTGTATCACCGGCCATAAGTACTGGCTAAGAAGAATTACTTTCCCATTCTTATTTTTCATTCTTTCTACCTCTCCGTCTTCCACAACCTATGGCAATCTTTAATCTCTAAAGTTTAGAGATTTTAACTGATTTTGTTTTTCTTGAAATTCCTTTCTTGATGACAGATCTCAGGCAGCTCAAGGTGGGGACCATTTAGGGCAAACGGAGATAACAAACCCTAAAAGGAATCAAGGAAAGTCTGAAGTCTGAGGAGATTCTATTAATTCTATTTTCAACTTCTTTTCTGGTAAGATTTCCCAGATACCTATTCATTGTGGTAATATGAGAGCACAATTTACCTGAACTCAAAATCATTCTCTCCTCCCTCCCCTCCCGCGATTGTCCTGCCTCTGAAGGTCACACTGACATCTCTGGAACCGTTGGAAATTTTTCAAAACCCCGAAGTTTTCCAAAGTGCTAACCTAGGGAGCTGGATTGCTTGCTGTGCATTTATAGAATTTTTCCACAGGTCTCCTATGCATGTGCTGAAGCAATCGGTATGGATGAAATGACTGTATACAGCTCTGATCCTTGCCTCATTATGAGATCAGCACCTCAGCTGCCCACAGGTCCAGCACACCTGGGGCCTCACAGGGTATTTGCGGTGAGGAGGTGAGACAGGGTGAGAGGATAGGTAGTAAGGGTTCCTTGGAAGTAAAGAGCACTAACCTCAAGGCTTTTACACAATCTCTTTAGAAGCCACCGGGGTAGTAAGGTGAGCAGGTTCTCCCCTGTGACAGGCTGGTGAGGGGGCGGGGCTGGGGGAAAGGAGGAGAGCCATGCCCAGGGCCACCTTGGCCATCCCAGACTCACATTTTGAGCCCCAAAGGGTGGAAAGGCATGAACAGCCACTGTGCTTAGTGCCTCTATTTTTGGGGGCCCGCACCCCATGTCTGAGCTTGAGCAGCCAACCTTCAAGGTCACTGTGTCTGGGTGGACAAAGCAGCTGAGTTGGACCCTTTGGGGTCAGAGGTTCAAATCTTGCCCTCACTGTATCTGGGCTGCGTGTCCGTGAGAGACTGACTTGGCCTCTCCGGGTGTCTTAGCTGCGGAGCGAGGAGGAATGCCAGGCTCACAGAGCTGCTGACAGGACTTGAATCAGAAGGAGAATAACACGTGTGAGCGCTTGCCTTATACCTTCACACCACCCTTAAGCCCGACAACAACTCTGAAAGCAGGTGTCATCATTTCAACATTCAGCTGGGAACCCAGGTTCAGGGAAGCTACAGGGTGGAGACGTGATTCAGCGCCCAGACTGACTCCAAGTCCTATGTCTTTTCTGCTACCCCGCAGGTACTCAGTAAATGGTAATTTCTCTTCAAAAAGATCCCTTAAAGCTGGAGGGAGGGAGGGAGGCCAACTGGGGAGCAGGGGGCTGGGGGGCGGAGACAGACTCAGTCTGTCAGTAATGGTCTGTGGTAAGGCACCAGGGCTTTGTGGGGACGTGCTGGCAAAGGAAAGATGTGTTTTCAAACCCATGTCCTTAATACCAGCCAAGGTCAACCCGAGAACAATTTGCAGTGGAAAATTACACCCGGCAAATTCTACAGGCTGATCCTAATTAGGGGCTAACCTCTCTTATTAGGTGAACTTTTTCTTTATTCCTCCACTGTGGAGAAGGGACTGTAATTTGTTAATGAAATAGCATGCTGATGTATGTCGTCTTATAATTTGTGGATGATCAAGAGAAAAATGTTCTTTCCTTAGAAAAATACAGCTTTCATTTCTCACTTTTTTTTTTTTTTTTCCTTCTAAATCATTAGTCCTTCAAACATGTTCCTTTGGTCTTATAATAAACAAGTTGGGGGAATGAGACCATCCACTTCCTCCGGAGCCTTCGTTCAGATCCACCCATTTGTTCAGTCTCCCGGTTTTGCAGTTTCAATCCAGCCATCATTTCTTCAGTTCCCAGAGGCCCCTCTTGGAAGAGGAGGTTACAGCCCCAAATGCAATCAAGGCAGATGCGCAAGTAGACAAGTGAGAGATAATGGGGGAAAAATACCCCAGGCAGTGCAGATTTATAACCCAGGCTAGATGCCTTTCCTGGGACCCCATTTGTTGCTCTGGGCTCTTGTCTCATGGGACCCCTGAGTGGGGCCAGTGATAGTTACAGAAGTGCTAGAAACAGACCAGATGCCCTATTTCTCCTTGTCATGATGTATCTCCTCTCTAGTCCGCCACAGGCTGCTTAGATTCTGGGCATTGGCTCCTACTTGGGGGTGGTTGGAATGACAGAGCGTCTCCTGACAGGGTTCCACCAACGGTAGGTACTCAGAGGGCAGTTCATCTCAGGAACGATTCACTGAGCGTCTGTGCATCAGACACTGTGGCAGGCTTGGGAGTAAAAGCTGAAGACGGCATGGTCCCTGCCCTGGAAAGAGTTATTCTCACAGGCCAGACAGACCCACAGACAGACACTTTCAGCATCGTGGGCAGGTGCAGCAATGAAGGAGGGACAAGGAACAGTAGGGCTGGGAATGGGAGCTTCACAACCTTGAGGAGATGCCTCCAAGCTGAGACCTGAGGATGAGTGACAGGTGGACAGCCACGAAGGCCCCCAAGCCCCCGAAGTCCTTCCAAGCTTGGAGACCAACTGGGCTAAGGCCTGGAGGTGCTGGCAGCACGAAAGAACTGAAAGCAATGAGGCAAAACACAAGGCTTTGGATTTGAGGCAAAAGGCCACAGGGACTGAGACCTGGCAGAGGTCACTGAGGTTTGTATTAGTGTCCTAGGGCTGTCATAACAAAGTACCCAATACTAGCCGGCTTAGGAAAAACAAGAATCCATTGTCTCACAGTGGCATCGGCTAGAAGTCTGAAATCCAGGCATCTGCAGGGCTGCGCTCCCTCTGAAACCTGTAGGGGAAGGATCTGTCCTTGCCTTGACTCCTGTATCTGCCCCCTTCTTAACAGGCGTCCTCCCCGTGTTTCTTCACATCCTCTTCACATTCATATCTGTCTCTGTGTTCAAATTTCCACCCTTTTTTTTTTTTTTTTTTTTTTTTGGGGTACGCGGTCCTCTCACTGTTGCGGCCTCTCCCATTGCGGAGCACAGGCTCCGAATGCGCAGGATCAGCGGCCATGGCTCACAGGCCCAGCCGCTCCGCGGCACGTGGGGTCCTCCCGGACCGGGGCACGAACCCACGTCCCCTGCATCGGCAGGCGGACTCTCAACCACTGCGCCACCAGGGAAGCCCCAAATTTCCCTTTTAATAAGGACACCAGCCATAGTGGATGAGGACCCACCCCAAGGCCCTAATTTTAACTTGATGACCTCTGTAAAGACCCTGTGTGCAAACTCAGTCACATTCTGAGGTACTGGGGGCTAGGACTTGAACATATCTTTTTTGGGCAGGGGACACAATTCAACCCATAATAGGGATGAAAGGAAAGAAAGCACCTTGAGATTTTTTGAAGTACAAAACTAAAACCCCTTCCCCAGAAAATTTTCAGTTTTCTTCCCTAAATAAAACACCGAATCTTCCCTTGTTTTAGTTGTCGTTTAATGGAGAATCATCGCTAGTGACAATCCACTCAGGTTCACAGTGCCTCATGGTGGAGCTGAGGGCTTCAGCACAGGCCGTTCCATTTTCACATACAGCAAACACATCAGAGAACCCATGCCCACTCTCAGGGGGGTCCCTTCCCCAGCGTGAACCAGCAATCACCCTCTTTCTCCCAAAGTTGTCCTCAACAGGAAATTAAAGGGTTTTTGGTTTTTTTTGTTTTTTTTTCTTAACCTGACATGGAACCCCTATCCCCTCAGGGGCACAACTAGTCAATCAGTTTGTAAAAGAAATACCAAGCACAATCTTTTGGTTTGGTTCAGTTTTTTGAAGCAGTTTACACTTTTGAGAGATTTTTTTTCTTTTATCAAACATTTTAAGCCAACTATTTTCAATGGAAAAATACTCTGTGAGCACAAGGTAAAAAAAATCAAATAGTGCAAAACATTACATATTAAACCTCTCCTTCCAGGGCCCCCCTCAGAAGCCACTGCTCATAAATTCCTCGTATATCCTTCCAGAATTATTCTATGGCGAGCGCTGAGTTCTTAAGGCATTGCACATTTGGTTGGGAACATGTTAAGTGAATAGCAATCTGCAGTGGAGGCTGTAAGATATTCTCCAGTGGGGGTTAGACATCAGGGACATTTACTACTGGACCCACTGCCTGAAAAATACCTTTAATTTCCTAAATTCCGCACTTACTTGGTTCTCTTTCAGATCATCTTTCCCAGCACAGGAAGGCATTTGTCTGCCTAATGACCTGCAAGCAGGAAGGATATTCCGTAACCTCACTTTGTTCTGCTGACCCTCACTGGAGACACCTCACCCCATCCCTTTGAGAGAGGACAGTGGGCGTCGTGGGTGCTGCAGAAGCTTTATTACCTTCAGTTTCCTCTGTTAGCTTCATGGTCTATATGAGACAGTCCTCCACTCTATTATTTTAAAATTGTATTTGTGCCACAGGTATTTCTCAAGCGCTTCCTATATATGAGGCGGTGGGCTCTGCAGGTGAGGGTTTAAGGTGAACCGGTTGGTGCCCAGGAGAGAGGCTGCGGCTCTGGGGTCAGGAAAGGAGGACAGACTGAGGACCAGCAGGCTGGGGAGACCGGCAGTGGCCGATTTTTGTTGCTTCTTATGTTCTGCGGCATCTACATAGCTCAGTTTTGTTTGAAGGTTGCGCTTAGTACGTATTTCTTCAGTGGACGCTCAGGAGATAAAATATATATACTCTGAGAGAGATACAGATCGCTTCTGAAAATGATTCAAATAATGAAGGAATTTTTGTTTTTTAAGATTTTTTTTTGATGTGGACCGTTTTTAAAGTCTTTATTGAATTTGTTACAGTATTGCTTTGGTTTTATATTTTGGTTTTTTGGAGGCATGTAGGATCTTAATTCCCTGACCAGGGATCGAACCCGCACCCCCTACATTGGAAGGCGAAGTCTTAACCACTGGACGGCCAGGGAAGTCCCCATGAAGGAATTTTTTAATGTGATCTTTTTGTTTCTTCTTGAATAAATCTTAGGTTGTGGTGAAGTGGTAAGTCAAGTTCTTTGAAGTGTCTGACATCCCTTTAAATAGATCACCCCTTCAGCGTGCAATAGGACTACAGCCATTCAAGGCAACACACGGAGGGCTGTTACTATATTTGCATCTCACCATCAAAGCCGGCTTTTCTCTATTTAGTACTTTTGTGCCTTCATGAGGGTGGTGGTGTTGGGGGTAGCTTGCTGCTCTAGCTTTGGCTAAAACTGGGAGGCAAGTGTCTGTAGGATTCTCCTTTCCTATCACATGTGATAGGAAATATAAAGAAATAGGTTTAATACGAATAACCAAGCTTATCCAAAAATGTGATAGCATTTGACCAAATACCCTGTATGGAAGGAATATTTTTAATGCCAGCTTTAAAAATCTGCAAATCAAAAACAGAAGAGAGCCTTTTAAGACCTTTGTCACACCATGAAGCACGCAGGCATGCTTGTTAATTCATGATGACATTTTAACCAGTCTTATTTTGCCAGGAGAGATGATGACAGGGCATATTCCCATTTCTTAGGAGGTTGACAACTTCAGTTTAGCTCCTGTGGTACAGGAAGGGTAAGGGCCTGCAGCCCCCAGACGGAGCCTGCTGAATCCCCACTCAGCAGAGCACTGAAAACTGGGGCTCTGCTCCCTGACTCTTTTCTTCAGGTGACGCCTAGAGAATCCACCTGAGGACATCGCCCACTGAGGCACAAAAGAAGCATCCACTGGGAAATTCTACGGTTCAGTCTAAGCTTAAAAGAACCGCAGAAAAGGAAAATGCATGTTAACTAGTTCGGTTTGTACGTAATCAGGGGATCATGAGACCATGGCTGCCTGTGTTGCATCAGCCTTGGCCTGGACTATGGTTCCGTGGCTGCCTTTATTGTATTCTACAATTTCAGTATCACCTACTTAGATATGTTTCTGTGGAGAGATACACGGCAGATTACACTTTGCCCTAAAAATATAAACACGTCATACTAGTCTAGTCAAATCATAAATTCTTTGTGTCTAGTCTCTTTTGATTCCTGAAATAAAATCTTAACTTGAATATTATTGAGCTATGTGTATTTTTATGAAATGAAAGATAATTCAATAAGAAGTGGGAAAAATGGGAATTTCGTGGTGGTCCAGTGGTTAGGACTCTGCACTCTCACTGCCAAGGGGCTGGGTTCAATCCCTGGTCAGGGAACTGAGCTCCCACAAGCCACACAGTGTGGCCAAAAAAAAAATAAATAAAAAATAACATCTGTTTTATTATTGTGAAATACACATATAGAATTTACCATCTTAACCATTTTTTAAGTATACAGTTCAGTGGTATTAAGTATATTCATATTGTTATGCAGTTTTTACCACCATCTATCTCCCAAATTTTATTTTGCAAAACTGAAACTATCTATTAATTCCCCATGCTCCCTTCCCCCAGCCCCCGGTAACCGCCATTTTACTTTCTGTCTCTATGGATTTGACTATTCTGGGTACCTCATAAAAGTGGAATCATATAGTATTTGTCTTTTTGTTACTGTCTTATTTAACTTTGCATTATGTCCTCAAAGTTCATCCATGTTGCAGCATATGTCAGAATTTCTTTCCTTTTGAAGGCTGCATAATATTCCATTACATGTATATACCACATTTTGCTTACCCCTTCATCTGTTGATGGACACTTGTTTTAGCCACTGTGAATAATGCTGCTATGAACATGGGTGTACAAATATTTCTTCAAGACCCTGCTTTCAGTTCTTTTGGATATATACCCTGAAATGAAATTGCTTGATCATATGGTGTATGGTCAGGCCAGTCAAGATGGCTGTTCTCTTGCTCTCTGTACATCCCCTGCCTGACCAGGACCTGCTTCACCTACACCCTGCTCACATGACTGACCTTCCTATGTACTTGCCCCTGGCCCCAGCTAGTGATAGCTTATCAAAGGGGTGGTGAGGGCGTGTGCTCTGCTACTGGTTTCCCTGGTAACTACGGAGCCCACCTGACATCAATTCTCTTATAAGTGGTAATCTCCCATTCCCCTCTGGGAGGGAGCGAAGACTAACACTGTGTCCTCTCTGCTGTCCACTGCACACGGTGGGGCGTTGCTCCAGGACCTCGCTTCAGACATGTAAGCTCCCCCATCCATTAAAAACCACTGATGTCTCTGTCGCTGACTCCGGGCTTTTTCTTCAGTCTTGAAGCTGGGCAAGCACAGGGCTTGTAGGCCTGTGGGGGGCAGCCCAACATATGGTAATTCGATTTTTAGCTTTTTGAGGATCTGCCATACTCTTTTCCCACAGTGGTTGTATCATTTTACATTTCCAGCAACAGTGCAAAAGGGTTCCAATTTCCCCACTTTCTCATCAACACTTGTTATTTTCTGGGTTTTTTTTTCTTTTTTTTCATCTAATTGGTGTGAGGTGATAGCTCACTGTGGTTTTGATTTGCATTTCTCTAGTGATTGGTGATGTTGAGCATCTTTTCATGTGACCATTGGCTACTTGCATATCTTTTTTTGAGACTTATCTATTTTTTTGGGGGTGTTTATCTATTCCCCATTGTATGGTCAGGCCACTCAAGAGGGCTGTTCTCTTGCTCTCTGTACATCCCTTGCCCGACCAGTGCTTGCTTCACCTATATCTTATGCACATGACTGACCTTCCTGTGTACTTGCTCCAGGCCCCAGCTGGTGATTGTTCTTAGCAAAGGGGTGGTGAGGGGCGTGCCCCTCTACTGGTTTCCCTGGTAACTAATGAGCCCACCTGATGTCAATTCCCTGCTAAGTGGTAGTCTCCCCTTCCGCCTGGGAGCAAAGACTGCCGCCAAGTCCTGTCCGCCATCCAGAACCTTGCCTCAGACCTGTAAGCTCGCCCATCCATTAAACCACTGATGTTTCTGTTGCTGACTCCAGACTCTTTGGTCTTGAAGCTGGACAAGTACAGGGCTTGTAATCCTGTGGGGTGCAGCCCAACACCCATTTTTGAATCAGGTTGGTTTTTTTGTTGTTTTTGAGTTTTATAAGTTCTCTCTATATTGTGAATATTAATCCTTTATCAGGCATATAATTCGAAAATATTTTCTCTCCATATTCTGTGGGTTGCCTTTTTATGGCTAACACATAGTGTCTTTTTTTTTTTTTTTTTTTTTTTTTTTTTGTGGTACGCGGGCCTCTCACTGTTGTGGCCTCTCCCGTTGCGGAGCACAGGCTCCGGACGCGCAGGCTCAGTGGCCATGGCTCACGGGCCCAGCTGCTCCGCGGCATGTGGGATCTTCCCGGACTGGGGCACGAACCCGGGTCCCCTGCATTGGCAGGCGGACTCTCAACCACTGCGCCACCAGGGAAGCCCCCACATAGTGTCTTTTGATGCACTACTTTTATGAAGCTCAATTTGTCTATTTTTTCTTTTGTTGCCTGTGCCCTTGGTGTCATACCCAAGAAATCATTGCCAAACCCAATGCAACACATTTGATTTAAAAAAAAAAAAAACTTATTTATTTGGCAGTACCGGGTCTTCGTTGTAGTGTGTGGGATATTTAGTTGCGTTATGCAGGCTCTTAGTTGCAGCATGCAGGATCTAGTTCCCTGACCAGGGATCAAACCCCTGTCCCTTGCATTGGAAGCATGGAGTCTTAACCGCTGGACCAGCAGGGAAGTCCCAAGACATTTGACTTTTAATTACAGTTGCCACTTCTCTTTCCCTCACCGTTCACCAGGGTGGAACAGATCTAATTTTTCTGTCTACTGAACCTATAAAACACATATGTAATTACAGCTTGGGTGTACCTTACATTTCCCCTTTTTATTTTAACACCTCATCACTGTTACATTATCTTTATCTGATTTTATTAAAGCATTTTTGTTCTGAAGAATATTCCCAGTTATTTTAGTATATGTGCTGCCGAAGCGAGCGCCCCAGTTATTTTATTACTGTAATTGGTATCACTTTTTAGCTGTTTTCCGGCATCTTAAAGGCATGTATTTCTGCTTTGATCGCTGATTCATGTATTTATTGGAATGCACATGCAGATTGCATCTCTGTGAACAGTTAGTTATTTTAAACATGTCGGAATTGTCCCTAGAAGATTTCCTAAATAAAAGCTGATTCCAATCAATTTACTTAAATTCATTCTGAATTACCTCAGACTCTGTCTTTAACACATTCAATATTTATGCAATGCATCCTCATGAGTGTTTCAAATATATTGTCTGGAGATAGGATTGAAGCATCCAAAAATAATTAACACAGTGGGCAAAGACAACGAAATGACAAAACTGAAATAGAAGATGCAGATGTACAATCCTTTTCAGCATGAAAAGTAACAATCAGTTGAGAGTAAATCTTTCTGGGTTGGAGAGCTGCAACTAGCAGCAGGACTGATGTTTGTGAGTTGCAGCATTTTATAAGAAGGACAGAAGCCAGGATCATCACTGGTTTATTATATGATCTGGGTACAGTTATGTTTCTATAATTGATTAGAATTGTCCATGGAGAATGTTCTTTACTGCAATCCAAGGATTTCTTCAATGTTTCAGTTTCTCCAAAGGCCACTTGAAGGGTAATGTGTTTTTAGAGAAATGCATTTTCTAAAGTATCAGAAAATAAGACTGAGGTTTTATTGAGATGTCTGTATGATACTCACTGCTTCTAATATACTATCTTAGAAGCCAGCTGCATTTTTCTCCTCCTTATTTTTTGGCTAGAGTTAGGTTTCAGAAGTTGGACAAAATGGTATAAAAATAGTTACTTCTGAAAGAAAAATCTGATATTTGCTTTTAAAAGGAAAGGGTTTAGGTTTTTACTGAATATACTTAAATTGATTTTCGTGCTTATACAAGCATGGGAGCAATGCAACTCCCAGGGAAATTGGACAGAGTGGGTATTGCTTGCAATATTAAGGAAAGTACATAAATGCTCTTCAGGAAATTTTAGAACTTACTTGAAAATATCATATCACTCTGGGTGCAATATGTCTTACAACCCAAACTCTTGGTCGAAGTGTGAGGTGCCCACAGCTCTTGCTCTCAAAAGCTGTTCTGCTTCCAGAATGGTCCCTGTTTCTGCTAATTTGGACATCAGAAATGACCCTGGCAAGGTTGTGAAGTGGTGAAGTTTATTCTCAGAAGCTAGAAGGGGCAGAAATGAGGCAGTCAGACTTCTCCTCCACTGCCTGAGGCTTCTGTCTCCCCTTCACTATCTGTCAAAACATGTTCCCAGGAAGCATCCTCAGAAAAGTTCCACTGAAGTAATACCCATTCCCCTATGTGTGCTGAGCTACAACTGAAAGTGTGCATGCATTTGCGTTTGGAGAGGTGGAAATACTGTAGCACAAAGGAATGGAACACAAGCACGTCCCTCTCCGGGCATAGAGATTTTATTGTTTCTGGTGGGAGTAGCGATGATGAGGTGGGCTCTTAGCCTATTGTTCGTTGACATATAAAACCAATCCTGCAGACGAGGTGATTTATAATTTATCACCTTAGACTTTCATTTACATCTCAGTTCCTCTTTACAGTGCCTTATCATTTTCTAAGCATTTTCACATAAATGATTAGTTCAACAAAATTGGTAAAACCCTTGCTGTGCCACAGTGATGAAGATGGCTGCCTTTCTTATGATGGAGCCAGGTACTCTGAGAGGAAGCACGGGCAGGTACTACCACTGTTCTGTAGGTGAGGAAATGGGAACAGAAGAGAGCTGATCAGATATATTGTCCTAAAATCTTCCAATATGGGGTTGATCACCAAATACAATACAGGGGTAAGAGGTAATGAAGGGAAAATAACAACAAAAAACCCCCAAACCCAAACTGCTTCTCTTGATACAGCAAATGCAGTTTTCTTTCTAACCCATATCGATTCCTTCCAGATCTCTGGTAAAACTGTGTTGTGATAGGAAATAGAGCATATTTTCTGATGATACCCAGCTAAATAACACAGGTAAAGATGCACATTCCTGGTATACTGCCCACAATTAGGCCATTTCTGTATTGTAATTAGACAAGCTTATTTGAAAGCTCAGTTGAAGATACTGGCATTCTTTGTCAGAATGACTATCAGACATTTTCATGTGGATTCAATTTCAGATACTTGAAGTATGCAGTGACCCGTCTCTAGTGTGGAGTTGGGTGGAGAGACAGCTATGATGTTGAGGCAGATAATGTTTGGTTAATGAAGATCTCCCTTGGTCGCCTGGCTATGCATTATTTCATAAACGTGCTGTGAAGTTTTGTTGCTGTTGTCCCAATTCAAACTTTCCCTTCTGTAATTTAAGTCGATTTTATGTTTTGCTGGTCCACTTTGGTTAGAACTGACACATCCAAATGAACTTTTTCCCTGTAGACGGTTACTTTTAGAGAATATGCACCAATTCTGATGTATTGCCATGAAAAACTTCTGCAGAATCTCCCTTTTCTAATTGTCTTTGGTGTTTCACTTTTATGGCAGTCAGCATTACTCAGTGTTACTAGCCATCTCACTTGCAGGAATTATTTGGTTATTTCAGAAGCCCCATTCTCCTCTGAAATGTTGGCACCTTCAAGGCTATTTGGGAAAATGGGCCATTGGCTGTAGGGAGCTCCTGAACTGGCGAGAGCAATCCACACCCTGCAAGGTGAAGTATTTTGATATCAAGAGCCAGCTGTGCTTGGATGAAAGTTCAGAAATAAAATTCATCTTAGATCAGCCCTGTGATCTTCAAATCATTAAAAACTGCTTCCAATATAACTGGAATCAAAGGGTACAATCATTCAAGTTGATTATACTTGCTTTCAGTGGACGAGCATGGCATCTATGGGATTTATTTAACAAGTGCAAATAAAATCAAGAACAGACAAATAATAAACTTAATAAGTAAGGAAACATGGGTTTGGGGATTCAAAGAACTTTTAATTAGAAGGAGGTGCTCTAATTCTTCTTAACCAAACGTGGATTGATTTACAGTCTATTATGTTCTCTAGGAAGTCTCCATAAGGAACTGCTTAATATTAGAGACACAGTATTACCCGTGAAAATTCAATCAAGTGCATTTAAAAAATATTCTCTGAATTGCAGGCTAGTTGAAGAGTAACAATAAAAATGTAAGCATCTATTCAGATGTGGCCGTCAGGGCCCAAAGCTTGACCTTGGGTGGGACTAGACTCAACATCTGACTAGCACCCCAAGATCTTTCTCAAATTGGCATGCAAAAGACTTGGGAAAGCAACTCATGCAGCTCAATATCAAAAAAACAAAAAACCCAATCCAAAAATGGGCAGAAGACCTAAATAGACATTTCTCCAAAGAAGATATACAGATTGCCAACAAACACATGAAAGAATGCTCAACATCATTAATCATTAGAGAAATGCAAATCAAAACTACAATGAGATATCATCTCACACCGGTCAGAATGGCCATCATCAAAAAATCTACAAACAATAAATGCTGGAGAGGGTGTGGAGAAAAGGGAACCCTCTTACACTGTTGGTGGGAATGTAAATTGATACAGCCACTATGGAGAACAGTATGGAGGTTCCTTCAAAAACTACAAATAGAACTACCATATGACCCAGCAATCCCACTACTGGGCATATACCCTGAGAAAACCACAATTCAAAAAGAGTCATGTACCAAAATGTTCATTTCAGCTCTATTTACAATAGCCAGGACATGGAAGCAACCTAAGTGTCCATCAACAGATGAATGGATAAAGAAGATGTGGCACATATATACTATGGAATATTACTCAGCCATAAAAAGGAAGGAAACTGAGTTATTTGTAGTGAGGTGGATGGACCTAGAGACTGTCATACAGAGTGAACTAAGTCAGAAAGAGAAAAACAAATACCATATGCTAACACATGTATGGAATCTAAAAAAAAAAAAAAAGGTCAGAACAACCTAGGGGCAAGATGGGAATAAAGATGCAGACCTACTAGAGAAGGGACTTGGGGATACGGGGAGGGGGAAGGGTAAGCTGGGATAAAGGGAGAGAGTGGCATGGACATATATACACTACCAAATGTAAAATAGCTAGCTAGTTGGAAGCAGCCCCATAGCACAGGGCGATCAGCTCGGTGCTTTGTGACCACCTAGAGGTGTGGGATAGGGAGGGTGGGAGGGAGATGCAAGAGGGAAAAGATATAGGGATATATGTATATGTATAACTGATTCACTTTTTTATAAAGCAGAAACTGACACACCATTGTAAAGCCATTATACTCTAACAAAGATGTTAAAAAAAAAAAGGGGGAAGAGGTTCAGGAAGAGGGAGGTGAGTAGGGGAGACATTCTGCAATGTATAAAGATAATAAGTGTTGATGCTTTACTTTTTACCAAAATATATATATTCCACCAAAAAAAAAAAAGAAACTTGGGAAGAAGGTGCAAAGAAGAATCTTTGAAATCTCATTTAAAGTCCTCAAATTTGAAGAACTTTATTTTTCAGAAATAGGATGGAATGCTCCACAAGAAAAAGTGAAAGAACTGAGCTTGAAACTGTGTAAATAACTCTTTCCAGAAGTCTCTGTCGCCATCCTCCATTACCAAAACAACAGGCTTTCAGGACAACCTGGAATCAGCTACCATTCTGAGCATTTTTGAGGATCTTAAAATACTATAATTAGAACTCATTAAATTCAAATATTTTATCTTCTTGTGTCTCTTAGATTTAGCAATTAGATTTCTGAAAGCAGAGAAAGAAAGCTAATCTAGAGGCTCAATATATATCTTTGAAGCCAAGTTCTATTTTGGTAATACTCAGTTGAAAGATTTAAAACTTAATTGAGGTTTTTCTTTGTAAGAAGCTAGTTCATGAAATAATGTTTGCCTACTCATTTGGAATTATTTCTGAAAGAGAGAAGTTATCAGTTCATATTCTTTAAATGTATGGAGTTCCTGTTTGGGGATCCTTTCACTGTGAATAGTTAGCAGCAGTCAGTGATGGAGGAAAGAAAGGGGTCTGGTGAGAGAAGGGAGAGCTAAAACTTCAGGCTAAAAAGGTTTTATGATAATTTGAAGCTTTAAAATACCTGTAATACCCAAGATCCACTGCTATATAAAAATATTCCATAGTCATCGTCATGATAAAGCTACCAGTTAGCTGAAGTATACCTCTCCTCTGTTGACAGGTGACATGAGGACCAGGCAAGTACTTGCTCTTGGTGAGTCTGAGAGTAGATGTCACCTCCAGAAGAGGAGGTGTCAACTGAAGTAGGTGTGTGGTATTTTAGAATCCATGGGTGTCTCTGTGTTCAAACAGTCATTCCGCAAGGATTCATCAAGCAGCTACCATGTGCCAGGCTATGTTGTAGGTCTTGGTTATGTAGCCCTGAACACAAGTGATAAAAAACCCTTCCTGAAGCTTAATCAGGAAGCTTAGTTAGGAGAGACTAATAATAAACAAGTATATATATATATTTTTTTTTTCTGGCTGCGCTTTGTGGCTTACGGGATCTCAGTTCCCTGACCAGGGATCGAACCCAGGCCATGGCAGTGAAAATGCCGAGTCCTAATTATTGGACTGCTAGGAAATTCCCATAAATGAATATTTTTATAGTGGTGATAAGAACAATGGAGACAATACAGGAAAGGGGGGTGGGGGTATCGGTGAGCTTGGGTGGGTTGACATTTAAATTAAGATGGCTAGACCTGTAGGCGTCTGGAGAAAAAGCCAGGCTGATGGAGCGGCACAAGCCGAGGACCACGGGATGTTCCCCAAGCAGCACGGTGACCACTGTGGCTGGGGGGGAGACGGGAGTCAAGGATGGCTCCAAGGTCTTTCCTCTGAGCAACTGGAGGAAACTGTGAAGTGTGTGTTTGGGAAGTATGTGTAGTTTTCTAAGGCTACTGGATTACTTCACTAGAAGGGAACGTCAAAATCCAAGGGAGAGACTCAGTCTTGGTGGTATTTAGTACCTGTTCCCCACCACAGGCGTGGTTGCATACCCTCCCATCTCCACTGGTTCTCTGTTCTAATCTCAGAATTCCTTCTCATCTTCTCTGGTGCCTTCCCAAGGAATTCCACTGCATTCGCTTAAGATTTGCAGTTCTTGCCCTGTAATTCAAAGTAAGAATTTACATACCTTTCCATCCTTCTTGTCTGTTTGTTCAGTCCCTTTCATGTCTCTGAAAATGCAGACCACCTGGACACCCTAGGTTATCTCAGAACCTTTGTTAATGCTGTTCTACCCGAAAGGCTCTTCTTTCATCTCTGATCATCTTCATAACCATCTTCAAAACTCAGCCTAAATGTCCCTTCATGATTTTTCCAAATATTTCATTGCTGCAATGACTTCCTTTTATTGTAGTTATCTACATCTTCTTTTCGTCACCAGGCCACCTTGTCTAAGAGGAAGGACATGTTTCTGATTCATGTGGCCATCAGAGCACTCCACATCATACCTAGAATGAATATCTGACTGGCACTTCCGTTATTTGGAGTTGATCAAGTCCAGGGGACTATGAAATGGAATAAATATGGAATTGATCTGTGTTGGCACATGCCCTGTATTACAGTGCACGCTTAACACTAAAATTTTGGTCAGGTAGTGAGTGAGGATAACATCGTAGACAAACAGCATTGGTTACTCGTCGGAGTGAGATGAGCTTTTCCATCCAAGCACACCTTGCCTTACGAGTGTCTTCTGCAGCTTATTGTGAACTAATCACTTTCAATTTTAAAATTAATTAGTCACGCTTTTTCTCTCAACGGATGTAATAGAAATTCTTTCTTATTGCTCCTATGTCCTCTGCTGCATGTCCAGTGAAGGAGATCTCTCCCACCTCCCCAAAGTTGCCTGCTTCCTTTAAAAAAAAAGAACGATGCTGATAAACATGAAGACCACGAGTTGTTTCTCTTCAGGTTCCTGTATGGACTGGTAATTGTCTGTCTATATATCATCTTCATTTTCTTTTAATTTCACTCAAACAGTGCTTAGGTATGAATTGCAATTAGGAAATAAACTGCCAAAGGAAAGGCAGAAAGACCTCTTTATATGAAGTAAACTTCTGAGACTATAGCCCTTTGGACACCTCATGCCCACTGCACTCGGTGCGTTCACATTAGTTATTTAGATTTAATTTTGGGAAGTGAACGCCTGGTTCTCCCCATCCTACTTTTATTCCTCCTTCTCCCACCTTTTTCTTTGGTATGGAAAAGGAGGTACACACAAGCAATATGTTCCAGTTTCAGAAAAAGTTTTAAATTCCAGTACTTGCGGCGGTTACGTTGGAAAGTATTTTGAAATAATTGATCACAGGACCAGGAATAACTGAAATTTCTTTGCAAAGAACAGAATTTCATTTCACTAGAAAATGTATGTTATATGGATATGGAATCCAACAACGTTTTATTTGGAAAAAAAAGTATTTTTCAAGATGGAAATTGTTTGGACATAGGGAAATTTCCTGTATCACAGGTGAAAACCCACCTGTAGGGGCTGAAAATTTTCTAGGTTTGCCTCAGGCCTGCCCTGAAGAGCACAGAGACAAAGACTTGTACTACGCGGCCTGTATGAATTAGACTATACTTCTCTCCTTGTGTAAGTAAGTATTAAGAGAATGGAAGTGAAGTCTGGACAGAGAAGGAAAAGAAAAAAAGAACAGAAGAGTAAGAGGGGCTATAATGGAAAGGAGGCAGAGGGAATAAGTGAGTCAGGCTGTGTTGAAGTGGCACTCTAAATATTTTATTTCTACCAGTTACAGTATCTACATTTTCTAAGATCAGTATATTCTGTTTTCTTTTAAATCATCATTGGGCTCTGTAATGTAATTTTACATCATATATTATTAACATTTGTGACAATAAGAAATTCTTGAAATTACTTCCATATGTGATCAAAGTATAAATTTTGTGAACAAAACACAGTGTGTCACTGTACAGATTTATCTTATATATTTTATGCTGCAGGGTTAGAAATCTGTTATAACAAATCTTAACACTGTCACGCCCCTGTGCAGTTAGTTTTCCTTAAAAAAAGAGAAGCCGATGTTCTTGTAAACAGTACACTGTGAAAAGTAAGATTTGATAATTCCTAGGTATCATCTCAATATACACAAATTGAAAGATTCTCCTACGGGCGTAGTCATTTTACACATCAAGAGACCCATGAAGACAACGTTATAAAAGGCAACATTTGTTAAAAGGCCCCCGCAGCTGACTCTGCATTGCTCGACTCAGAGCTGCAGCCACCGCCAATTTCCGCAGTGCCTTGAGGTTGCAAGTTGATTCCTCCAAGGCAAACGTCAAGTAATTCGACTTTGTCCAGATGACTGAACAGTCAGGCTTCTCAACCACTTCTTTCAAATGGATTGTTCGGGTCGGGTTACTTCACTTTGAGGTCAGTCAGGGCATCGGAGATCTCGTCGGCCTGTGCGGAAACACTGGCCGGCGTGACATGGAGGTGGATGTCGTACTGCTGGTCCAGGCCAAGGTAGCAGTCGCTCATGAAATACAGTGTGTAGATATACCTAGAATATAAAAAAGGAACGAAAAGGTAAAACCACCATTCTCATCACCGTTGCGGTTAATTCTTTCGGAACTCTGGTGGGGTAAGACTCTGCTTACCTGCCAGGTACTTCAGGAGTATAAAAAGAGATGGAGACAACATGATGATTTCGGACATATCCCACTCTTTTCAAAGCGATAAGTTCTCTCTTATCCACTTCTCCTAATATCAAAAACCATCCTTCATCTTTTGATTTGGGAAATCGAGGGGTGACTGCATGGCTGTCTTGCTTTCCCTGTAAACCAGAAAAAAAAAAAGGAAAGATAAAGCGTTACTAATGGCTAGATTTTCTATACCACTTGGCTGAGCTTAAAAGGCCACGCTGTCTTTCTTGGAGGCCATACATCTAAGTATCTGGGATGTGTTTAATTTTCAGGTTTGGTGTGTTTGTTTGATATGCTATCATCTACCTTTTTTCAAGATTCTCGAAGCACACTCTAGCCACACTACTTTGTGGCTCCATGAGAACAGAAAGCCCTCGAATCTTTCTCACACCATTCTTATAAATGAAATTAATTCCCCACTTGCAGATGAACAAACTGAGATACAAACATATCAACCAAGTCTTCCAAAATCTTATTTGCAAGAAATTGATACTGGGGGAAAAAAGTCAAGCCAGGCTAGACTCTGGATCTTAAGATAATACGCACTCTGTCACATAAACATCTTCCCCCATCACCCAAGAATAAAGCTCACATGAAAAAGCACATATTCTAATACGATGATATTAAAAAGTCCTTTCTCTGAGGAATGGGAAATTGTAAGCTAAACAATTTATAAAATATATTAATCACCATCATCCAAGATTAACTGTCACCATAATGACAACACTTGACGTCTTTATTTTAGATTGATTTTTTACAAAATCCAAGATTATTCTAGAGATTCCTTAAGACAACGATTTATGGTGTAAAATGTACTAATAATGACATGCTTTTAATCAGACTTCACTCAATATTCTAGAGAGAGTTGTTTCATTTAAGGCATTTTAAAAAGAGAGGTCAGAGAGCAATGTATTTTTACAGCACTTAGAAACAAAATTTGAGTTTCTCTAGCACAGTTAAATCTAATGTTTAAGTACTAATACTATAGTAAAAAAAAACCCTTATACTACAATATTGTCAGAAATGTTTGCAAAGGTCTCAAAATAAAGTTCTCTCTAATTAGCGCTCTCAACGTACCTTAGATACACCTCAGTACACTGTTTATCCAGGCACTCTGATAAGCTGCTTGAGCATCTCTTTGTTGAGACTGTGAGCCCCCTGAGGCTGGGGTACATTGTTTAGCTATTTGTGACAGGCCTCGCTTCTGTCAGCGTGTCTGCACATGGTAGGTGCAAAGAGAACAGGGACTTGAATCGGAGAACTCTGTGCTCCCAGCCTGCTCTCATATTTTCTGACTCTAGGACCTTGGCAAATTCCTATACTCCCCAAGTTCCATTATTCTGTAAAATGGGGAATTTTACGCCTCACACGGCAGCTATAAAAAAAAAAAATCTTAGTTTTTTTTCCTCATGATTTTATCGGTATGATTACTACTGCCTTTTCTTTTGTAAGTTGGGATATACTGTCATCTAAAAATGCTCATATTAAAGCCTCTGAAATGCCAGAGGCCAATCAATTCATACTTACACTGACTGATTTTTAGAATTAGAAATCAAATAAGATGGGACTTAAAGGCACAGTATTGAAAAGACATTGTACCAACAGAAAGTTACTGACCATTTCGTGTGTGAAAACAGAGGGGACAGTATTAATGAACTACAACCTCACTCCTGAGGGCTAGTTCTAGATATGGGAAAGCCCCTGACTCCACTGAGCTAACGAAAAGGCAAATTCTTATTTCGATTATTTTGGGCTAAAGACCAATCTGCCCACATGCTGTGTACTAATATTCTTAGAGGGCCCAATAATTATTTTTGGTGTCACAGAAAATTACTGTGCACAGAAAAGAGCACAGTAATTTAAAATAAAAATACTGTAAATTTTTGGCCTGTACGAACGTTGACAAAGCTCCCTCATATGCATTCTAATGAAGGAAGCAGACAGATGTGGCAAGTGAGCCACGGAAAAGTCTAGCTAGCGTCTTCTTCATTTGGGGTGCTGGGTAGAAGTCTAGATTTTGAGATCCCTTCAGAGTCCTGAGTTTCTGGTGCAGGCGGCCTGGTGTAGGGCCAAAGAATCTGCACTCTTAAAGGTACTCCAGAAAATTCTGCTGAGCCTGTAGACCATACTTTGAGACCAGGACTCCAGGCATTATATTATTATGTCACATGGGGATTCTGGGGTTGAAAAATGGCACATGAGGAGAACTGACTAACTGCAGAAGACTGACTCTTGCTGCTTAAGGCCAGTTGAGGAAGCGGGATTGGTGAAGGGCACGGACGCATTAGTAATATAAAAGACATGTGTGCTGGTGCGTGCCGGGATCTGGTGTGAAGCGTTTGAGAATGGAAACCAAACACTATACCTTGTGGAACCCAAGGCTGACTCTCTGCAAGGTGACTTGAAGCACATACTCTTGATCAGCATGCAATCTGACCCATCTGTTGTCGTTGCGTTTGTCAGAAGTCACGGTTGTGATAGAGAGCTCGTCGTGTCCTTCCGCTGAGTCATCCCACCAGCCTTTAACACTTAAGCTAACATCTATCACGGGCAAATGAGATAAGAAACTCCATGCCTGAATAAAAAAAGAAAAGATAAGGAGTGGTTAATGCAAAATGTAGTGAGCAACTAAGAAATAGTGAGCTTTTTAAAAAATCAACCTCTTTGTATTGAGATTAATTCTGGATTCAATGCAGTTGTAAGAAATAAAGCAGAGAGATCCTGTGCACCACTTCCCCAGTTTCCCCCAAGGGTAGCATTTTTCAAAACTAAAGTACAATATTAATACCAGTGATACAAGCCATAGCTCTTGTTCAGATTTCCTAGTTTTTCTTGTACTCATTTATTTGTGTGTAAAAATAATGTGCTTTTAATCTTTGTGAAGTCCCTTCAAAAACACCTAAAGAAGTATTAATCATTACCTAAACTTGTGACCCCTTTCTTGTAAATCCCTTCTGGACATTGAGTGACTACTGACTACACTAAAAAATAAGTTTTAAAATAACTGTTGTTGAATCACTAATCATTAGAGAAATGCAAATCAAAACTACAATGAGATATCATCTCACACCAGTCAGAATGGCCATCATCAAAAAATCTAGAAACAATAAATGCTGGAGAGGGTGTGGAGAAAAGGGAACCCTCTTACACTGTTGGTGGGAATGTAAATTGATACAGCCACTGTGGAGAACGGTATGGAGGTTCCTTAGAAAACTACAAATAGAACTACCATATGACCCAGCAATTCCACTACTGGGCATATACCCTGAGAAAACCACAATTCAAAAAGAGTCGTGTACCAAAATGTTCATTGCAGCTCTATTTACAATAGCCCGGAGATGGAAACAACCTGAGTGTCCATCATCGGATGAATGGATAAAGAAGATGTGGCACATATATACAATGGAATATTACTCAGCCATAAAGAGAAACGAAATTGAGCTATTTGTAATGCGGTGGATAGACCTAGAGTCTGTCATACAGAGTGAAGTAGGTCAGAAAGAGAGAGACAAATACCGTATGCTAACACATATATATGGGATTTAAGAAAAAAAAAATGTCATGAAGAACCTAGGGGTGAAACAGGAATAAAGACACAGACTTACTAGAGAATAGACTTGAGGATATGGGGAAGGGGAAGGGTAAACTGTGACAAAGCGAGAGAGAGCGGCATGGACATATATACACTACCAAACGTAAGGTAGATAGCTAGTGGGAAGCAGCCGCATAGCACAGGGAGATCAGCTCGGTGCTTTGTGACCGCCTGGAGGGGTGGGATAGGGAGGGTGGGAGGGAGGGAGACGCAAGCGGGAAGAGATATGGGAACATATGTATATATATAACTGATTCATTTTGTTGTGAAGCTGAAACTAACATACCATTGTAAAGCAATTATACTCCAATAAAGATGTTAAAATGAAAAAAAAATAACTTGTTGAACTGGTTAGTTTTAGAGGAGCATTTAGTATAGCATTTATGTGACTTCTAAGGCAGAGAGCATTACTTGGGGATATAAAAGCAACTTGAAAAATGTTGTGATGCAATTGTTGATGTCAGTCAGTGTCATTCATTGATCATTTATTGTACAAAATGGGTTTTTCTTTTGCTCACAGTGCAAATTATTCTGAAAGGAAAACATTTCTATATGTTTGTATATATATCATAAGGAACCCTCTAAGTCTAGGGTTCTTTCTAGAGAGAAATATTTTTTTTTGGCATTATCATATTGAGAATACCAATTTAAATGACACATATTAAAGGAGTAGCAAATATCTTACCAATTTTATTCCTGCTCTTTTAATTGAAAATATTTGTGAGAAATCAAAATGCAGATGGTAAGTGCTTATCAGTTTTTTTTTTTTTTTTTTTTTTTTTGCGGTAGGCGTGTGGCCTCTCCCGCTGCGGAGCACAGGCTCACGAGCCCAGCTGCTCCGCGGCATGTGGGATCTTCCCAGACCAGGGCACGAACCCATGTCCCCTGCATCGGCAGGCGGAATCTCAACCACTGTTCCACCAGGGAAGCCCAGTTTTTGTTTTTTTTTTAAAATTTATTTTCTTTATTTTTTTGGCTGCGTCGGGTCTTAGTTGTGGCACATAGGATCTTCGCTGACGCATGCGGCTTCTCTCTAGTTGTGGCTTGTGGGTTTTCTCTCTCTCTCTTGTTGAGGCACGTGAGCTCAGTAGCTGTGGTGTGTGGGCTTGGTTGCCCTGGGGCAGGTGGGATCCTAGTTCCCCAACCAGGGATCCCCTCCATTGGAAGGTGGATTCTTTACCACTGGACCACCGGGGAAGACCCTATCATTGTTGAATGAATGAATAAATGAATGAATTCCTAAGTCTATAGAAAAGATGTACAAAAATAAACCTAATGTCCTCAGATAATTAACTGTCATCTTTTTCTAACATTTATAAATATGTGGCAAATATCACTATCAGTCAAGAAAACTTCTCTCTATATTGGCTGTTTTATCTGTTGTTACCTTCTAAGTTAGTTTTTAAAAGCACACGAATACTTTAGTTTTGATTTTCCTTGTATTTCTTTAATATATACTACAGGTTTCCTGATAGGCTTTGATTTCCTGTTTGCTAAGACTTTATTGCTGTTGAGTATACCACCTAATTGAAATGAAGAAGCCCTGATGAATCAAACTATCCCTTAGGAATTCAAAAAATGTAAATCCAATGCAAATTTTCAATTCAACTCCAATCCTATAACTTGTCTTGTGAATCTGAAATTACGTTTGGAATAGATCTTGAAATAGTCAAGCCACAGAATGGCCTACCCTGTGCTTCAAGGTACGAATGATGGCTTATCCCCTGCTAGAACCAACAGTCACCGAGTCTAGATGCTGTACCACTGGATGTTCTCTTAAGACTGGCCAGAGTAAAGACACAAATACACCATTTCTGTAAAGCATTTAACTTCGTGAGACAACACAGGTAACATTTACCACATGAAGCAAGACTTCATATGTTTCTTCACTTGTACCTTTAAATGAGTTACCAATATAATATTTTAAGTATTAGCAACTCGCTGGAATTTTATTTCACAAAGCTCCCCCAAGTCAGATCTGGCTTTTATATATTTGTAATCTTTTGCAGCACTTGGTATTATTATTTTCAATCTTCAATGTATATACATGTATTTGTTGTATGTGTATATATTTGTACATATATACATATACACACACAAACATACATACGTACACACACACATATGCGTATATAAAACATGAGCTGTTTTTAAAGAAATTGCTAAGACATTTCAACACCAGCCAAACATATTTATCTGAGGATTAATCTTCATCTATTGAATCAGGCAAGAGCGCTGCCATGCATACAATTATTTAATTAGCAGCCAAATCCTCTGCCAGTCAGCAGCCGTTGCAGGCATACTGATGGGGTAGAAGATGCAAATCTCACAGTAGTACTGCTTTTTCTCATTACTACTGCAATTAGCACTTAAATTGATGCTTTAAACATACTAATTTCTGGAATAATTCAGGATTTGTATGTTACCTGGGATCGCCTCACTGCAGAGCCGACACCAGATTGCTCTGCAAATTGAAGCACTTTTGAGCCAAATAACCATCATCATATCAGACTGAGCCAATTTGCATTTGGTTTTAAAGATAACAGAATGGCAATTTATGCAAATAAATTAAGTAAGTTTACTTCTGAGTTCTCCCTGAACTAATTACAACAATGTTCTAATTTTTTATCACATCTAAAACTTGGCTTGAAATCACTGTACGTTATGTTAGAAATCTGTTGTTGCTAATAGAAGCCTTGTTTTCATTTTAAATATATTGTTTTTATTCATAATTTTGATGATAATTTAGTTAGAAAGGTAGGCACTTATTATGAATATTTAAGTAGCTTTTGGTGCCAATTTTGGGTTCAACAGAAATTGAACAATCAGACTTTGATGCCTGTAATACTTTTTCCAAGTCCTGCTCGAAAATAAGTTCCACTGGAAAAATAAAAATGACATGGTTTAGAAGTTTCTTTATTTTAGTATCTGCATTTGCAAGTCAATATGTTAATTATGTTATAAATCCTGAACATTAACTTTGACATGTTTAGGGTGAAATTGCTTAAGACTTAAAAGTCTATATATGCCAAATATTTCTGGCATTGTTCGTTCATGTTTTTGATCTTTCCAAAGACAGTCTGGAGCAATGACCTATGTTGTCTTTCACAACGTAGATTCAGATTTATATCTAAACTACAGGGTAAACAAATAAGGAGTTTCTTTGAAGGACTACTTTAGAATCTAGAAACAATAAAGTGATTAAAATGGGGCGGGGGCATAAAAGAGTAATTGAGGGAACTGCACGAAAATATACCCAAGCATAAAAACAAAACAAAACCCACTCTGAAGAAGGGATTCGAAGGGCTCTTGAGCAATGCAGCCTAGTGATGGGCGAGCCATAGTAGGCCTTTCTCAGCCGGCTTAACAGCATTATACTGAAACAACCTTCTAATAACGCAGACGCTACTTCTAATTATTGTTACTGTCATTATCTAATCCCATCTGTTGAGCTCTTATTCTGTACCAGGAACTACATAGAGCAGTTTACATAATAACATCCTGCTTGATCTTACCCCAAACTTCATGAGACGGGTATAATGTTTTCACGTTCATAATCAGGGTTAGTAAATGGTGGGTGGAACTTAAACTCAGGAGAGTCTGACTCTGAAAGCAGCACTCTAAGTTAGAAAACTCTTGGTACAACTTCCCAGAGTGAGGGAGCATCGAAACATGGAAGTGATGGCCTTACCTGCTTCATTTTTGGGGCCGGTAGCTCTTTTTCTATCATGGAGCAGAATCCATGGTCCTTCCCTCCACAGGCGTGGATCAGTTCAGGGAGGCACTCGATGGAGCCAGGGTGCCCGGCACGTGGACCCTTTATACCTGGGCTCCATTTCCTGAGAAAGAATAACACTAACCAAATGATTCTTTCATAGCACAAATGAGATTTTCTGACAATGGTGATTTATATGATTAGAACAGTTTAGAAATTAAAGTTACTACATAACTTAAAATTTTTTTTAACATCTTTATTGGAGTATAATTGCTTTACAATGGTGTGTTAGTTTCTGCTGTATAACAAAGTGAATCAGCTATAGGTATACCTACATCCCCATATCCCCTCCCTCTTTTTTTTTTTTTTTTTTGCGGTACGCGGGCCTCTCACTGTTGTGGCCTCTCCCGTTGCGGAGCACAGGCTCCAGACGCGCAGGCTCAGCAGCCATTGCTCACAGGCCCAGCCGCTCTGGGGCATGTGGGATCTTCCCGGACGGGGGCACGAACCCGTGTCCCCTGCATCGGCAGGCGGACTCTCAACCACTGCGCCACCAGGGAAGCCCTCCCCTCCCTCTTGCGTCTCCCTTCCACCCTCCCTATCCCACCCCTCTAGGTGGTCACAAAGCACCGAGCTGATCTCCCGTGCTATGCGGCTGCTTCCCCCTAGCTATCTCTTTTACATTTGGTAGTGTATATATGTCCATGCCAAGGCCACTGTTGTTAAGCTTCAGTGAGACAGCATTCTCATCAATCCAAGGCAGTCTGGCTATCACGACATAAAATGTGTAAATCATATGTGAGCTCAGTAGATAATTAGGGTTGACAGACGGTGATTTCTATAGGAAGGCACTAAAGTGTGATAATGCTTCCATGTGGATAAAGTACGGAACCGGCAGAGCCCTGACATGTTTTTTTTTTGCGGTACGCAGGCCTCTCACTGTTGTGGCCTCTCCCGTTGTGGAGCACAGGCTCCGGACGCGCAGGCTCAGCGGCCATGGCTCACGGGCCCAGCCGCTCCGCAGCATGTGGGATCTTCCCAGACCCAGACACGAACTCGTGTCCCCTGCATCGGCAGGCGGACTCTCAACCACTGCGTCACCAGGGAAGCCCCCTGACATGTTTTTAATGGATGCAGGCAAATGTCTCTAATATAAGTACTTGAACAAAGTTTTCATTATAAGTTGTTGAGATCATACAATTAAAAGTGCATTTTGGGAATGTTTGAGATCTATAGCATAAATAGTGCTGGATCACCAGGAATGGAATCTACCTAAATCTATTTCCTGTTTATATAGCAAGATGAACACTGAAATTAGACAAATACAGCACTTTTCTGGGTAACAGTAAAGAATTGGATCAAATCTCCTAGGCCCCCACCAGCTTCCCTAACAGACCCATGTGCTGTCGGGTTAGTACCCTCATGTGTCTCCTTTTCTGCTGAAATCCAACTCCCGTAAGTTTTAGTACCATATCGGAAGGGTTCCTGAAACTGAGCTGTTGACACATGAGGTATCTGCTCTTCCCCCCAGGCCACCTGCTGCTGGTGTGGCCCCCCCCACCTCTGAATGTGCCTTTTAGTTACCAGGGACATCCTGTGGTGGGGACTCAAGCACCATGGAAACACCTGCCCTGGAATCCAGTCTACTTCAGTCAAATGGAGGGCCTTCCCTGAGGAGACCCCCCATGTGTGCCTGAGGTTCTGGTTGGCGTATGTCTCCAGATGCCTCAAAGGGCTGCCACTCCTTGTCCAGCTGATGAGAGGGAGAGGGTGCATGATGGCAAGCACAGCCAGACAGTTTTGCTTGTTTACATGACTGTGAACCAATATTCTGGCTGCAGAGTATCTCTCAACTGGTGTGAAAGAAACATTTTCATTTGAACACTGCCAACCTTGCCTGTAATATGTACTGTTGTCTCCTTTGCTAAAATATATGTAGCCATGTACATAGGGCCTAAGAATTGAAACATTTTATCAGGAACATAAACTCTTTTAAACGCAGGTTATATCTTGAGCCGCTAGTATTATAACTGCTCAGTTTTGGACATTGTGCAGATGTACAGTTTACTTCTGACGACAGATTTCTGATCCCTCAAATCTATTCTGCAATAAAAGAAACTGGTGATTTATTTTGCTCTAGGTCACAAAGCACTTTAATAACGTCTTTTAAAATGAAGGCTGATATTGTAAAGAAATAAACACAGTTAAAACGAAAATGTATTCGATGTTGCAAATGTAAAACAACTTAATAGAAGGTTAAAATGAACTGTGGTTCAGCTTGGGACCAATGGTCAAATTCCAAGTGGGAATGCTATGTCGCTAGGCCATGTCTCCCTCTGGGAAACATGGGCATTTTCACTGTAAAGAATCAGTATTCTAGGCACCACATGAAATTCAAGTGACCATACATGTAAAGGAAATAATTGTTTGGAATAATAAAATCCTATTACATCGAAAATTAAAATACTTACCTGAAAATGTGAAGATGGTGGTTTTCTATGTGTGGTATCGTAAGAAGAGAAGAGTCTTTCAACCACCGCCCCTGGATCACCATCTGCACCAGGTTGGTGATGTTCAGGACAGTCACCAGCCAGCCCTGGTGTGCAGCCACGTCCAGCATTGCCTGAACAAGGAGAACGCATGTTATATCATGGCACCTGCCCCCTCAGTGGGGGGTCTGATGATGATAGCCTTAACAAAAAAACAAAAACAAACACCCCAAGCATTATACCTCTAAATTACTATTAATTAAAATAGAAACCAAAAAGTAAACTACAGTTGGATTGGAGGGAACACACTGAACCTCTCACAGCATTTTTTAAACATTAATTTGTACAAAGCGCCAAATATTTAACTTTTTTAGGTCAGCAAAGATAAGCAGATAATATTGGCACCTAGTAATAAAACAAAGAGAAAAACTCAGTGTACCTCGAGGGCAAATACCTCTATAATCCACTGTATCAAGAGCACTAGTTGCCGCGTTTAAAGCATAAATCTCAGGTAGTCTTTTCCAAATTTAAAAGCAATAATGGCAAGGTGATAGGAAGTCTTCTTGCCAAAAATGAATTTTCCCCAGACAGCAGGCTAAAGGCAGAGCCCTGGTTTTCAATGAAAATTCTATACCACACACTAAAAGCAGGAAGGACCAGTGGTACACGTGGAAGGATGAGAAGCTATTCATATTAGTCTATACATTTAATCCAATGTTTTATGGACAAACAAACGGCTGCATTTGCTTAAGGCAAAACTAAACAGTGAAATCTTATTTAAACAATGGAGAAGTTTACACAGGCAAAGCTAGTTCAATTAAATTAGATTCTGGTGAATGCTGACTTAAAGACACATAAGTTAATATCATGATCTGAGGCAGCTACGTTATACAGTTTTAGGAGTGTACTCTCTTGTTTTGAGAAACGAAGAGATGAGGGTAAGAGAAATCAGATGTACCTCATAAATGCCTAAAATGATACTTTACCGTTTCACTGATGGTAAAATATTTATAAAATGTTGTACAAAATCTATTAGTACATTTTTAGAAATGGTTCTTAAAGGTCTATTATGTTAGTAAAATTGATTTGCCATACTACTTAGTACTACTGAATCAGACATATTTTCCTTCTAAGTTTTGAATTTCCTACTTAGAGTTCTCTAATTTACGAAAAGTAAAATAGTTTAAAAAACATCTGGCTAAACCAATCTGTGGTCTTTTTACACACATTACAGGGAAATGGATCCACGTCTCTGGATGCCATGGTTAGCGTGACAGAATGGTCAAATTGGTCTTTAGCACCCATGAGCCTACTAATTGTACATCATAAAGCCTAATGGCTGGTATGATAGGTATACTTATATGTATGTATATGTGTATGTGTGCATATGAAAGTGTTTACATGTACAAAGGTATATGTTTATAAATCTAGGGAAAGCCCACTTCTGTTCTTCCTATTTCTCTGCACAACTGATTTAAACACTTTGTCTTTGAAGTATATGAGACAAGCTGGTCACGAGCAACACTACTCAGATGAAAATAAAAGTATTAGCTCACAAGTCACAACTCGCGAACTCCGTAAGGGAAGAGAAATGAGTAATTATACCTCATGAGTAATGCAGTATCATGATGATGTCAGAAGTTGTAATGTGGAGTAACTATGGTGATTTTACTTGTGATTTTTACATTACAACTTGACTGGAAATAAATTCCAGACCACAAGCTCACATACTAGAAGAGCTGGATGGACGGACCATATGTTTTTAACTTTGAAGTTTTCATGATGAAGTTGAAAGATTTCATAAAATTTATGAGAGTTCCCCACAATCTTTCTTTGTATGATCCAGATGTGAAACGTAAAAAATCATGCAAAGTGATTGCTTACATGAAGTAAATGAAAAGGCTGTATTATGAATTGAAAACTATTATTTATCTTGTTTTAATTTCAAGAAAAGGCAGGTAGGGAGACCAAGAATCCAGGATGAGACAAGGTTGTGACTACGCAAATGTGCTGAACAAAACGTTGCCACACGGCTGTGCCCTAATTTTGTCCCACTTACTATGCGTAAATTTTGGGAAATCACTTAACCCTATGACCGCTAGACTGCTCACTGATAGAAGGGTGTTATATGTCCATATAGGGGTGTGATTAGGGTAAAATGAGATGATGTATGATGTAAGATATCTACTATACTGCCTGGAACAGTATAGATCTGTTAAACCTCAATATTAGATCTCAGTAAACAGGTACCTGTTTTAACGTTCCTCTATGATGAGATGAAAAGAACACCCTAAAACAACTCATTCTTTCTCAGAGGGACTTCCTTTGGACCTTTGGGGGTTGATTTCTGCACTGAGTAGTACAGGGATTCGAGGAGCAGGGCATGTAAGGTGGGGAGCAAATGCATGGAATGGGCAGAACTGTTCATCAGCAGAGGTGAGCAACTGCAAGAAAGTCAGGGGACACATAAGGCCAAAGACAGACCCTGCAGCCCAGGCCAAACTGGAGGGCATGGGCCTCGTTCTCAGTTTGAGTGGACAAGTCCGTGTCACCATGCAGGTAGGTACCTGAAGGTGCTAAGGCTAAGGGGTGGTCCAGGTAAATGGGTCTGAGGGTCTGGCAGGTCAGCCTGACATACGTCTGCATGACTGAGCCTAGGAAAAGGACTCCCTATGTCTCACTATCTTTTACAGCAGTCTTCCTGGTAGATGAGAACAGGTGGGACAGTATGGTACTGGCACAAAAACAGACACATAGATCAATGGAATAGGATAGAGAACCCAGAAATAAACCCACAAATTTATGGTCAATTTATCTACGACAAAGCGGGGAAGAATATACAATGGAGAAAAGACAGTCTCTTCAATAAGTGGTGCTGGGAAAACTGGACAGGTACATGTAAAAGAATGAAATTTGAACATTCTCTAACACCATATACAAAAATAAACTCAAAATGTATTAAAGACCTAAAGGTAAGACCGGATACCATAAAACTCCTAGAAAAAAAACACTGGCAGAACACTTTGACATAAATTGCAGCAGTATTTTTTTGGATCCACCTCCTAAAGGAAATAAAAGCAAAAATAAGCAAATGGGAGCTAATTAAACTTAAAAGCTTTTGCACAGCAAAGGAAACCACTGACAAAACGAAAAGACAAGCTACTGAATGGGAGGAGATATTTGGAAATGATGTGACCAATAAGGGGTTAATATCCAATATACAGAAACAGCTCATACAACTCATCATCAAAAAAAGAAACAACCAACTCAAAAACGGTCAGAAGAACTAAATGGATATTTTTCCAAAAAGGAAATGCGGAGGGCCAAGTGGCACATGAGAGGCTGCTCAACATCTCTAATCGTCAGGGAAATGCAAATCAAAACCACAGTGAGGTATCACCTCACACCTGTCAAAATGGCTATCATCAAAAAGACCACAAATAGATGCTGGCGAGAAAGTGGAGAAAAGGGAACCCTCGTGCACTGTCGGTGAGAATGTAAATCGGTGCAGCCCCTGTGGAAAACAGTATGTAGGTTCCTCAAGAAACTGAAAATAGAACTAATATATGATCCTGCAATCCCACTCCTGGGTATATATCCAAAGAAAATGAAAACACTAATTCGGAAGATACATACACCCCAATGTTCATAGCAGCATTATTTACAACTGCCAAGATACAGAAGTGACCTAAGTGTCCATCGATAGATGAACAGATAAGGAAGATGTGGTGTATATATACACAATGGAATACTACTCAGCCATAAAAAAATGAAATTTTGCCATTTGCAGTGAGATGGATACACTTAGAAGGCATTATGCTAATGAAAATAAGTCAGAGAAAGACAAATACTGTATGATATCACTTATATGTGGAATCTAAAAAATATAACAATCTAGTGAATATAACCAAAAGGAAGCAGACTCACCCATATAGAGAACAAACTAGTGGTTACCAGTGGGCGGGCAATACAGGGGTGGGAGAGTGGGAGGTCCAAACTACTGGGTGTGAGACAGGCTACCAGGATATATTGGACAACACGGGGAATACAGACAATATTTTGTAATAACTGTAAATGCAGTGTAACCTTTAAAAATTGTATTAAAAAAAAAGGACTAATAGGTATGTGCTCCTCCTTAGAATGGGGCTGGCTTTGGTAACAGCTAGAGATCATGGCTCAGTTCCCCAAGACACCTCAAAGTTCCTCACAGAGATTTAATACTCAAACAACAAAAGGTTGCTTTAGTACACCGAGGAGAAAAAACTCTGCACATTCTTCCACCTTAGCATTAACGTTAGGCAAATGTTGAATCCCCCTTTACCTCTTACCCGTCTTCTACTGGGCATGCTACCTATCAGACAAAGCTAGGATGATTCTAAGTTTATGTGAACAAATGGGTGGAGGCTGACTCCATGCACAAGACTTTCTCCTACTAAGTTAAAATCAACTTCAATTGATTGCTGACTCAGAATTCTTTGTCATCCAGCAGTGAGAGTGGAAATATGATTCCTAGCATTGCACTGATTTATGATGTTAAACCACAAATAAAACCTTACCATAATTAACAGAAACTGTGGGGTTGTCATTTATTTATAGGAAAGCAGGCAATGAGTGTGGTTTTGAACGCATTTTAACCGAGGTGCCACTGTGAAGCCAGGTGAGAAGCCCAGGTATAAATGAGCTCTGGAGAGAGAGTATGGGCTAGGGATGTGGACTCAGAAATCCTGGGCACAAAGCGGGCAGCCAGAATAGTTAAAATGAGCATCTTTGGGGCAGAGGTGAGGATAGCAGAGCGGCAGTTACCTGGAGATAAGATGAGGAAACGCAGGAAAGAACAAAGGGGTAAGAGCATGTAAGGGACTCTTAAGGGCACTACTGAAATACCTGCTTACGGTGGTCCTTTGTTAAGCATGTACTATTTGTCGGATACTCTGATAACCATCTTATTAAAGTTACTGAACGAAAACCCATTGTACAGATGAAGACACTGTGGCTCAGAGAGGGAAAGAAATATACCTAAAGCTGCATAGCTCTGGTTAATTGGTACAGCTGGGATTCAAATTCTGGGGAGCTTGACTTCAAAGTGCTTGCTTTTAACTAGTATAGGACGCTGCCTATAAAGTTCAGGATGAGAGGAAAGTGTGTGGAATTCCATCGGGTCCTAGATTAGCACAGAAGATTCCTTGATGAATGTGCTACAAGATAAAATGAGACTTTGAGAAGGTTTCCCGACAACACAATGTTTAAAGCAAACAATAAGTTTGGATGAAGTATAAACAGATGCATAATTCATGAACACTTGATACTGGTTTGAAGATGGTTTGGTATACTAGAAAGAGGCTTGGCCTCAGAGGTTAGAGGCTTGTGCCTTTAAATTAACCATAAGACCTGAGGCAAATGACTTAATGGTATTTTTCTCATCTAAAAAATTTTAAAAACCAAGGAGTTTGATTAGGCTTGTGTCTATCTTCTGTAAGCTTTAATCTTTCATCAATAAAATGCCAATATACTCACACTATAGTGTTGCTTGTTTTTATAAAGTTCACTTTCTATCTTTCCAGATGGACTGTAACACCCTTGGAGTTAGGGGCAGAAAAGCCTAAGTCAAAAGAGAATGCAGTCTACAGTAGGCACAGAATAAGATGCAGAGAGAAAAGACCCTCTTGGGATCAGAAGAGGGTCCCACTGCCGGGGCGTGTGAGCAAGGGCCTCACAGAGAAGAGAGGCTTCAGCAGGTCACTGAGACCTCACACAAATTCACTGGAGAGAGGGAAGCTCTGAAGGAAGAGAATGGAAATTGATAGCACTCCTATCACAGGGTCTCAGTCACCTCTGCGAGTTGGAGGTGATGCCTCCTCTTGGGAAAAAGTACTGTAAAGGAGCATGAACAGGTTTGGAGTAAGTACTGGGGGAATTAATGATGTGAATAAAAACCGGAGCAGTGTTGAGTCTCAACAGCATGACTTTGAAATAATAATTATAGAAATTATTAGAAACAAGTAGAAATTGAAATAATTAGAAATGTTTTGTGATTGTTTCCGACAATAATGAGTAGGATTAATTTGGGTGTGAAAGCAGAGAATTTGGATGTTGAGATTTTAGGTTACTGGTGACATCACTGTTGAAATGGACAACTCTAGGGCCAGTGACAAGTGAAGACACAGGGGACTGAGGACTGGACCGAGGGATCAGGGAGGGGAGGAGAGATGCCCGGCTGATGAGTAACAGAAACGTTCAGTCAAGCTGACAGGTAAAGAAGTGAGGTGAGAGAGGAGAGTCAGAGGGTGATACCATGGAGGTGATGGCAAAAGTGGTGTGGATATAGTAATGATTAGAGCAGAGGAGTCTGAGATGCATGCGATTACAGTGTTGAAAAGGTCATCTGCTGAAGCCACTCTGGTGACCGCAGGAGCTGGAATGGAGCTGAAGGCTGTGAACTGGGGTTTAAGGAAGGTGGGGAAAGAGATTCAGACTGAAGAACAGAGATGAAAAAGGAATCTTACAGACACAAAGTAAAATATACACGGGTAAAAGAAGGAGGAATCTGAGAAGAAAGATTGGAGAGCTCTGAGGAGGTAGACTTCGATTATTGGCAAAACAGGAAGAATGAGTCAGCTCAGGAGTTCCACAGGGAAGGTAGAAATGAGGTGGTGCTTGTGTCTGCCTATGTCTGACTGAGAGCAACAGAGGGAGGGAGAGAGAAAGAAAGGAGAGATGAGATGGGTGAGGAGAGACAGAGGCAAAAACAAAGAGGGGTACACATACTCTACACAGCCCAGACCTCATCCTCATGTGGAACTCACAGGGCAAACTCAAGAACCCGGCTTTGTGCGAAGGTAAAACCACCACCACTACCCCCACCAGAAACAACCTGCCCCTCATCCCCACAATCAAAACGAACTAGAGTTCAGAGAACGGACACTCTCTGGAAGAGAATTTTTTAGGCTGAAAGGGTCCTGAAGCCAACGGCATGCTTTTTGACTTGAATACACCTCATGTCCTCAATACTTATTCTGAATCGATTTCAAGAATTCCCTAAGCATATCAAGCTGGGTCTTGGCATTTAAATTCAACCACATTTCACAGTGATGTTAACTGTTTCTGCAAAGGATAGATTTATCCAAATCTACAGATATTTTCCTTTGTTTTCTGCTATTATAGATTATACTTAAAATGCAAGCTTGACAATATATCTGTGTTTTGTATCAAATACATTTCATTCAATTATTGTGAAAGGTAGCAGTGAAATATATACAAACTGTACAGACAGTATGCACATGTAGTGTGATGAAAATATTTGTACAGTAGTGTGTAGACTATAAAATACTTTTGTAAATAGCTCTTAATACCAAGTATGAGGCAGACATTAGTACTGTCTCCTTTTCACAGATGGGAAAACTGAAACTCACATAAGTCCAGTGACTGTCATTGCAATGGTGAAAAGTGGTAAGTTAAGACTTGATTTTCGTTTTCTAATTTCATTTTCTGTGCTCATCACATTATAGTCCACAACCTCTGAATGATTTACATATACCCTGTCTTATTTCAAGGAGGATTTAAAGTGGTTTACATCTATCCTTTTTTTCCCCTACCTAACAGAAAAATGCAGACTCCAGACAAAAGTATTATGCATTTAGCTGATTATTGTCTCTGAACAAATTCTGTCAACAGGATTTTTTAAAACCTAAAATTTCAAAATAAATTTTAACCCACCACTTGGTTATAAAACTACATCTTAATATTTGATATGCAGGCATTAAATATCTTTTGAAACATAAGTGAATTCTGGGTTTAAATAATCCAAATTACTGTGACTGAATTAAGTCAACTTCACTGCAAGGAAATAGCAACACTGACTTAGGTCACTAAAAGAAAAACTATCATTTTCAATGTGCATCAAGAGGCATGTTAACAGATGCATAATGAGATGTAGCTCTAAGATCCATTGTTAAAAACTTTCTAAACTTCAGTTTGCAAAGTCTGTGAATTTAGTCCTCAGTGTCTTCCAGCTGTGGCTGTAGGGTGAGCATATGGAGCGGACAGAGATGCTCCAGCCTCTCTACTCCCTCTCAGCATTCTGATGACCTGCATTCTCTCTTCTTCCTCCCTTTAGCCTTTTTCCTCTTCAAGGAAACTTTCTCCTTTTCCTCACATCTCCTGATAGTCATCCTAACGTATCTAGTGATAGTGTAGGGACTGCAAAAACCACATGAAAATAAGCTCATGAGGAAGGTTGAAATGGCTAGAAAATGTTGCTACATTTGTTCAAATGAAATGACATAAACATAATACATGGTCAGAGTTGAAGAGAAAGACTTACTTAGTCCAGAATGAGAAAAAAAATTTCATTAATTTATAGAAACCAAGTTGTTACTTATGGAACATCATGAAAGTGCAAAATACTATGGAAAGATCATCAAAAACAATGAAAGTGTGAGAAACTCACAGCCAAGAGGAGCCTAAGGAGACATGACAACTAAATGTAATGTGGTGTCCTGAATGGAATCCTAGAATAGAAAAAGGACATTAAGTAAACTAAAGAATTCTGAATAAGTATGGACTTTAGTTAATCATAATATATCAATAAAGGTTCACTAATTGTGACAAATGTACCATATTGATGTGAGATGTTAATTACAGAGGAAAACTGAGTGTGGGATATACAGGAAATCTCTGTACTATCTTTGTAACTTTTCTGTAAGTCTAAAACTATTCTAAAATACAAAGTTTACCTGAAAAAGAAACTATGGAGATTCATCCTAGGCAGCCTGTTAAAACATTAGTTGTTAGACATCTGATAGAAACTGCACTATTTAGTTCAAGAGCTCCCAGAAGTTTTACAATGATGGGAAAACGTGAAGAAAAGCTTTCTTGACAGAAAGGCACACTCCTTTAAAGGTTCAGGTCAGCTGCAAGTAATGATACAATATTTTGTCAATAATTAAAATGCTATAAGTACATTTACAAGAATCTTTTTCAATAGCAACAGTTGTTCACAGTAACTTTCTCCTGAACTTTTACCCCCAGAAGGTTAGCATTCAGGAAGCTCAGCTGCTGTCTAACAAACTTAATTAATCAAAAAGTCATTTCCGAGCTGTAACTATGAGTAAAAGCGCTTCAAGTGTGCTAGCAAGCCTACAAGTTAATCAAAATGCTAATGCAGTACAAATTAAAGTTGTGATTAACATTTCACAGTAGCTGCTTAAGTGAATTGATCACACAAATGGGTTAAGCATTACTCATTTCCTACAGCCCCAACCGGGAAAAGGGTTGTTATGTGGGTATGAGGAGAAGAGCTGGAGGTAGAAGGATCCTTCATAATAGCATCATATCATCAATAAACCAGTACCAAATTGTCATTCAAAGGCTTACAGGTAGAGTCATCCAGGGGGAAATAGCCTTCCAAATTATATTATAGTCCTTGAAGGGAGATCACCTGTAAATCCACAAGAGTAAGTGAAGGTGTTTTACACCTCAAAATCCACACATTTGTGTTAGTTTTGGAAATGCTAAATGCATTAGCTCTGTGTTGCGTCTGTCGTGGGGAATGGTGCTTTGTTTTAGGTGTTTTGGGTGTTCTACTGTGGAATTAAAATGTAACTTTGATACAGGATAAAATAAGCACTAGCTGGATGATGATTCTGCACCATAGTGCAGATCTTTGCATCTGGAAGAATAATCACTCAGGATTAAGTTCATTTAAAATTATTTGTTTTGAAATACACATCCATTAATGAAACCTCACTAGGCTTCTATGGCAAGATATGAGCTCCTGGCAGTCTTGCTAGGAAAGCAGCCTGAATTAGACTTCCCTGTCTCTATGAATTTGATAAGGTCACATGAATGTTTACAACAAACAGACTACATTTGTTAGTAGACAATTCAGATTTGGCAGATAATTTTAAAAACATTGTGAGAATCCACACACAGTAAATCTCCCTTTTCAATCCTCTCTTTTTTTTTTTTTTTTTAAACATCTTTATTGGGGTATAATTGCTTTACAATGGTGTGTTAGTTTCTGCTTTACAACAAAGTGAATCAGCTATACATATACATATGTTCCCATATGTCTTCCCTCTTGCGTCTCCCTCCCTCCCACTCTCCCCATCCCACCCTTCCAGGCTGTCACAAAGCACCGAGCTAATATCCCTGTGCCTTGCGGCTGCTTCCCCCCAGCTATCTACCTTACTACGTTTGTTAGTGTGTATATGTCCATGACTCTCTCTCGCCCTGTCAAAACTCACCCTTCCCCCTCCCCATATCCTTAAGTCCGTTCTCCAGTAGGTCTGCGTCTTTATTCCTATCTTACCCCTAGGTTCTTCATGACATTTTTTTCCCTTAAATTCCATATATATGTGTTAGCATACGGTATTTGTCTTTTTCTTTCTGACTTACTTCACTCTGTATGACAGATTCTAGGTCTATCCATCTCATTACAAATAGCTCAATTTCATTTCTTTTTAAGGCTGAGTAATATTCCATTGTGTATATGTGCCACATCTTCTTTATCCATTCATCCGATGATGGGCGCTTAGGTTGTTTCCATGTCCTGGCTATTGTAAATAGAGCTGCAATGAACATTTTGGTACATGACTCTCTTTGAATTTTGGTTTTCTCAGGGTATATGCCAAGTAGTGGGATTGCTGGGTCATATGGTAATTCTATTTGTAGTTTTTTAAGGAACCTCCATACTGTTCTCCACAGTGGCTGAACCAATTCACATTCCCACCAGCAGTGCAAGAGTGTCCCCTTTTCTCCACACCCTCTCCAGCATTTATTGTTTCTTGATTTTTTGATGATGGCCATTCTGACTGGTGTGAGATGATATCTCATTGTAGTTTTGATTTGCATTTCTCTAATGATTAATGATGTTGAGCATTCTTTCATGTGTTTGTTGGCATTCTGTATATCTTCTTTGGAGAAATGTCTATTTAGGTCTTCTGCCCATTTTTGGATGGGGTTGTTTGTTTTTTTGTTATTGAGCTGCATGAGCTGCTTGTAAATTTTGGAGATTAATCCTTTGTCAGTTGCTTCATTTGCAAATGTTTTCTCCCATTCTGAGGGTTGTCTTTTGGTCTTGGTTATGGTTTCCTTTGCTGTGCAAAAGCTTTGAAGTTTCATTAGGTCCCATTTGTTTATTTTTGTTTTTATTTCCATTACTCTAGGAGGTGGGTCAGAAAGGATCTTGCTGTGATTTATGTCATAGAGTGTTCTTCCTATGTTTTCTTCTAAGAGTTTGATAGTTTCTGGCCTTACATTTAGGTCTTTAATCCATTTTGAGCTTATTTTTGTGTATGGTGTTAGGGAGTGATCTAATCTCATACTTTTACATGTACCTGTCCAGTTTTCCCAGCACCATTTATTGAAGAGGCTGTCCTTTCTCCACTGTACATTCCTGCCTCCTTTATCAAAGATAAGGTGTCCATATGTGCGTGGGTTTATCTCTGGGCTTTCTATCCTGTTCCACTGATCTATCTTTCTGTTTTTGTGCCAGTACCATACTGTCTTGATTACTGTTGCTTTGTAATATAGTCTGAAGTCAGGGAGCCTTATTCCTCCAGCTCCTTTTTTCGTTCTAAAGATTGCTTTGGCTATTCGGGGTCTTTTGTGTTTCCATACAAATTGCGAAATTTTTTGTTCTAGTTCTGTGAAAAATGCCAGTGGTAGTTTGATAGGGATTGCATTGAATCTGTAGATTGCTTTGGGTAGTAGAGTCATTTTCACAATGTTGATTCTTCCCATCCAAGAACATGGTATATCTCTCCATCTATTTGTATCATCTTTAATTTCTTTCATCAGTGTCTTATAATTTTCTGCATACAGGTCTTTCGTATCCTTAGGTAGGTTTATTCCTAGATATTTTATTCTTTTTGTTGCAATGGTAAATGGGAGTGTTTTCTTGATTTCACTTTCAGATTTTTCATCATTAGTATATAGGAATGCCAGAGATTTCTGTGCATTAATTTTGTATCCTGCTACTTTACCAAATTCATTGATTAGCTCTAGTAGTTTTCTGGTAGCATCTTTAGGATTCTCTATGTATAGTATCATGTCATCTGCAAACAGTGACAGCTTTACTTCTTCTTTTCCGATTTGGATTCCTTTTATTTCCTTTTCTTCTCTGATTGCTGTGGCTAAAACTTCCAAAACTATGTTGAATAAGAGTGGTGAGAGTGGGCAACCTTGTCTTGTTCCTGATCTTAGTGGAAATGCTTTCAGTTTTTCACCATTGAGGATGATGTTTGCTGTGGGCTTGTCATATATGGCTTTTATTATGTTTAGGAAAGTTCCCTCTATGCCTACTTTCTGGAGGGTTTTTATCATAAATGGGTGTTGAATTTTGTCGAAAGCTTTCTCTGCATCTATTGAGATGATCATATGGTTTTTCTCCTTCAATTTGTTAATATAGTTTATCACATTGATAGATTTGCGTATATTGAAGAATCCTTGCATTCCTGGAATAAACCCCACTTGATCATGGTGTATGATCCTTTTAATGTGCTGTTGGATTCTGTTTGCTAGTATTTTGTTGAGGATTTTTGCATCTATGTTCATCAGTGATATTGGCCTGTAGTTTTCTTTCTTTGTGACATCCTTGTCTGGTTTTGGTATCAAGGTGATGGTGGCTTCGTAGAAGGAATTTGGGAGTGTTCCTCCCTCTGCTATATTTTGGAAGAGTTTGAGAAGGATAGGTGTTAGCTCTTCTCTAAACGTTTGATAGAATTCACCTGTGAAGCCATCTGGTCCTGGGCTTTTGTTTGTTGGAAGGTTTTTAATCACAGTTTCAATTTCAGTGCTTGTGATTGGTCTGTTCATATTTTCTATTTCTTCCTGATTCAGTCTTGGCAGGTTGTGCATTTCTAAGAATTTGTCCATTTCTTCCAGATTGTCCATTTTATTGGCATAGAGTTGCTTGTAGTAATCTCTCATGATTTTTTTTATTTCTGCAGTGTCAGTTGTTACTTCTCCTTTTTCCAATCCTCTCTTAAGAAAGAACTTAGAAAGGAAAAAGTGAAATATTTATTCATTCCATTCACCCATGATATATTGAGAACTATTATGTGCCAAGAATTATGCCCAAGTCACCTTAACAGTCAGTGACACTATAAATAGTTATTGATGAGGTTCCAGCATATTTTGAATATGAATCAGAATCCTCTAAATGTATGCTCATAGTATTAATATTCCTTGAAACATACCCATAAAAATATAAAAGATATATTTAAAACTTAATAGTGTAATTTTCATCTTAGGATCCTTTAACGACTTCAGTTGCAGAAATGAACTCTTTGTAGATTACTAATTATGTATAATCCAATTCTGGAAGTCTAAAAATTATTTATTTATCACCCTTCCATCTTTTTCTCAAAATGATTTGAAGAAGCTTTCTGAAGCCTATTGTGCTGTACTGTCTACTTAAAGATAAGCTTTTCATTTGATCTAATCATAATAATTATAAGCATTTAAAAAATGTGAAAGGATTCTACTAAGAATATACAGGAGATTTTATCTACCATTGCTACATCAAAACATTGCTTACAAGTATTGGATTAAGGATTTGACCAAGTACTTCTTTTGATAAGCTCGGCACCACTTGGACTATTTTCACTGCTAACTGTATTTGACTCTATGATTCTAGAACTTGTTCATTTAATTGACACTGACATTCTTCAATACATTTAATTTATAGCCCACTGAGCCTGTGCTTAGTGCATCCATAGGTAAATACTCCTCAAAGGTTATGTTAGCCTTGCTCCATGGCAGTTCTATCTCCTGGTATCATCAAATATTTCTAGCTTTTTAATCTACTAAAAATGGGGATCATTTGTTAATAGAAATATAGACCCAGCTATAGTCAAAGTATCTCTCAGTTAAAATAACCAGATCAATAAAAAATATTCATATCATTGTGTCTTTTGCTTCCCTTATCCTATTCTTTTCTATTCTCAGACTCTAATATATGCATACATTCATATCTTAAGTTTATTGATTAAAATACTCAAAAAAATAGTTTGAAGACACAATGTGTTTTCAGAATAGCTGTGGGTTATAGAAAATATATGATACTAGTTATCTGAAATGTAATACACTTTAAGTTTATCAGAAACTGTTAGAGAGATAAAGAGGTCAAATTATTGTTTTGAAGTTTGGGCTAAACAACAACCCTACCAATAAACTTTTAGGGATTCGGTTTTGCAAATTTAAGAGGGTTTTCTGAATAGAGGAAAGCATACCAGTTCATACATTTCCCCCCTTTCTCTATTTATGCAGCTTATTAAAGTTATTTTTTGACAAGCACCTTTTGTGACAATTGATAAATCCTATTGGAACATGATAACATTAATTTGAGTGGTATATGAGTTACATATTATCTCGTGTGAAAGAGAAGAAAGGCTGGAAACTTAGTTGTTCAAAAAAACTTGGGCCTTAAAGAAAATGATGTAAAATGACAGCTCCTATATTAAAGTCAGATGCAAGAATTTATGAAACAATGGAAACTTACCCACCAGAACTTGGCTCCTTAAAGGTCTTCCTTTCAGGCACTGAATCACCTAAATTATTTTCAAAGCCAGTCTCCTGGTTTACCTTTTGCCTACTTCCATTAGTGCAATGGAACATGAATTCAATCTATATAAACATGTGCCTTGGTATACAGAATACAGAACTTCACACTCCCTCAACAGTAAAGAGGAGATGTCTGTTATCTTTTGGGGGAATTGGTAGCTCTGTATCTTGGGACAGGGAATCTCTGAGATTGCCTATTGTTACTAGACGTTTGAAGTTTTTCAAAAAGGACCAGGGGGATGGACAAAAGCTGCCTCCAGGGGAGCCCCGCTAGTGGTAGTTACCCAGTGAAAGAAGCCAAGAACCTAACCTAAGCAGAGAAGGCAAACGGTGAAGAATGAAAGAGGAACATAAAATGTGTGTATGTGTGTTGTAATAGTAAACCTAAGCACAGTCATTACAGTGTGCATCACTACTTATTATTAGGAGTATCTTATAATTATTATGGCATTCCTTTTTCTTCCTGTGGTTGTATCAGCGATCTGATCTTTCCCCCATTATTTCCAATTATTGTAGTTTTAGGGGAGACTCTGAAGAAGTAAATGGTTAATTCACTGTGTTACCTAGCATGATATAAAATCCTCGAGAAGGATCATAAGCAGCTGAAACAAAAAACATATCAACTGGACACTATAGAGTGATATAATAAAGCAATTACAAATATCAGTCATATTAACAAGTCCCTCTTGGAAACTGGTTAAAGTAATTATAGGCAGACTGTTGAAAGGGAACTAGAGTAATTAAAGGGAAGTGACTTGAGTATACATTGAAAAGAAGGGATTAATTAAAAAATATTATTCATGTTGTAGTGGGAATTCTTGGTCTAAAAAAATGTAGAAATTCCTGTGAAGTTCTCATATTTTAAAATAAATCCTGACTAGGCCATGAGTACAATTTTTAGATCCATCTTTACAGGGCAAAGGGAACCCAGTAAGATAAACTTTTATTATATACCCAACCTATGCTGAAAACTGTTTTTCTTTCTGCTATGATCTTGGGAAAGTTACTTAGGTTTCATCTGTAAAATAAGGATAATAATTGTACTGCTTCCTTGGATTATTAGGGCCAACGAGTCTATGCAATATGAAGCAAGTAGAACAGAGCCTGGTACAAAGAAAATCCTCAATAAATGTTCACCAGCACCACTGTTAATGATGGCCTGCCTTATGGACCATAATTAAATAGCAATTTTTTGGTGTGGAGTACAGGGATGGTATGCAGTTCTCCAAATATCCTGGTTGAATTTGGTATTTAATATACATTAATTCCAATTTCAATTTGGAAGCACAGGTTTCCAGAGATCTTTCTAATCAATCTACACTGTCTTATTTCTGTGTGTGTGTGTGTGTTCTCCTTTCATGAGGTGTATCGTGTAGTCGTTAAGAGTATTACTGTGTACACAGATGTTTTGATCTATTAAACTTAGGCTGCAGGGTAGATAGCATTAGCTGAAGGGTAAATATGGCCTCTACTATATCTGAAAGCAACTTTCCAGAATTAACCCAGCAAACTGACAGCACAATTACACTTTGAATCACACAGCCCTTTGGTCCTCAGCTCACTGAGTCAGCTCCTCGAGCCATGGTTTCCCTTTTTTCCTTAAACATCTGAAATGTCCAGTTACTGGGCAGTTTTGCTGTAGATACCACAGAGGAGGTAGTGGGCGTGGCTAAGATATAAACCTGTACTCTTATACTATTTGGCTTGGTATTTAATTATCTTTCACTTAAACGAAGATGATTTTAACGTAAAGACTTAGGGCGCTTCTTAGAAAAGATCAGAGCTATTAGAGCAGGATTTAAAGTCCTGCTATCTCCATTTGGTTTCAGCATGGACTGCCTCAAAAGATCACCTTTTAACTAAGTTATTTGACTTATTTGAAAACCAATTTCTTTGTCCTTGATTAAAAAAACAGTGTGGGGCTAATCAAAACACCAGACACTTTTCATCAGTTCTGACTTTGCCATCAAATTTGAAAAATTTAGGCAAGTCACTTTAATTTTTGGTATTTCTTATGTATCATCTTCCCATAAAAGCTAACATAAAGTTTTTCTTGGGTACATCTGGCACACAAAATATGTCACATCATTTACTACATATTACAAATATATTTTAGAGTTAACATAATCAAGAAGAGGATCTCAAAGACTAATGGCAAGAATAATCAATTCCATAATTGCTCAATTTATAAACTAGTGTATTTTAAGCAGGTTTAAAAAATTTGAGATACGTACAGAAAGTTTCACTCTTATTTTTGTTGGGTGGGATGGAGATGGAAATGCTAGTAACAGTAAAATATTAAGAACCATGACAAAAACACCTTTAACCCAAAAATGACATAAATGACCTTGATACCTAATTTCAAATGGGTACAAGAAGAGAAGGCAGGCTATACTGTGCATTCTGACCTCAAGCCAGAGTGAATACTACTACCACAACTATGTTTTTCTTTTGTAAAAGATTCCCCAGGACACGGGTAGTCATACAGAGTTTTCATAATCTAAATGGTAGCTCATGTAAAAGGTACATTTCTATATATTAAAGGGAAAAATAACCTTAGAGTTAAATGACCATGAAAAAGCAAGGAAGTAAAAGAATTACTAAGAATGAGGAGACTAAGATAGACCTAGCTCGAGTCCTCAAATCATTGTTTACTTTATAAATATTAACTAATGTCACACTCTTGTAAGGTGTGATTTTTACTCAGACAGCAGGGGTTCAGTGACTTGCCTAAGGCCTTATACTAAGGCTCTAAGTAGCAGAGCTGAATTTATAGTAAGAGCTGGTGGCACTGAGTCCCATACACAGAACACAAGGTCATGTTGATGTCGCATGAGGGCAGTATTATAATTTTCAATCAGCCAGCAGGACTGCAGCTTGGAAAACTGCTTGAACCAGTGCTTTCTAGGCCAATAGTATCCATGTATCAAATGAGAACAATAGGGTACAATGATGAAAACTGTCACTCAGTCATGGAAAATTTTATCAAGTCATGACTTCCCCCCCAGATTTTCCATTAACAACCCTAATATTCTTTCCTCTTCCTGACTTGTTACTTTTATCACAATCTTACAAAGAAACTGCAGGAATGAGGGGATTTAGGATATGAAGCTGGTTGCCATCCCTTTACAACTAAGTTTCTTTCCAGGTGGCTTCTGAAAAGCCAAATCCATATTTATAAGCATAACTAATGTTATAATTTACACTAAAGGAAAACTGCACACACAATGTCTGACAACAGGGAACTAATTAAGTAAACTATGACCTTCTTATGAAGAAATAGAGTGCAGCCATTAGAAATTATGCTTGAGAAGAATATTTAATGTTGTAAATTATTAAGTTAAAAAAGGATATAAAATAACATGATAAAAATGTGCAAAGGAAGAAAGTGAGAGAGCAAGTGTTTATTTGTGTAAATGCAAAAAGAAAAAGAAACTCTGAGCCTCCAAAGACAAAAAAGAACTATACACAACTACTGTAGTTAGTAAACTTGTTTTTTTGCAGGAGTAAGCGTTAGTTATTCTAAAACTACATCAGAATTGTGCTAGAATGGAGGAATTAAGTAAACGTATTTTGATTAATAAGAGCCAAGTTTCTCACAGGTGGAGAAAAGAGTCAAAATTTAAAAAAGGGGAAGGCTAAAATGAACCCTTGGTGTTAAACTAGAATTGGAGGTATTAGAATGAACTCATGGTTTTATGAATACAAATGTTTTCCACATACCCAAACACACACACACACAGCTAAGCAGATATACAAATAGATATAGATGTCTATGTATATATACTTATATTTCCTAGCTTTGCCCACTGAGGGGGCCAGAGGCAATAATATCCAGGCAGTGATGGAGTCAACAAGCACCCAGATTTTAGTCTCTAAAACCACTCTCTAATAAAAACAAACATTCGTGAGCCTATACTTATAAATAAATAAATATATAAATAAATGAATAAAGTAAATAAAAAAATGGAGGAAAACAGAAATTCTGGGAATGATGGGAATAGAAAATCACAGTAGTAATGATTGTTTCAGGCAAAAGTCACCAATGGATGATGAAAATAATGTAGGAAAATATGATGAGAAACAGGATAACTGCATAATCTCAAAGTATATCACCACAACATATTAGTTACAAAAGGAAAAAAAGTAATTTTACAGTGGAGAAACCTGGCAGACACCACCTCAAGTGTACAAAGTTAACATCCCCGGTAATAACACACATCCATGTCACAAGTCTCCCGATAAGATACACCGAGAGGACAAAACATCACTTCTATTGTATTCTTGCCAGTAATATATAACTTCAATGTAATTATGAGGGGATATCAGGCAAACCCAAGCTGAGGGATAGCGCTATAAGATACCTGGCCAATACTCCTCACAAGTGCCAATGTCCTGAAAGTCAAGGAGACTAGAGCGGACATGACAACTAAACGCAATGTGGGATCCTGGACTGGATCCTGGAACAGAGAAACGCATTAGTGGGATAAAATCCAAATGGACAAAACTGGAATGAGGTCTGTAGATTACTTAACAGGATTGGATCAGTACTGAGGCAAGATGTTAACATTAGGGGAAGCTGGGTGAAAGATATATGGAAATTTCATTGTACTATTTTTATAAACTTTTTATGTCTGAAGTTATTTCAAAATGAAAAAATTAAAAAAAAATTTTTGAATTAAAATAAATTAATTCTTTAACAAAAAAAGAGCCTCATATTGATGGGGGTAAAGATATAATTACTATGAATGACTTTAATTTTAATACATTGTTTTTTCAAATTTCTACAATGAAGTGTATTACTTTTATAATTAAAGAGAAAACGATTTCTCTTTAGATGTTATTTAGAAGGAGTAAAAAAATATCAGGAAATACAAATATCCACGAAACTGTACATAATATTGAAATAGAGGCTAAAAGTACCTGATTGAATCCTTTTCCCTTACAGTAAATTTAGAAATAGACTTCTTGTGAAACTGCTAATTTCTATTATTATATAGCCTTTGAATCATTATTAACTGAGTGGTGAAAAGGTATGCATGAGTTGATATACACTGTAACTTTTATATATGATATAAATATGTACACCTATTAAGTATACCTGTAAGTATAAAAATTTAATTCCTCCTGCAACATTTCTCCAACCCTTCCTGATCCCTGAGTTCATTAACAGGTCAGTGTTTGAGGGGGAAAAAATAGCTAGAGGAAACACAAATGAGTATCCAGGGCCACAGGTAAAACTTTAGGAACTTTAACCTTCGTTTATAAAGTGTGACTAATAAAGAGTGGCAAACCATCTTCCTAGAGAGATAAACCAAATGTTAGTTACAAAAAAGGTGTAAAAATAATTTACTTGTTTATTATAGCCTTATTTCCCTTCTAATTCCTGATAGTTTGTGCATACTCTATTTTATGAAACAGGCCTATTCTTTTAAATAATAAAATTAAGCATTTTTTTTCCTGATCATAAAATTGTTAGCAGCTCATTTGAAAGCATTCAAACATTTCAGAAAAGCATAAAGAAGAAATTAAAAATCATCCCAAATGCTGCTACACAGAGATGGCTACTTAATCTTTTGGTCAATACTATTCTGGATCTTCTCTCTAGATATATTTTCATATATTTATGTAGATATTCTACACAGATACAGAATTAATAAATGGAATTGTAATATTTGGCAGTGTTCTATAACCTGAAAGATGCTTGGGTTATTCTAAGTCTTTAATTTTGCAAATGCCTATACACAGATCTTTACAGACTCATTTATTCTACCTTTAAAAACATTAGTCTTTTGAAAATCTTAAAAAGTGTTTTTTATATATAAATGTCCAAAAAGCCATAATGTAGAAAATCAAAATCTCTTATAAGCTCAATCCTTTAGGTGTGCTTCTCCCACCCTGCTCCTCTCACAGTCATCTCCCAGCAAATGGCAGCTCCAGCTTTCCACTTGCTCTGGAGAAAAGCTTTGGAATCATCTTTGGCTCCTTGCTCTCCCTGAAAACCCTTGTCCAATCCATTAGCAGATTCTCCTTAAAAAAATATACAGGACCCAACCAATTTTCACCAGTTTCACCCATACCAACCTGGTCCAGCCACCATCATTTCTTGCCTAGCCTTACAGCTTTCAAGGTATAAAGTTCATTGATATGGTTTCAGATTCCACACTGCAACTAACTAAGGAATATAACATGTCAAGGTTTTGTATAGTATCAGAGAATATCTACAATTTTCTGAAAAGGCTGTAAAAATACTCTTCCTTCTTTAAACTACGTATCTCAGTGAGGCTGGATTTCCTTCATATACTTCAATTAAAACACCATATTGTAACAGACTGCTTGCAAAAGGTGTTAAACGAATTTAGCTGACTTCTATTAAGCTAGACATGAAAGATACTTGCAAAAATATAAAATGCTATTACAGTTCTCACTAATTGTTTTGGAAAATAGTTATTTTTCATGAAAAATCATTACATAATAATGGGTATATTAGTGTTATTTAAAAATGAAGTAATAAATATTTGAGAATGTTTCCATTTTCATTAATATGGTAAATACTCATAGATAGAGCCACCATAACCATTACTGAACCACTGCTCTATAGCTTCCCTCTCATTCAGAGTAAAATCCAAAAGCCTTACCATGGTTTTACAAACTCTCTATGTGAGCTGACCCCATTTTATCTTAATCTCCACTCCCACCCCTCTTTGACCTCATTTCTACCCACCCCTTTTCATGTTTTTTACAATGGCCACCTTGATTTTTCTTGAATATACCTAGTAAGTTCCTACATGAATCCTGGCACTAGCTCTTCTTAGTGTTTGGAATAACCCCACAGCTCACTCCCTTCCTTTGTTTCTTAAATGTCATCTCATAAGAAAGACAGTCCCAGAATACCACATTAAAAAATAGTACAAAATGGCACCCTCCATCTTTCTCCATATATCCTTTATTATGCTTTATTATTATTTTAAAATAGCAGTGATCACCACTTGACTTATATTTTTAATTGTCTGTCTTCACCATCTCTAGTGAAAGCCCATTACAGCAGGTTCTCTTCTATTTGTTCACTGCTGTATGCTCAGAACCTAGCAAAGTACCTGGCACTTAGTTTACCTTCAGTAAATTTTGATTGAATGGATGACTAAAATTGTTATCTTACTGCATTTATATTTGCTTTTCCTTCAAAAATCCTTAATTTGAGTCACCAGATTTTTTTCTCAACAATGCTACAATAAAAATCTTTAAATGCAAGTATATTTTATTCTAAAAAGAAAAAACCCAGAAAGAATGGGAGAAAATGTAGGTAATTAGAAATGACTTTCATACCTGACATACTCTGAGAGCTTGGTCCAACACTGTTTTGGTATCAGTGTCATAATCTGGGCAGGGCAGCATGGTTCGGCTGAGATGTGCCTGCAGTAGGAGATGAGCTTTGGTGTGAGGGCTGTCAAATGAATGAGGATTTGATTCCAATGGAAGACATTTTGCCAGTTCGCTATTCATATGATCTTCATTGTGTCTTACTGGCAAATCTGTGTATTCTTCTGCATCCTGAAAAAACAAACAAACCCATATATATATAATGTACATATAAATGTACTGTATCAAAAGTATAATATTTAATGTACTTCTTAGCTTTAACTACTGACACTTAAAACATGCTTTAGGGGGGACCTTGAAGATGGCGGAAGAGTAAGACGCGGAGATCGCCTTCCTCCCCACGGATACACCAGAAATACATCCACACGTGGAACAACTCCTACAGAACTCCTACTGAAGGCTGGCAGAAGACCTCAGACCTCCCAAAAGGCAAGAAACTCCCCACGTAACTGGGTAGGGCAAAAGAAAAAACAGAGACAAAAGAATAAGGACGGCACCTGCACCAGTGGGAGGGAGCTGTGAAGGAGGAAAAGTTTCCACACACTAGGAAGCCCCTCCGCGGGCGGAGACTGAGGGAGGCAGAGGGGGGAGTTTCGGGACCGCGGAGTAGTGCACAGCGACGGGTGCGGAGGGCAAAGCGGGGAGATTCCTGCACAGAAGATCGGTGCCGACCAGCACTCACCAACCCGAGAGGCTTGCTGCTCACCCACCGGGGCGGGCGGGGCTGCGAGCTGAGGCTAAGGTTTTGGTTTTGGACGGAGCTCAGGGAGAGGACTGGGGTTGGCGGCTTGAACATAGCCTGAAGGGGTTAGTGCACCACGACTAGCCGGGAGGGAGTTCGGGGAAAAGCCTGCACCGGCCGAAGAGGCAAGAGACTTTTTCTTCCCTCTTTGTCTCCTGGTGCGCGAGGAGAGGGGTCTAAGAGCGCTGCTTAAAGGAACTCCAGAGACGGGCGCGAGCCGCGGCTAAAAGCGCGAACCCCAGAGACGGGCGCGAGCCGCGGCTGAGGGCGCGAGCCCCCGAGACGGGCGCGAGCCGCGGCTGAAAGCGCAAACCCCAGAGACGGGCGCGAGCCGCGGCTGAGGGCGCGAGCCCCCGAGACGGGCGCGAGCCGCGGCTAAAACCGCGGACCCCAGAGACGGGCGGGAGACGCTAAGGCTGCTGCTGCTGCCGCCACCAAGGGGCCTGTGTGCGAGCACAGGTCACTCTCCACACCCCTCTTCCGCGGAGCCTGTGCAGCCCGCCACTGCCAGGTTCCCGGGATCCAGGGACAACTTCCCCGGGACAGCGCACGGCGGGCCTCAGGCTGGTGCAACGTCACGCCGGCCTCTGCCGCAACGTCACGCTGCCTCTGCCGCCGCAGGCCGGCCCCGCACGCAGTGCCCCTCCTTCCCCCATCCCCCAACCCCCGGCCTGAGTGAGCCGGAGGCCCCGAATCAGCGGCTCCTTTAACCCCGTCCTGTCTGAGCGAAAAAACAGACGCCCTCCAGCGACCTACACGCAGAGGCAGGGCCAAATCCAAAGCTGAGCTCCTGTGAGCTGTGAAAACAAAGAAGAGAAAGGGAAATCTCTCCCAGCAGCCACAGAAGCAGCGGATTAAAGCTCCACAATCAACTTGATATACCCTGCATCTGTGGAATACCTGAATAGACAAGGAATGATCCCAAATTGAAGAGGTGGAATTTAGGAGCGAAATCTATGATTTTTTTCCCTTTTCCTCTTTTTGTGAAGGTGTACGTGTATGCTCCTGTGTGACATCTAGTCTGTATACTCTAGCTTCCACCATTTGTCCTAGGGCTCTATCCGTCCATGACTTTTTTTAAAAAATTCTTTTTCTTAATAATTAAGTTTAATTGTAATAACTTTATTATACTTTACCTTCGTTCTTTCTTTCCTTCCTTCCCTCCCTCCTTTAGACAACGAATCACCCCAAATTGAGGAGGTGGTCTCAGGGAGCAGGATTTATGATTTTTCCCCCTTTACCTCTTTTTGTGAAGGTGTATGTGTATGCTTCTGTGTAAGATTTTCTCTGTATAGCTTTGCTTCCAACATTTGTCCTAAGGTTCTATCCGTCCCTTTTTTTTTTTTCTAAATATTTTTTAATTCAATAACTATATTATACTTTATTTTATTTTTACTGTATCATCTTTCTTTCTGTCTTTTTTTCCTTCTTTCCCTCCTTCCTTCCTTCCTTCCTCCCTCCCTCCCTCCCTCCCTCCTTTCTTTCCTTCTTTGCTTCTTTCTTCCTTCCTTCCTTTCCTCCTTTCCTTCTTTCTTTCCTCATACTTCTACTAATTCTCTCTACTTTTTCTCCCTTTTATTCTGAGCCGTGTGGATGAAAGGCTCTTGGTGCTCCAGCCAGGAGTCAGGGCTCTGCCTCTGAAGTAGGAGAGCCAACTTCAGGTCACTGGTCAACAAGAGACCTCCCAGCTCCACATAATATTAAACAGCGGAAATCTCCCAGAGACCTCCATCTTAACACCAGCACCCAGCTTCACTCAACGACCAGCAAGCCACAGTGCTGGACAACCTATGCCAAACAACTAGCAAAACAGGAACACAACCCCACCCATTAGCAGAGAGGCTGCCTAAAATCATAATAAGGCCACAGACACCCCAAAACACACCACCAGACGTGAACCTGCCCACTAGAGAGACAAGATCCAGCCTCATCCAGCACAACACAGGCACTAGTCCCCTCCACCAGGAAGCCTACACAACCCACTGAAACAACCTTAGCCACTGGAGACAGACATCAAAAACAACGGGAACTACGAACCTGCAGCCTGCAAAAAGGAGACCCCAAACACAGTAAGATAAGCAAAATGAGAAGACAGAAAAACACACAGCAGATGAAGGAGCAAGATAAAAACCCACCAGACCTAACAAATGAAGAGGAAATAGGCAATCTACCTGAAAAAGAATTCAGAATAATGATAGTAAGGATGATCCGAAATCTTGGAAGTAGAATGGACAAAATGCAAGAAACAGTTAACAAGGACCTACAAGAACTAAAGATGAAACAAGCAACGATGAACAATGCAATAAATGAAATTAAAATCACTCTAGATAGGATCAATAGCAGAATAACTGAGGCAGAAGAATGGATAAGTGACCTGGAAGATAAAGTAGTGGAAATAACTACTGCAGAGCAGAATAAAGAAAAAAGAATGAAAAGAACTGAGGACAGTCTCAGAGACCTCTGGGACAACATGAAACGCACCAACATTCGAATTATAGGGGTTCCAGAAGAAGAAGAAAGAAAGAAAGGGACTGAGAAAATATTTGAAGAGATTATAGTTGAAAACTTCCCTAATATGGGAAAGGAAATAGTTAATCAAGTCCAGGAAGCACAGAGGGTCCCATACAGGATAAATACAAGGAGAAACACGCCAAGACACATATTAATCAAACTGTCAAAAATTAAATACAAAGAAAGCATATTAAAAGCAGCAAGGGAAAAACAACAAATAACACACAAGGGAATCCCCATAAGGTTAACAGCTGATCTCTCAGCAGAAACCCTACAAGCCAGAAGGGAGTGGCAGGACATACTGAAAGTGATGAAGGAGAATAGCCTGCAACCAAGACTACTCTACCCAGCAAGGATCTCATTCACATTTGATGGAGAAATTAAAACCTTTACAGACAAGCAAAAGCTGAGAGAGTTCAGCACCACCAAACCAGCTTTACAACAAATGCTAAAGGAACTTCTCTAGACACGAAACACAAGAGAAGGAAATGACCTATAGTAGCGAACCCAAAACAATATGTAAAATGGAAATAGGAACATACATATCGATAATTACCTTAAATGTAAATGGACTAAATGCTCCCACCAAAAGACACAGATTGGCTGAATGGATACAAAAACAAGACCCTTATATATGCTGTCTACAAGAGACCCACTTCAGAACTAGAGACACATACAGACTGAAAGTAAGGGGATGGAAAAAGATATTCCATGCAAATGGAAACCAAAAGAAAGCTGGAGTAGCAATTCTCATATCAGACAAAATAGACTTTAAAATAAGGACTATTAAAAGGGACAAAGAAGGACACTACATAATGATCAAGGGATCGATCCAAGAAGAAGATATAACAATTGTAAATATTTATGCACCCAACATAGGAGCACCTCAATACATAAGGCAAATACTAACAACCATAAAAGGGGAGATCAACAGTAACACATTCATAGTAGGGGACTTTAACACCCCACTTTCACCCATGGACAGATCATCCAAAATGAAAATAAATAAGGAAACACAAGCTTTAAATGATACATTAAACAAGATGGACTTAATTGATGTTTATAGGACACTCCATCCAAAAACAACAGAATACACATTTTTCTCAAGTGCTCATGGAACATTCTCCAGGATAGATCATATCTTGGGTCACAAATCAAGCCTTGGTAAATTTAAGAAAACTGAAATTGTATCAAGTATCTTTTCCGACCACAACGCCATGAGACTAGATATCAATTACAGGAAAAGATCTTTAAAAAATACAAACACATGGAGGCTAAACAATACACTACTTAATAATGAAGTGATCACTGAAGAAATCAAAGAGGAAATCAAAAAATACCTAGAAACAAATGACAATGGAGACACAACGACCCAAAACCTATGGGATGCAGCAAAAGCAGTTCTAAGGGGGAAGTTTATAGCAATACAAGCCCACCTTAAGAAGCAGGAAACATCTCGAATAAACAACCTAACCTTGCACCTCAAGCAATTAGAGAAAGAAGAACAAAAAAACCCCAAAGCTAGCAGAAGGAAAGAAATCATAAAAATCAGATCAGAAATAAATGAAAAAGAAATGAAGGAAACAATAGCAAAGATCAATAAAACTAAAAGCTGGTTCTTTGAGAAGATAAACAAAATAGATAAACCACTAGCCAGACTCATCAAGAAAAAAAGGGAGAAGACTCAAATCAATAGAATTAGAAATGAAAAAGGAGAAGTAACAACTGACACTGCAGAAATAAAAAAAATCATGAGAGATTACTACAAGCAACTCTATGCCAATAAAATGGACAATCTGGAAGAAATGGACAAATTCTTAGAAATGCACAACCTGCCAAGACTGAATCAGGAAGAAATAGAAAATATGAACAGACCAATCACAAGCACTGAAATTGAAACTGTGATTAAAAACCTTCCAACAAACAAAAGCCCAGGACCAGATGGCTTCACAGGTGAATTCTATCAAACGTTTAGAGAAGAGCTAACACCTATCCTTCTCAAACTCTTCCAAAATATAGCAGAGGGAGGAACACTCCCAAATTCCTTCTACGAAGCCACCATCACCTTGATACCAAAACCAGACAAGGATGTCACAAAGAAAGAAAACTACAGGCCAATATCACTGATGAACATAGATGCAAAAATCCTCAACAAAATACTAGCAAACAGAATCCAACAGCACATTAAAAGGATCATACACCATGATCAAGTGGGGTTTATTCCAGGAATGCAAGGATTCTTCAATATACGCAAATCTATCAATGTGATAAACTATATTAACAAATTGAAGGAGAAAAACCATATGATCATCTCAATAGATGCAGAGAAAGCTTTCGACAAAATTCAACACCCATTTATGATAAAAACCCTCCAGAAAGTAGGCATAGAGGGAACTTTCCTAAACATAATAAAAGCCATATATGACAAGCCCACAGCAAACATCATCCTCAATGGTGAAAAACTGAAAGCATTTCCACTAAGATCAGGAACAAGACAAGGTTGCCCACTCTCACCACTCTTATTCAACATAGTTTTGGAAGTTTTAGCCACAGCAATCAGAGAAGAAAAGGAAATAAAAGGAATCCAAATCGGAAAAGAAGAAGTAAGGTTGTCACTGTTTGCAGATGACATGATACTATACATAGAGAATCCTAAAGATGCTACCAGAAAACTACTAGAGCTAATCAATGAATTTGGTAAAGTAGCAGGATACAAAATTAATGCACAGAAATCTCTGGCATTCCTATATACTAATGATGAAAAATCTGAAAGTGAAATCAAGAAAACACTCCCATTTACCATTGCAACAAAAAGAATAAAATATCTAGGAATAAACCTACCTAAGGATACGAAAGACCTGTATGCAGAAAATTATAAGACACTGATGAAAGAAATTAAAGATGATACAAATAGATGGAGAGATATACCATGTTCTTGGATGGGAAGAATCAACATTGTGAAAATGACTCTACTACCCAAAGCAATCTACAGATTCAATGCAATCCCTATCAAACTACCACTGGCATTTTTCACAGAACTAGAACAAAAAATTTCGCAATTTGTATGGAAACACAAAAGACCCCGAATAGCCAAAGCAATCTTTAGAACGAAAAAAGGAGCTGGAGGAATAAGGCTCCCTGACTTCAGACTATATTACAAAGCAACAGTAATCAAGACAGTATGGTACTGGCACAAAAACAGAAAGACAGATCAGTGGAACAGGATAGAAAGCCCAGAGATAAACCCACGCACATATGGACACCTTATCTTTGATAAAGGAGGCAGGAATGTACAGTGGAGAAAGGACAGCCTCTTCAATAAATGGTGCTGGGAAAACTGGACAGGTACATGTAAAAGTATGAGATTAGATCACTCCCTAACACCATACACAAAAATAAGCTCAAAATGGATTAAAGACCTAAATGTAAGGCCAGAAACTATCAAACTCTTAGAAGAAAACATAGGAAGAACACTCTATGACATAAATCACAGCAAGATCCTTTCTGACCCACCTCCTAGAGTAATGGAAATAAAAACAAAAATAAACAAATGGGACCTAATGAAACTTCAAAGCTTTTGCACAGCAAAGGAAACCATAACCAAGACCAAAAGACAACCCTCAGAATGGGAGAAAACATTTGCAAATGAAGCAACTGACAAAGGATTAATCTCCAAAATTTACAAGCAGCTCATGCAGCTCAATAACAAAAAAACAAACAACCCCATCCAAAAATGGGCAGAAGACCTAAATAGACATTTCTCCAAAGAAGATATACAGAATGCCAACAAACACATGAAAGAATGCTCAACATCATTAATCATTAGAGAAATGCAAATCAAAACTACAATGAGATATCATCTCACACCAGTCAGAATGGCCATCATCAAAAAATCTAGAAACAATAAATGCTGGAGAGGGTGTGGAGAAAAGGGGACACTCTTGCACTGCTGGTGGGAATGTGAATTGGTTCAGCCACTGTGGAGAACAGTATGGAGGTTCCTTAAAAAACTACAAATAGAATTACCATATGACCCAGCAATCCCACTACTTGGCATATACCCTGAGAAAACCAAAATTCAAAGAGAGTCATGTACCAAAATGTTCATTGCAGCTCTATTTACAATAGCCAGGACATGGAAACAACCTAAGCGCCCATCATCGGATGAATGGATAAAGAAGATGTGGCACATATACACAATGGAATATTACTCAGCCTTAAAAAGAAATGAAATTGAGCTATTTGTAATGAGATGGATAGACCTAGAATCTGTCATACAGAGTGAAGTAAGTCAGAAAGAAAAAGACAAATACCGTATGCTAACACATATATATGGAATTTAAGGGAAAAAAATGTCATGAAGAACCTAGGGGTAAGATAGGAATAAAGACGCAGACCTACTGGAGAACGGACTTAAGGATATGGGGAGGGGGAAGGGTGAGTTTTGACAGGGCGAGAGAGAGTCATGGACATATACACACTAACAAACGTAGTAAGGTAGATAGCTGGGGGGAAGCAGCCGCAAGGCACAGGGATATTAGCTCGGTGCTTTGGGACAGCCTGGAAGGGTGGGATGGGGAGAGTGGGAGGGAGGGAGACGCAAGAGGGAAGACATATGGGAACATATGTATATGTATAGCTGATTCACTTTGTTGTAAAGCAGAAACTAACACACCATTGTAAAGCAATTATACCCCAATAAAGATGTTTAAAAAAAAAAAACAAAAAAAAAAAACAAAAAAAAAAACATGCTTTAGAAAAACTGTAAAATAACCATATCCCTTAAAATTCTGCTGTGGTCAGTACTACTATTAATATTAAGCAAAAGCTAGTAATGTCTAATACATCTGAAATTCATGAATGCTCTTGTTATTTATCCAGTCAACAAAAACAATACAGATCCTAGTAAGCGTCAAATGTTATGCTTGACAGTGGACCCGGGCCAACGAACCAGAAACTGAGAGTTCATCAGGGAAAAACAAGTCCTGAAAGTGGAAATGAATGTTATGATATGGTAAGCACAGAGTGCTGAAGGGATATTCAGTTTGGGGACTTAGTTATTTTAGAAGGTCAGGGAAAGCATCTTAGAAAAAGAGATATTTAAGTGAGGATCTATAGAATGAGTTGAAGAAATAAGACAGGGCTGGGAGAAAGGGGGATGAGGATAGGGTTGGTGAAATAAGAAAAGGGTGAACACCAGGATCATTAACTTAAGACTTACTGTAATAAATTAGATTAAAATAAAATTGTTCAAAATTGGGGGTTTCCGGTTCCACATGCAAGGAGCTTAGAAGCCACCACTCCATCCTAACAAGTAAAAAGCTGAACAGGTTGAAAAAACCAACAACTCGTCTTGAATCCATGAGAAGGAAGAACACAGGGCAAACCGCTGCCTCCAAGATTGGAAACACAGGCAAATGCAGGGAGTCACCGCTAAGAGGAGCAGAGGCTCACAAGCAGAAAATGCCTTGGCAATCAGTGTCGAGGTAAGAAAACCTGAACTGTAACTGATGAATTGTGGGAGGTACAGTGCAGACAGCTCCGAGAGCTAAAAACTCCAGGGGGACCCAGTCATAGGGGGCCCCCACAAAACTGTGAAATTTACCTTTAGGAGCTCAACCAGATTCCCACAGTAAATATCAGAGAAGAATCGCCTTGGGCTTCTAGCAAGGGGAGGGGAAAAGAACCATCCCGAAATACGTTAGAGCACTCTGTCCTTCTTAACAAGGCCTGCTCTCAGGAGAAACTAGTTAACTGGAGCCTAACCCTGCTGGGATATATTATGAGAACCTAACTGACCTGGGGAATGGAAGTACCCAACTGTAACCAGCTCAAGCTTTGTGTGTGGGAGAAGGGAAATACCCAACTCCAGCTCACTCTAGCCATCCTATCCCACCTAAGGGGTGAGGGTAGAAATAGCTGTGAAGTTCACAGCACAGAGGCACAGACTCACTGAAGACTTGGGACCTAATCATTGGACCAGAGAATATTTCCCCTACACCACCATGCCCCACCTCATCATTGGACCAGAGAATATTTCCCCTACACCACCATGCCCCACCTCATCACATTATTAAAGGCCTAGTTATAGCAGTTCTTTTTACCCAGTACATTATGTCCAGCTATCAAGAAAATTACAAGGTATACCAAAAGGCTAAAATCACAATTTGAAGAAATAGAGCTATCATCAGAACCAGACATGGCAGGGATGTTAGAATTATCAGATCAGGAATTTAAAACTATGATTTATATGCTCTGACAGATAAAATAGACAGCATGTAAGAACAGATGAACAATGGAAGCAGACAGATGGAAATCCTAAAAAAGAATCAAAAGGAAATGGTGAATACAAAAACACTAAAAGAAATGAAGAATGCCTTTGGTGAGCTTATTGGTAGACTGGACATGGTTTAGGAAAGAATTTCTGAGCTAGAGGATATATCAATGAAATTTCTGAAAACTGAAAAGCAAAGAGAACAAAGACTGAAAAAAACACAAGAGAATATCCAAGGACTGTGGGACAACGACAAAAGATGTAACATATGTATGATGGGAAGGAATACCAGAAGGAGTAGAGAGAAAGTAAGAGAAGAAATATTTGAAACAATAATGATTGAGAATTCTCCTCCTCTCCAATTAATGTCAGACACCAAACCACAGATCCAGGAAGCTCAGAGAGCACTGAACAGAATAAACAGCAAAAAAAAAAAAAAAAAAAAAAAGTTACACCTAAGCATATTATCTTCAAACTACTAAAAATCAAAGATAAAGAAGAATCCCTGAAAGAAGCCAGAGGGAAAAAACACCTTACCTGTACAGGAACAAAGGTAAGTATTACTTCTGAATTACTGTCTTCAGAAACCATGCAAGCAAAAGGAGAGTGGCGTGAAATGTTTAAAGTGTTGAGGAAAAAACCCCACCAACCTAGAATTCTATATCCTGTGAAATTATCCTTCAAAAGTGAAAGAGAAATATAACTTTCTCAGACAAATAAAAATTGAGTTAATTTGTTGCCAGCAGACCAGTAGACCTGCCTTGCAAGAAATATAAGAAGTTCTTTGGAGAGAAGGAAAATAATATAGGCCAGAAATTTGGATCTATATAAAGAAAGGAAGAACCCTGAAGAAAGAATAAGTGAAGGTAAAATAAAAACTTTTATTTTTTTATTGTTAATTGATCTAACAGACGACACTTTGTTCAAAATAATATTTTTGAACAATTATGTATGCTTATGTATTTTATATGCCTATGTATATGACTTGTCTTATATATAAGTGATATGAATGACAGCAATGATACAAGAGATGGAAGGAAGGAATTATGATTATTTTATTATTATAAGATTCCATACCCATTAGGTAGTACAGTATTATTTGAAAGTGGAATTTGATTACTTGTAAATGTACATTGTAAACTCTAGGGCAACCACTAAGAAAAGCAAAAAAAGAAGTATAGCTGATATGCTAAGAAAGGAGAAAATGGAATCATATAAACAGCTCAATTAAGACCACAACAGACAGAGAAAGTAGAAGACAAAAACAGGAACAGAGAACAAGGGCAACAAATAGGAAACAGTAAGAAATATTTGTTGAATATCCACCCTATGAGGGAGACAGACATTATTCAGTCACATAAATAAATGTGAATTTGATATGGTGACAAATTCTATGAAGAAGAAATACATAAAAGCATGAGAGTTTAGCAAAGAAATCTGACCTAGTAAGGGCATAAAAATTTCCTGAAGGAAAAAGTAGATATGCTATGATATAGAGGATGAGCAGATGGTAACTAGATGAACAGAGACGTGAAGCGTGTTCTAGGAACAGTAAGTAGTATATGCAAAGGCCCTATAATGGGGGGGAAATGGTAAGTCCAAGAGACTGAAAAATGTTGTGTAAAAATAATTTCAACTGATATAACATCTGAAAAAATATCCTAAGTGAATATTTGGAACATTCTGTTTAACTGAACTGAATAAATAAAATTTTATAATATTCAGTTAAACATATTTAATAGGAATATTAAAATAATCATTACATTTTCTCTCATTCATGAATTGTCTTGTCTTTGTTTTGCAATAGTCAAAAATATCACAGCACTTTACACTATTTTGAACACTGTCTTTACCACTTTGTGCTGTTTTATGTAAGAAGTATATGCTGACACATTAGCAGTTAATAATATTTTGCCCCTATGTGTCATTTTGGTTTTCTTTTCATATGCCATTTCTGTTCGTTCCTGTTCTCTCTGAAGTCATCTGCTAAAGAGGGACCAGTTATATATGGCAGTGCTATTATTTTTGATTTCAGGTGAATTTCAGAACTGAAGCATTGTCACCTGACAACTAACACATCTCAACCTAATATCTGAGCTCCATCCAAAACCCCATCAACACCTATCCATCCTAGCCTTGCCAAATGGCTTAAGAAAAATATAACAGCAGATAAGGAAAAAGATGGTTCAGAAATCTAAAACATGACCTTTTATTTAAAGGAAATTAAAATGATATCGGAGAAAACAATTTATATAAATAATTATTCTAAGTGCAGAATAAAATACTGTTATTCAGAGAAGAGCACTGAAGTGAATTGGAGGTGTTGAAAAGTTTCCTAAAAGAAATACTGTTTGTTCTAGCCTTAGAACAATTTGTAGAAGAGGAGAGAGGGAGAAAGATTCCTTGCATTCCAGGCACAGAAAATAGTATGAGCAGATCCATAAAAACAGATAAGGAGGGGTCTAAGGTTTAAGCCTCAGGGATGAGGAGAATGATGATGCTATTAATAGAAGAGAGGTTGGGAACACTCAGTGAGCAGGAGCTTTCTGTTAAGCGTGCAAAATACACTTAAAGAGAGGACCACAATCCAGATAGCTGGGTGGAGGTGGAGGGAGAAGAAATCAGCTCTAAATCTGTTTCACAGTTTAAAATTTATTCATATTTAGATTTCTTTCTACTGTTCATAAAATACAACTTCCTCTGATCTTTTTCCAGAAGAAAATCGAATAGCTATTTTTTTTTTTTTTTTCGGTACGCGGGCCTCTCACTGTTGTGGCTTCTCCCGTTGCGGAGCACAGGCTCCGGACGCGCAGGCTCAGCGGCCATGGCTCACGGGCCCAGCCGCTCTGCGGCATGTGGGATCCTCCCGGACCGGGACATGAACCCGTGTCCCCTGCATCGGCAGGCGGATTCTCAACCACTGCACCACCAGGGAAGCCCCGAATAGCTATTTTAATACTGTAAACCGTATTGGTCCTCCAGGTTTTAGCTATGTAGGAAATAGGTTTAGACTTACAAATTATATGAAAAGTTAAATTAAAATCAAATTATATGGAAAGTAAGAATTTGGCTGAAAGCACTAATGAATAGTGTTATCTAAGTAATCCACTTCCCTCTGTACAATCCTGTTCAAATCTGATTATATACCTTACACACCCCTCTTCCCCATACTCTGTGTGTGTGTGTGTGTGTGTGTGTGTGTGTGTGTGAGTGAGAGAGACAGAGAGAGAGAGAGAGAGAGAGAGAGAGAGAGAGAGATTAGATATTGATTGACTGATTGGGAGGCAAGAATATAAACTAGGTATTTCCCAGTCTTAGTTCCCAAATACCTTTGAAAGTGTGAACATCCTTCTGTGACGTATGATTCTAGTATCCAAAGATGCACATTTTTTCATAAAGTATGACTTATGAGTTCTAAATGCAAGTCAACTACTTCATGTGGTGCTAAACTAAAGAAACAATGATCTGCTCCAACACTAGAGGGAAAACTAGTAGTGTTGAACTCACTGAGAACCAGTGTATTTGAACAAGACTGACTACTCAAAATTGTGCTTATTCTACTTTTGGGGTTATTTTCGGGTAAATTTTATCATTAGTGATTTTTATTGTATTTGCTTGCTTTAGAATCTGAACTCCATGTAAGACGTGACTCCACTGTTCTCCAAACCACGCCAATTCTGCTTGAATTACCCCTGGTTTATTGCTTTTATCCCCTGCTTCACCAGGATTGTGAATTTGCTCACTGCCAGCAGTATCAGTATCAGATGAGTCTGCTAACAGCTGAGTACATTTTAGGTCAGAAAAAATGCTCTGCAGTAGAGAGATCCCTCTAGGTTGATTAGGGGAGCAATCAGATCTTTAATGGAGATTACCCAAAGACAGTGATCTTAGTGAAAAGCTTAATTTAGTGATGCCTTTTCTTGGTGCATAAAAGCAATCAAAGGGTTCCTTTATTAATTAAGCTAAGGGTTCCTTAATTTCTTGGCAAAATCTATACACTTTAATAATAAAAATGAAAAGCATTTTAATAACTACAATGGACTAGGTCTTGGTGTGCTGAGTCACTTGTTTACCAAATATTTATTCAGCATATACTACTGCTAGGTACAAGTGATGCACAAAAACAATCGATCCCCTACCTTCATGAAGCTTTACAGTGAAGTGGGGGAGCCAGACCTCAATCAAAACTGACCATGAATAAATGTAAAATGACAAGTGGACAAGTATAAGGAAGAAGGAGTACAAATAATAACAGTGGGTCAGGGAAGGTATCTTTGGGGAGGTTTCAACTGAGCTGAAAGACAGTAAAACATTTTTTTTAGGTAAAAAAGGGAAAAGATATAGGATAAGGTTCATACTTGAGGTGGAAAAGAGGGACACGGAATCTTATTATAGGAAAACACTCTTTAGAATGCTTATGTAGATTTTATTACTTAATATATTCTTTTGAGAAGTAATGTCTTTTTCGTTATTAAATTTGACCCAGGCAATGTTTTTGAGATCTTCAAAGAGTTGACGTTAGATTTATGTTTATAAAATATCAAATCAATAATAGCTTCTGTAGTTAAAAGTTATCCATAATTAAATGAGGTCTCATCAAAAGCTATTACTTCCTTTGAGGATCCCTCCTTTTCTGTTTCCAGTGTTTGAATTAAAGGGGCATCCAAAGAATGTAGTAAGTAATTCATCCCCTTAGAGACATTACAGATCACGAGGGTGGGATGCACGGTGTGAGGTGGTAGAGAGAACACTGGGTCTGGGAACTGATACAACAGGTTGGTTTGCAGCTCTGCCATTTACAAGCTATGTGATCTTCTGAGACTAACTGAACTTCCCTAAGTCCCAAATTCCTTGTCTTAAATTGGGATTTGGTGTGAGGATTCAATGTGATAGTGTTTATGAAACACTTGAAAGCTCTAAGACTTGGTATGATGTCAGGCATTATTACTATAATAATCAGCCCCACATCTGATCACATACAGAATGTTAACTGAGGCTTAAGATTCAATTATTTGAGTTTTGTTCTACAGTTTTCAGTTGTAAACCTTTGTTTACAATTATGTAAAAATACTTCCCTATCTAAAATGACATTTCATTAACTCACTTTTAAAAAATCATGATTCTTAAATATTATTCAAAGAAACAAGAATACTATTACTTTTTACCAATGCTTTACTAGTAGTGGCACATACATTTTATCCAAATAATCATACAATTTTTATGTAACTGTGTTACAGAAAATATTCGTTCTTTAAGAGACAATATTCTCAATACAAGCGACAGCCAAATTAAAGATAAAATATTGAGAAATTATATCCTCTTGAACTATAGGTTTGATACTGCAGGCTTTAGTTTCCAATCTCCAATTAGGTTTCTTTTAAATTCATATTAATTAAATGTTCACAAAAGCACATCAGTGTGTGATGAGGAAAGATGCTCTTTTCAGTGTTCTGCAGTGACCTAACTCAAAATAGTATGAAGAGACAGGGAAGAGGAAGAATCATTTATATTAGACACTTGCTCCAACTTTTCTGAAGACAAAGTATTATGTATAGTTATAGTACCCTGAAACCCTACAGTGTTTTCTAATTAAAATTTAAGTGCTGTGAACCACAGAATGAAACAGAAAATATTGATTTTTAGATCAATTAGAATACATAAAAATATTATCAGCATTTTCATTTTAATTTTTCGTGGTTTGATTATGGACTCAGGAAGCAATTTAAAATGAAGACTCACTGAAGACACTGCTATTTAACCCTCAACTACTCCGCCAGACCCTCCTGTGAAAACCATGATCATTTATTTATTCCTGGGATTCCAGTTCACAATTTTTCTAAGCTCTTTAGAATGTGGTGTGTTTGCTTCACTACTTTACTTAGCTCTAACCTCCTTCAAAGTATTTTATTCTGGGTGTTTCAGAATACTTGCAATGGAGATTTTTTTACTTAGACTGATTAGGAAAGCAGCAAACCCAAGATCAGCGGAGAGAGCTAGTAAAATAATAAAATCCCTGCTTAAAAACAAACAAGCAAACAAAAACCCTTTCTAGCTACTTCTTCCTCAGTAGGACACTCTATTTACCTCCAAATTACTCCTCTCATTTTAAACAACTTGTCTAGTTAATTTCCTGTGTGTGATCACTGAGTACAAGTGAGGTTCATTTTCTTATCTACATCATGTAGGTAATTAAAGGAAATTGAAAGTGGGCAGTGAAGCTTTTATGCAACTGGGATTGAAGCTGAATGGAGGGCAGCGAGGTCAGTGGAGTCCATTATATTTTTATGTGAGAGGCGGGTTTGTCTACCCTGTCCCTGTTTATTTAGTGTTGGCTGGACAGGCTACTAACTGCAAATCTATGTCTCTGATTTGCTCAGCTGTCCTTGAATAAAGACATTTTCCCTGCAAATGCTGAACGACAGTGATTGACAACCTATGATAAACTCTGCTTGCAACCCCTGCTACTGTCTTCAGATTGCAAAAGAGAAATCAGAATAAAGAAACATCTTTCATAATCACATCAAATGGGCCCTGCTGTTCACTCAAAAGTTTTCCTTTTGTTTCCCTTTTCATCACAAACCTCAATCTGTTCTACAAATGCCATAAACTCAGCTACTCCACATAAAGTAAAAAATTAAAAAAAACCCGCAAACATATGTATGTATGCTACTACATTTTGCTTGTATATGAACACTGATTTTAGTTTACTGAGGATACACACTCTTACGTAATGGCTTGTTCACACCACTGTACCACTAACTTATTTGCCTGTTCTCTGGAGAACAATCTGGCAAATCTACACTGCTGAGGTATGGTATGTCTTTTAGTGATTAGCTGGCACTTGGGTTTAGTTAGGACTCTCATAGCATTATTCCATATGTAACTCTTACATGTCCTTGTGGCCCTTAAATCCACTGATTGTACAGCTTACTTTTTAGATTCGTTAATAAGAAGCTTATCAAATACTTAAAATCGACTTTGCTTTTTCTCTTTAGTGAGCGTGTGTAAACAAGTGAATTCTGTTTGACTGTGTATGTGTGAGTGTATTTATTCTAGGTGCAGTAACTATATGAGTCTGCTTTACCTAAGCAAATTACTGAGGTAAGAAACAGCCAGAATGGATTCACGTGTGGTTTCGTGTAAGCATTACGTAACAGTAAACTAGTACTTTTATGTCGCTGGACTCGGCACTGCCTACGCTGAACTCACTAAGTAGTTGGTAAGAGAGCACTTGAACAGTGGGGATGGTAACCTGATCAAGTGAAGGACTAAAGAAGCTTTATGCTATAACTTAATCTCTGTCATGGGAAAAGCAAAACTTATAAAGTTAATGAGTTCTAGACTTTAAGTAGCACTTGATTAATTTGTAACATTCTGAGGCGTTAAAACAAGCCAAAATTATTTTCTCACATTCCAGTGCTGTCTTTTGGCCACTGAAGCTGTAGAAAAAGCATTTCAGTAAATTTCCCCGATAGGAACCCTGTTTAATTTCTGTGCCTCTCTGAAGTATTAAATTAATTGTTTATTATATATTTTATAATAATATTTGAAAAATAATATGGCATTTACCAAGCCAGGTCAAGATATATTAAGGGATAAAAAAAAGCCTCCTATTTTTATCTTTATTATTTCAGATTACCTTTTATTCAATAATCTATGAAAAAACTAACATGTTTTTAAAATCAAATGTATGTATAATTAGTATGGTTTCTAGCACTTATGATTCTTACTTTTATTCAAATTATCTATTCAAAGTAAATAAATCATATGAATAAAGTATATCTCTAAAATAAAAGACTGCTATAAACTAGACTTACATGGAACTTACAATAACCTCAAAATGCAGTGAAAGGTATACTAGGAATGAGCTTAATAAGATTACAAGTTAAAAAAAAAAAAGTAAAACAAGAGCCCTTGGTTATAAAACATTTATTGGAAAATGATAAAACTAAGATCTAGTTAAGCAATAAAATATTTGTCCAATATGCATACAATTTGCTTCACTAAAATGAAATATCAAAATAATTTTATTATATGCAGATGGCAAACATGAAAACACTGACAGATGTAATTGTAATTACTCATAGATCTATGTGTGTTTCCTGTCAGGGCTTATATGAAAATATGTGTCTGATTTGTATCAATGTCTTAAACTTATGGACATATGTTTGGCCTTCAACCAGTTAGGGCAAGCACAGAATCATTTGCCAAAAATAAATATGCACAAGAAATAATACCTTACTCTTTCCAGTGTAAGAATGACCACCTGGTTGACAGCTGGATTTTAAGGGATCTTACAATAGTGAGTACCAGCAGGTCTCTTGTGCTTAAAATAATTTCAGTGGTAAGAATTCCATCAGAAACTTCTATTTCCCAGGATTTATAGCTAAGTCCTTAAAAAATTGTTCTTTGATGAAACTTAAAAAAAATTCCTCAGTTTTCAAGGATATAATAAAAATGCCTTACAGCTTAACAATGTTTAGATATTTTCCTCTTAAGGCTATCAGGTTTGAATCCTAAAAGGGAATAACTGAGATTAGCAGCAATATATAATAATTATGTATGGTTAAATGTCACACTTTGCAATCCATCTTTAAAAGCTAAACAAAGTTTTTTTTTTTTTTTTTTTTTACCACCTTGCTTCTGTCTTTAAAACTTCATATGTTTATTAGGGTGACTTTCTTTATAATTTGCATTTCTACAGGCTATGAGATAATATCAAATGAAAAACAAGCAAAAAACTAAAAAATAAAAACCAAAGTGGAAACATTAAAACACTTCTAGGGCTTCCCTGGTGGCACAGTGGTTGAGAGTCCGCCTGCTGATGCAGGGGACACGGGCTCATGCCCTGGTCCGGGAGGATCCCACATGCCACGGAGCGGCTGGGCCCATGAGCCATGGCCGCTGAGCCTGCGCGTCCGGAGCCTGTGCTCCGCAGCGGGAGAGGCCACAACAGTGAGAGGCCTGCGTACCGCAAACAAACAAACATGTTAACAAACAAAAAAACCCCCAAAAAACCCCACTTCTAATCTACTTATTATCTACTGAGTATCTTCCTTCCAGGAGTTAAGATATACATATACAAAAAGTAAAATAAATCTAAAAGTGAAATATCAAAATAGGCCAATATACAAGAAATACCACAAGATAATACAGGAGTGATTGATGAATGAATGAAACAGACACCGGTGTCATGAATTTAGAAAAAGTAGCAACCACTGCATCCGAATAAGGGAATATTTTAAGAGGGAGCTGAGCCAAGATGCATGGATGAATGTTAGATACATTGTCCAGGTGGGAATCATAGGCAAAGGTGTGAAGTTGAGCATATATATAGCATGTTTAAAGGTGAGAGAAGGTTCAGGTAAAAAAGGACCGTTGTGGAGAGCCTTGATACCCAGGTTAAGGAAGTAATGCTGTATTATATGCATAATTTTAGATTTTTGAGGGGAGAAATGATGTTTTTTTCTTTTTAAAAAAATAAATTTATTTATTTTATTTTTGGCTGCGTTGAGTCTTCGTTGCTGTGCACGGGCTTTCTCTAGTTGCAGCAAGCAGGACTACTCTTTGTCGTGATACACGGGCTTCTCATTGCGGTGGCTTCTCTTGTTGCAGCGCCTGGGCTCTAGGAGTGCAAGCTTCTGTAGTTGTGGCACGTGGGCTCAGTAGTTGCGGCTCATGGGCTCTAGGGTGCAGGCTCAGTAGTTGTGGTGCATGGGCTTAGTTGCTCCACGGCATGTGGGATCTTCCCAGACCAGGGCTCGAACCCGTGTCCTCTGCATTGGCAGGCAAATTCTCAACTACTGCGCCACCAGGGAAGCCCACAAATGATGTTTTAAAACAGGTAAATTGGCAGGGATGAGTTGGGTGGATTAGAGAGAGAAGAAGCTGAAGTAGGAAGATCATTTAGGAGACTGGTTAGCACAATTGTTTAGAAATGGGGTGACGGGAACCCAGACAGGAGCTGAACAGCGAACGTTCTTTAAAAAAGGGAGAAACAAAAAAATTATGAAGGAATCGTCTTGGTAACTGGTTTAATACGTGGAATTGGGGAGAAGAAAAGTAGGAGTCATGGATTACTTGAAGGAATTCATCTTGGGGGTATGAAAGAATGCAAATACAACTGACAGACAAAACAAGGACAGGAATTCTGGGAATAATGAAGATCAAGATTGAGACATTCTGGGCTTCCCTGGTGGTGCAGTGGTTGAGAGTCCGCCTGCCGATGCAGGGGACACGGGTTCGTGCCCCGGTCCGGGAAGATCCCACGTGCCGCGGAGCGGCTGGGCCCGTGAGCCATGGCCGCTGAGCCTGCGCGTCCGGAGCCTGTGCTCCGCAACAGGAGAGGCCACAACAGTAAGAGGCCTGCATACCTCAAAAAAAAAAAAAAAAAAAAAAAAAGATTGAGACATTCTGGTTTGGGTCACAGAGGGACAATGAAATGGGAATGTCCACTAAACAAGCAGAAGTTGGAACTGTAGTTCATAACAGAGGTCAAGACTGGTGACTATGCTATGAGATTCACCTGTTTAAAGGTAACACTTAAAACTGTAATTGTGGTGTGACCTGAGGAAGTGAGTACATGTGAAAGCAAGAAAAAAAAATTGAGAACAACTAGAGTTAGACACAGGAAAAGGAGCCAATGTCAAATCATAAGAAAAAGAACTGGATAAGGTGTGAAAGTTCATTTTTAAGGATGAAGAGAGTATCAAGAAGTAACTCATGTCAAATGCTATAAAAAGATCAAAGAGAATGAGCACTATGAAAAGACAATAGCACTGAATAATTACGAGGGCACTGGGGCCTCTGAAAAATTTGAATAATAGCAATCCAGATTATAGGAAGCTATGAATAAATGGGTTGAAAAGAAATGGAAAGTTGAAATTTCATTTTTTATTTTGCACCGAATGGGAGAAAGAAAATAAGATGGTAATTCGAGGAGGATGTTAAAACCAAATAAAGAGGTTTCTTCATCTCTCCAGGCTAAGGGTGACCTATACATGTTTAGAAGTACATTTTGTTAAGTTAAAAAAGTTGTTTTAAAGTTTATAAGAAACAACATCAAGAGATCTACTGAGAAAATTATACAACAAAAAAGTTATGAGGGGGAGAACCAGTGGAGTTACTAGAGCCAGCTTGTGAGAATCAACTGTTATCTACTTTAAGAATATACCGCATTTTGGGCTTCCCTGGTGGCGCAGTGGTTAAGAATCCGCCTGCCAATGCAAGGGACACGGGTTCGAGCCCTGGCCTGGGAAGATCCCACATGCCGTGGAGCAACTAAGCCCGTGTGCCACAACTACTGAGCCTGAGCTCTAGAGCCCGCAAGCCACAACTACTGAGCCCGCGTGCCACAACTACTGAAGCCTGCATGCCTAGAGCCTGTGCTCCACAACAAGAGAAGCCACGACAATGAGAAGCCTGCGCACTGCAACGAAGAGTAGCCCCTGCTCACCGCAACTAAAGAAAGCCTGCGCGCAGCAACGAAGACCCAACACAGCCAAAAATAAATAAATAAATAAATGTATAAGAATATACCGCATTTTGTTTATTCATAGTTTGGGTTGTTTCCACTTTTTGGCTACTACGAATAATGCTCCTATGAACATTTGTGTACAAGCTTTTGTTTGAACATGTTTTAATCCCTTTGGGTATATGCCTAGGGGTGAAACTGGTACACCATATGGTAATTCTGCTCAATGTTTTGAGGAACAGCCAAACTCTTTTCCAAAGTGGCCACACCTTTTTACATTCCCACCAGCAATGTATGAGAGTTCCAGTTTCTCCATATCCTCGTCAACGTTTGTTATTGTCTGTCTCTTTGATTATAACCATCCTAGTGGGTATGGAGTGGTATCTCATTGTGGTTTTAGTTTGCATTTTTCTAATAATTACTGATACTAAGCATCTTTTTATGTGCTTTTTAGCCATTTGCATATCTTCTTTGGAGAAATGTCTATTCAGATCCTTTTTAATTGAGCCATTTATCTTTTTATTATTGAAATTTAAAAGTTCTTTATATATTCTGGATGCAAGTCTTTTATCAGCTATATGATTTGCAAATACTTTCTTCCATTTGGTGACAGTGAAATACTTTCTTTCCACTTCCTTGTTGGTAACACTTGCAGCACAGGAACTTTTTTGATGAAGTCCAATTTATCCACTTTTTTTCTTTTGTTACTTGCACTTTTGGTGTTTTATCTAAAAAGCCATTACCTAACCCAAGGTGACGAAAATTTACACCTATGTTTTCTTCTAAGAGTATTATAGTTTTAGCTACTATATTTAGGTCTATGATCAATTTAGAGTTAATTTTTGTGTATGGTGTGAGGGAGGGGTCCAATTTTATTCTTTTGTATGTATATATCTAGTTATCTCAGTAGCATTTGCTGAAAAGACCACTCTTTCTCCATTTTATTGACTTGGCACCCTGGTAGAAAATCAGCTGACCATAACTGTAACAGTTTATTTCTGGACTCTTGATTCTATCTCATTGATCTATATGACTATGCTTTTGCCATACTATTTTTTTTTTTTTTTTTTTTGCGGTACGTGGGCCCCTCACTGTTGTGGCCTCTCCCGTTGTGGAGCACAGGCTCCGGACGCGCAGGCCCAGCGGCCATGGCTCACAGGCCCAGCCGCTCCGCGGCACGTGGGATCTTCCCGGACCGGGGCACGAACCTGTGTCCCCTGCATCGGCAGGCGGACTCTCAACCACTGCGCCACCAGGGAAGCCCATGCCATACTATTTTGATCAGACTAGCTTTGTAGTAAGTTTTCAATCAAGAAGTGTGAGTCTTCCAACTCTGCTCTTCTTTTTCAAGATTGTTTGGCTATTTGCCTTGCATTTCCATATGAACTATAGTATCAGCTTCTCAATTTCTGGAAAAAAGCTGGGATTTCGATAGGAGTTGTTTTGAACCTGCAGATGAATATGAAGAGTATTGCTACCTTAACATTAAGTCTCCTGATTCATGAACATGGGATATCTCTTCATTTATTTAGATCTTTAATTATTTTCAACAGTGTTTTATAGTTTTCAGTGTACAGGACTTACACTTCCTTGGTTAAATTTAATCCTAAATATTTTACTCTTTCTGATGCTGTTATAAATGAAATTATTTTCTTGATTTTACTTCATATTGTTCATTTCCAGGATATAGCAATATAATTGATTTCTGTATATTGATCTTGTAACCTAAAATCTTGCTAAACATTTTAATTAACTCTATTAGTATTTTGGTGAATTCCTTAAGGCTTTTCTATATACAAGATCATGTCTTCTGGAATTGGAAGTAGTTTTACTTCTTCTTTTCCAATTTGGATGCCTTTAAAATCTTTTTCTTCTCTCATTGCCCTAGCTAGAGTCTCCAGTACAATGTTAAATAAAATGGTGAGAGTGGACATCCTCATTTTCTTCCTGATCTTAGGAAGAAAGCATCTAGTTTTTCATCATTCAGCATGATGTTAGTTGAGGGATTTTTGTTGATGCCCTTTGTCAGGCTGAGGAAGTTCAATTCTATTCCTTTTTGTTGAGTGCTTTCATCATGAAGCGCTGTTAGGTTTTGTCAAATGTTTTTTTCTCTATTGACATGATCATGTGGTTTTTTCCCTTTCTATTAAAATGTGAATTACATTAATTGCCTTTTGGATGTTAAATCAATCTTGCATTCCTGGAATAGATCCCATTTGGTCATGGTGTACAATCTTTTTACTCAGCTGCTGGATTTGGTTTGCTAGTATTTTGTTGAGGATTTTTTATCTATATTCAGAAGGGACATTAGTCTGAAGTCTTCTTGTGATATCCTTGTCTGGTTTTGGTGTCAGGGTAACACTGGCTTCCTAAAATGATCTGGGAGGTGTACTCTCATATTTTTGAAAGAATTTATATAGAATTGATATTAACTCTTAGAATGTTTGGTGGAATTCATCAATAAAGTCATCTGAGCTTGGGCTTTTCTTAGTGGGAAGTATTGAAGTTACTAATTCAATCTCTTTCTTGTAATAGGTCAAATTTAGATGTTCTATTTCTTCTTGAGTAAATTTTGGAAGCTTGCGTCTTTTTAGGAATTTGTCCATTTCATCTACATTATACAAAATTTTGGCATATAGTTGTTTATAGTATTCCCTTATAATCCTTTTTACTTTTGTGAAGTCACTAGTAATAACCTCTGTTTCATTACTGGTTATAGAGACTTGAATGTTCTGTTTTTCTTGAGGAGTTTAGGTAAAGATTTGTCATTTTTGTTGATCTTTTAAAAGAACAAACTTTTGGTTTTATTGACTTTCTCTATTGATTTTATATTCTCTATTTCCTTTATTTCAATGTTAATCTTTATTCTATGCTTCCTTTAGCTTGTTCTTCCTTTTCCAGCTTCTCAAATTAGGTTAGGCTATTGATTTCAGATATTCTTTAATACAGGTGTTTACAAGTATAAATTTCCAAAGTCACGTTCTTTCTATTATGTAGGGGTTTTTGTCATCTGAGTACTCATTATCTAAGTCTGCTACAAAGTTGTGCAAGCAAGCAAGAGTCATAACATAACTATCCTTTTTTTTTTTTTGGTCACACCATGTGGCATGCAGGATCACAGTTCCCTGACCAGGGATCGAACCTGTGCACCCTGTAGTGGAAGTGTGGATTCTTAACCATGGGACTGCTAGGGAAGTCCCCAACTATTCTTAAATATTTCAACCAATTAAAAATTAGTCATTTTAGCATTCTTCCTGATTGAACATTATCATTTATCCCTAGCCATCAGTCAACAATTTTGTCAGTCTCTGTCTAAAATCAATTCAACAATACAATGCAAAACAAATTAGAAAAATGACTGCAAAGTAAAACTAAACATCTTGGTAAAGATGCATTATTTCATTAAGTCAATGAAAGTGATACTAGAGAAACTGTCTGAATAACATGCAAATCCATTGGCAAATGAGAATCAGGAAGAGTTAGGCTGATTAACAACTGAAGACGAAAAATAAATATGAACGATGATACCATAAGTGCTCAAAAGCAAATGATTTCAATATCAAAGTACTGAGATAGGTTATTGGGAAAACTGATGATGTCCTTAAGTGTATTTTTGGAAAAAATAGTTTTCTTTAAGATTGTATATTAGGGGACTTCCCTGGCGGTCCAGTGGTTAAGACTTCATCTTCCAATTCAGGGGGTGAGGGTTCGATCCCTGGTCGGGGAGCTAAAATCCCACATGACTCGCAGCCAAAAAACCAAAACATAAAACAGAAGAAATACTGTAACAAATTCAATAAAGACTTAAAAAAAAGGTTCACATCAAAAAACTTAAAAAAAAAATTGTATGCTAAAACTTAAACCCAAAGTGAAACCCAAAGTGAAACCTAAACCCAAAGTGAAACCCAAAGTGAAACCCTGATACATAATTATGTTAGAAAAATTGTGTCTTTCGAAAATTGTGTCATTTTGAAAGTGTGCCTCAAAAAATCACCACAAACAAAATAAATCTGATTCAGCCTTTAAGAGTTAGCAAAGATATAAGAGTTAGTTGAGATATAAGTTCAAATTCTGCTGAATATAAAAGAAAATAAACTTTTCTCCACAGCTTTTAGTTTCATTTTTTAAGATAAAATTTGTTTTCTTCAAATAAACGGTCTTCCTTCTCCCCACTTACTATAAAATATTAGGCTTTCTTTTAAGTAGATTAAATTTTAGTGGCTTTTTCTAGGGACTAGTATCCTCAGTTTTCTAGTACTGCCTCTTCTTTGACTCTTTCCATCTTAGTGCCATGGTGTAACAAGGCTCCCAATTAATTAGATTTTGAATGTGGTATAAATTCTGTGCTTTAATAAAAATACGATTATGTACAAAGCTCCCAGTTTACAATCAAGTGAGTAATTCTATATATCTGTATAAAAATGTTACGCTAAATCTCAGTATCAATGGCCTGAAAGTCTTAACACAGATTACCAAGAGGGAGAACATGACACCACTGGTAAAAATCTGAATTTCAAGCTACAACGGGGTATGTAGATCTGCATATTTGAACATATGGTGAATATATTAAATGCATCATAGGATTCTATCTGGACAGTATTATCATTAATATAAAATTTAATTTTTATAAATGGTTGCTCCTCAGGATAGTTTACCAATATCAAGAAACTAAAAGCTACAAAGAAAACATGTAACAGTAATAGTAAAACTTGTGAAATAGGTCAGTGCACAAATACAGCCTTGTAAGTTTAAAAAAAAAAAAAATTCTCTTCCTAGATGTCTAATCAACAAACTCATTACTGATGTCCAGAGTTTGGAAGAAGAGAGACCGGTGCCATAGCACCTAGAGTGATAGAAAGTCAGCCATACTGACTGGATGGCTCCTACTGGTACTGGAGAAACAGCTTAGGGTATTTCTCCAAATGTATTAGATTTTATTGCTTTTTATTCACTAAGTAGAAATTTCCTTTTCTAAAATCTACTTAAATAGTCTAAGGGGGGCTTCCCTGGTGGCGCAGTGGTTGAGAGTCCGCCTGCCGATGCAGGGGACATGGGTTCGTGCCCCGGTCCGGGAAGATCCCACATGCCGCGGAGTGGCTGGGCCCGCGAGCCATGGCCGCTGAGCCTGCGCGTCCGGAGCCTGTGTTCCGCAACGGGAGAGGTCACAACAGTGAGAGGCCCGTGTACCGCAAAAAATAAAAAAAAAATAAAAAAAAAAAAAAAATAGTCTAAGGGAACTTCGGATTTATTTGAAATGCAAAAATCTAGGTTCTCAGAGGATATTTACTGAAATAGTAGCTTGCATACATTAGTGTATATATGAACTATTCCATCAAGAAGCAAAGTCTGCATTGATTAGGAAGAAAAATGTAGATATCCCTAAAATTTCCAAAAAATTTTGATAAGTATTCTAATTTTCTACTTGGATTCAAAAATTTACTGCTTACAATTAAGGAATGATTCAACAAACAATTTCTATTCTCTCTTGAAACAATGTTCCTTATGGAGAGAGGCAAATGACGCTACAGAATTAATCACATGATTCGCAAGGCCTATCTGAAAAGGACAAATGAAGAAACTACAGATTTGTGGGATTTTGAGTTTCTTGTTAAGGCTAGGTATAGTATTTAAATTATTATTTTTTCTTCTGAGTGGGACAGGTAGCTGACAACAAGAGCTGGCTTATTTGGTACAGGTAGGGGAAACAATCACTTAAATTTATTAGCAGTCATTACTATTTCAAAAATTATTAACAAATGGCTCTGGGCTTCATCTAACTCCTCAGTTAGTTCTCTAGTCCCTCTGAGACTTGCTTAACTCTCATCCCATGTTATGTCCTCTGGCTATTTCTTCACGACTGGAAAGCCTTCCTGACCCTCACAAATCCTGCATTTTGTAGGAGCCTCTTCCATGAAGTACTGGTTTTTGCATTCTACTTAGCACTTTTTAAAATGTATATCTCTTGGACTACAAAATGCTCTTGGTAAAACAACAAGATTGGGACTCATTATTAACAAAAATCCAAAAGTTAACCAAAAGAAAGGTGTGTAAGGTTTGACTAGAGTCACAGGAGGGACTGATTTTAAATAAATATCCCAGAACATAGGTATGTCATGCTACGCAAAATAAATATCCTGACAGGTTATAAATTCCTTTCAGTAAGGCTTTTGTCACTCAAAACATTTTGAAACTTCTTTTTTGGCACTGCAGTCAGAATGACTTTAGGAACTACACATTATCTTGTAGTCATAACCAATTTTACAACCCAAAATTATACTCTCTGACTTCATCAATCAAATTTAGTCTTCTGACTAGGCTTCCAATAACTGCCGGTCATTTTCTCAAAACAAAACCAAGCAACCGAACAAAAAAGTACCATTAACGAATGTCAACTTGTACCCAACATAATCAACAGAACGTGCCATGGGCCTGGAAGAAGTACATATTTTTTGGAATAAATGTAGTAAATAGCTTTTATAGATAAATAATCTTAAGAAGACAATAGCTACTGGATGTATAAGTTCTGTTTTTAAAAAAGTCACCTAACTTTATTTTGAAGCCTATATTAATTGCTCAAAACTATGAACATACTGATGGATCATATAATAATATACATGGAACAGGTGTCACATAGAAATCATACATTGAGAGAATAAAAATAAAACCATTAAAAAATAGACTGGATATACATTCAAAAACAAAAACAACCAATCCTGCCAATCAGATAGCTAGTGTCATAACTTTCTGGTAATATACTTAAGTGGGTACTTTAGGCATCTAACTTTAAGTCTGTTTAGGCAGAAAAATTTTGCTTTTGTTCACGTTTGTAAAAATTAAATATTTTGTTATTAACTCATAAAAGTAATTACTTCCTCATATTTAGAGTTACCAATATTTTGGCTCCAGGGCAAACTTCTAAGAAGTTATATTTAAAGACAACAAAGAAAAACAGAGATTTTCAGTACCAGATGTCTGGGAAGATCCCATTTGGATTTGAGCTACTTAAATTTGCAATCATGTATTTATACATCTAACAGAGCTTCTGTTTCTCCCAGAATCAGAAAATTAACTAGCTTTGTAGCATCTTCCTTGATCTGCCACCCGTGCCCTGAGGATTAGAGACTCCACCTGAGCTTGTTTTACAAGCATAACAGAAAAAATTAATCTCTGCTGGCAGCGCTCCCACTGGGATACTGATGAATAATGATATCCCTCTTTTGCTGCCCTCTCAGTCCACTAGAAAAGCCACTCTAACCCGGCAACGTGGAAACTGCTGAAACCATTCCAGCTGTGGATTAGCAGGCAGTCAAGCATCCATCTGCTCTGTGTGAATCAAAAGAAAGCAAACATGCATTCTTATGGCTAAAGTCATATTCAAATCCCATAACATCCTGTAGGAATATCTGTATTTATATCTACCTACCTACCTACCTACCTACTCGATCACAGGCAATCACATACTGTAAGCTAAATTAAAATTAACCCAATTCCTCAATTTAGTTTGCATTTCCTTGGTGCTTGAAATGTTGGAAAATAGAGTACAGGTTCAGAGTTTATAAAGTATAGGTCTTAAGTTTGGTATTCATATGGGGCTGATTAACTCAAAATTAAACTTTTAGAGTGCAATATGAGAATACATTAGGCATATACACTTTTCCAGATTCTCAGATGTAGCAACCAACTACTTGTTTCAAAAAGAAAAATAAGGCTGTAAAATCAGTTTCTGACAAAGTGTTACACAGAGAAACCTTTGATTTCACTTGGCTTTATTGTACTGACACACTGATGTAGTGGGTATCTGGGACATTTGCCTGCTCTAAAACTGAAAGAACCATTACTTTTGGTTTGTAAATAGCAAAATTCAGTTTATCAGGACTCTGTCAGCTCTTTTTTAAATGAGGCCTCTAGCATTTTAATATACCCATAATGTAATGATAATTGATGTTTATAATGATAGCTTCAAGACTCTGCAAGATCTTTATGGGTCTTCTGAATGATCAAAGAAAAGATTTTTCAGCACAGTTCTAAGAGTATTCTATAGCATTAAAGTTCTTTGAATTCTGAAATCCATATAAGACATATATTCAGAAATTTTATTAACAAAAATATTTAAAATAATTATCACAGCGTATTTCCATTCTATAATTAAAAAAAAAAAAGAAAAAAGCCCACCCTGCTTTTAAGCTAGTCTGGTATTACCCACATGACTTGGTGTGGGTCCCAAGTGACAATTCATCTTTCCTTTTTCTCTGATTTTACTTGCAATTCACTGGTTATTTCGATGTCTTACTGATTCTTTCCTTTCCCACTTCTCTTCCTCTTTCACTGACAAAAAAAGTAAAAGTAGTTCAACGTTACAACCCTTTCTGTGTTCTCAGCCCAGCTGAGCAATACATTGCCAGCTCAGTCACCAGTTCTGCAAGACAGTTTATTTGTTCATCTGTCAGTAGAGGATGACACCTGTCTGGCATTTGTCTTATAAATTTGCTGACACTGTTTAATAAATAACAGAAAATACCTACAGAGATGGAATGGAGGACTTATGTTTTAGAAGTTGAAGCGAGTGTATATAGAAGAATTCTCTGTTGCCAATGGAAATCTTTAAAATCCTTAAAACAGATTATAGTGCTTCTGCCAGACTGTATTATCCTTCCGAACTACATACAAAATAATGACTAGAACATAAGAATGTGTAGAATTTATGCATCTGAGGAGAATGACATTTGTAAATCCTTCATACCTTCCAGATTTTCTTGTTTCATGTTTTTTTTTGTTTTTAAAGCAAGGTAAGTTCTAACTTTCTGACATAATCAAACCTCTAAGACATGCTTAAATTCTATTGGATTGTCAGCTGGAAAACACTGTAAAATAAGTGTTCTTTTTTAGGAGAACGTAAAAATAAAATGCAGATAGTGTGAATAATACTACTGTAATAAAGACCATCTCGGTGTATTTTATTTGGTAGTAACAACACGAATTTTTGGAATACATGTACACATGAGAACGGGGCACATCCATTTCTTTGGGTTGAGAAATCAAAAGATATTCAGCTTTTAACGTATCTCTGGAGAGGAAATTCCTCTAGGTTTCTGCCATATGTATATGGCTTGGCATAAGAGTATTCATTTTAGTCCTTCTCACAGTGGGAAGACTATAGTTTGCTAAGAATTATTAATCACTATTGAGATCTTTTTCTTGAAACAGCTTTTCAAAACTATTCAGTTAATTAGTAAGTTATCCTCTATTGTCTAACAAGGCAAGCTTTATAAATATCTCAGTAGTAGAATTCACATATAGGGCTATATGAAAACATATCAAAACAAAACCCACTTTCCCCACTGATTCACTTTCAAAAACTTAAGTTTAAGTGATTATAAATTATTCTTAAAGAGATATTGGTCTTGTAAGAAAAGTTTTCCAGTTTTTTTTTTTTTTTTCTATTATAAGTAATGCCGTGATGAACGTCTGTGTACATATATCTTGACTTGTTTCCTCAGGACAGATTCCTAGAAATGGAATTACAATGCCATGGAGCAGAAATTTTTTAAACCTTTCTTTTTTTTTTTTTTTTTTTAAACTTTGATAGGTATTGTCGAATTTCTTTCTAGAAAGTTTGGGTCAACAATATTTAGCAGCGTCTGGGAATGCTGCAACTCACAGCACATGCACCATCAATAGATATTATCCTTTTTGAATTTCCAACGATTTAACAGGCTAAAATGATTGCTGTTTTTTGTTTCAGTTAATACTTCCTTGATTACTGAGAAGTCTGAAGGTTTATTTTTTATGTTTGTTAAAAATGAATTTGTTTTTCTGTAAGTTGTTATTCAATGCCTTCTTTTCATTTTATCATTGGAGTCATAGTGGTTGTTTTTTCAATTTTTTGATTTAAAAAATTAAAATATATTACCCTTTTGATATAATAAAAATAATAATGACAAATATTAATGCTTTAAAAATTTTATATATAGAGACATGCATATATTTTATATTTTTATGTAGGCAAATTCATTCATTTCCTTTTATAATTTCTTCAATTCCTTTATGCTTTTTGTTTCTTCCCTTCTCCCTTGAAATTTAAACATTCTTCTTGGCTTTGATCCTTAATCTGACTGAATTTTATTCTGGTATATGCTATGAAATTAGACTCTAATGAATATTTTTCCAAAATGTTACACAATTTACCCAACAATATCCGTTGAATAAACTACCCCTTAACCAATGATTTTATGATGTTTTCCTTCTATTTGGTTAGTGCTTCACACAGATTAAGTGAGATAGGTCTTGACCAATGTGTGAAAACAATCCTGGCTGAGGTGGGAAAGGAGGCATTCCTGGCCTATGGAGCAGAAGGAGCTCCACAGAGATGCAAAAGGGGAAGAGCCGTGGAAGAGGGAGGCTGCTTCTACTCTAGCCTATCCTGGAGCTGGCTCAGAACAGTCTCATATGGCATGCCAAGGAATCAGAATTTATGTTATGAGGTGTTTTTCAATAGAAGAGGATAATGATATTTGTCCTATGTTGGTATGATTTATATAAATAATCATAAATCAACTACTAGAACTTTTTATCAACGTTAAAATATTACTATTAATAAAAACTAGTAAGAACAGAGATGAATGATTATCATATGGTAATGTATTGAGGCTTTACACACATTCTTTTATTTAATCTTCCCCTTTATTTTATAGAGGAGCATGGAGCTTGGAGAGATTAAGTGACTAACCCAAGGCCACATAGCTAGAAAATGGCAGAGTCAGGTCTGTGTGACTCTAAAGCCCATGTTCTTAATAACTAGACTTTCAGCATACTCTAGACATGCTGGTACAACTTACACTTTTAAAATAGTTAATATCAAACTATAATTACTTCTTAGACATAGGCCTTTTCCCTCCTTGAAGGCAGGGACCATATCTTAATTATCTTTGTCCTCTTGAACCTAACACAGTAGGTGCTAAATAAGTACTTGCTGGCCTGTTGAAGATGTTATGTTTGAGAATGTCTGTAGGATAGTGATATAGGTATAGAAGAGATAAGCTTCCAAATAAGAGAAAATGACGGACAAGCAAGACAAAGTGTAACTAGTAAGGGACACAAAGAAGAAACTGAAGTGGAGGAAGGAAGCGATTAGAGAAGTGTGGGGAAAAAAAGGTATGGTCATTTACTTCCCTGTTAAAAATTAAAATGAAGCAATGCATTATCTGTGTATCAAAAATGCTAATTTTTGAAAAGCTATATTTAGCAAGTACCTAGACTTTAAATATGGCCCCCTCCCCCGAGTTTCATATTAAGCAATGTAATGTTTACCTAATTTTTCAGGAAGAGAAACTATTAAATCACAGTCCAACTTCGAGCTGGCATTACTAATGAACTATATTAAATTGACCAACGCTTTAACTGCAATTGAATGAAGAGAATTTTTCCAGATGAATATATGCCTAATAAAATGGCCAATTTGATTTGCCTGATTTTTCTGTCAGCCAGGTTCCAATGGCTTCCTGGCTATTTTACAGCTTTCTACTTAGTCCCAAAAGAAAGAACATTTTTCTTACTAATACAGCTTCATCATAGATTTCAAGCCCAAGTTCCTAATTCAAAGAAGTGCTAATCTATTTGCAAAGCATCTTAGTGAAGGAGAAATCACACAGCCATAATCACTATTACAAATCATAATTACTTTATGATTTCTTCTAATTACTAAGTGGTTTTTAACAACTATAAATAGATGAGCACTCTTAGGAGCACATTGGTCTGGAAGTCAGGGTAATGTCTCATTAAAGAATCGTAATGCTTTTTAATTTGGAGGTAGGATAATGTGACAGTGGGGAATCATTACTTTAACAGACTTTTTCACTCCCCTTTGGTACACTAAAACCCAGAACCATGGTCTCCAGTAAAATATTAACGTGGGGAGAAAGGCAGAGGCAATAAGGGAATAAGAGCAGAACAACCTAAGAGAGAAAACTCAGAAAAATGACAGTGTGATCAAGAATACTGATCAAGAATACAAGATCTCTCTGGAGAGATATACCATGTTCTTGGATTGGAAGAATCAATTTTGTGAAAATGACTATACTACCCAAAGCAATCTAAAGATTCAATGCAATCCCTATCAAATTACCAATGGCATTTTTTTACAGAACTAGAACAAAAAATCTTAAAATTTGTATGGAGACACAAAAGACCCCAAAGAGCTAAAGTGGGAGGGAAAAAAATGGAGCTGGAGGAATCAGACTCCCTGACTTCAGACTATACTACAAAGCTATAGTAATCAAGACAATATGGTACTGGCACAAAAACAGAAATATACATCAATGGAACAGGATAGAAAGCCCAGAGATAAACCCACACACCTATGGTCAACTAATCTATGACAAAGGAGGCAAGGATATACAATGGAGAAAAGACAGTCCCTTCAGTAAGTGGTGCTGGGAAAACTGGACAGCTACATATAAAAGAATGAAATTAGAACACTCCCTAACACCATACACAAAAATAAACTCAAAATGGATTAGAGACCTAAATGTATGACTGGACACTATAAAACTCTTAGAGGAAAACATAGGAAGAACACCCTTTGACATAAATCATACCAAGATCTTTTTTGACCCACCTCCTAGAGTAATGGAAATAAAAACAAAATTAAACAAATGGGATCTAATGAAACTTCAAAGCTCTTGCAAAGCAAAGGAAACTACAAACAAGACGAAAAGACAACCCTCAGAATGGGAGAAAATATTGGCAAACGAATCAATAGACAAAGGATTAATCTCCAAAATATATAAACAGCTCATGCAGCTCAATATTACAAAAACAAACAACCCAATCCAAAACTGGGCAGAAGACCTAACTAGACATTTCTCCAAAGAAGACATACAGATGGCCAAGAAGCACATGAAAACCTGCTCAGCATCACTATTAGAGAAATGCAAATCAAAACTACAATGCGGTATCACCTCACACCAATTAGAATGGGCATCACCAGAAAATCTACAAACAACAAATGCTGGAGAGGGTGTGGAGAGAAGGGAACCCTCTTGCACTATGGGTGGGAATGTAAACTGATACAGCCACTATGGAGAACAGTATGGATGTTCCTTAAAAAACTAAAAATAGAATTACCATATGACCCAGCAATCCCACTACTGGGCATATACCCAGAGAAAACCATAATTCAGAAAGACACATGCACTCCAATGTTTATTGCAGCACTATTTACAATAGCCAGGTCATGGAAGCAACCTAAATGCCCATCGACAGATGAATGGATAAAGAAGATGTGGTACATATATACAATGGAATATTACTCAGCCATAAAAAGGAACGAAATTGGGTCATTTGTAGAGACGTGGATGGATCTAGAGACTGTCATACAGAGTGAAGTAAGTCAGAAAGAGAAAAAGAAATATCGTATATTAACGCAAATATGTGGAACCTAGAAAAACGGTACAGATGAACCAGTTTGCAGAGCAGAAACTGAGACACAGATGTAGAGAACAAACGTATGGACATCAAGCGGGGAGAGCAGCAGGGTGGGGGTGGGGGTGTGATGAATTGGGCAATTGGGATTGACATGTATACACTGATGTGTATAAAATGGATGACTAATAAGAACCTGCTGTATAAAAAAATAAATAAAATTCTAAAATTCAAAAAAAAAAAGAATACCAAGATCTCTCAAATGAAGTTACCATATGTTCTTTGGGGGGGGGGGGAAGGAATACTAAAATAAAACTCACTAAAGGATACATGCTAGGGTGAGGATAAAGTTTTCTTAGAGATCATAAGGAAACCCAGACTGTATTCTTCATTATCCCTCCAAATATTAATAATGAAATTAAAAGTTTCTGAGTAAGTCCAATAAGGCCAGCCTTTCTGACAGTGACTAAGTGTTCTGAACCCCTACGAAATGTAAAGGTATTTAGTGTAAGGCAGTTTTGAATGTAAAACAAAAGTAAAACGTAAATAATAAACCCAAACTAAAATGTAACACAAAACAAAACATCTATCTAGATCAAGATATGTTCCAATACGTATCTTATACCTTAGCTGTTCACACTAATCCTGTGATTATAAGTAGGGCAGGTCTGATTGCACATCTTTTTTTTTTTTTTACCTGTATACGGGCCTCTCACTGTTGTGGCCTCTCCCGTTGCGGAGCACAGGCTCCGGACATGCAGGATCAGCAGCCATGGCTCACGGGCCCAGCCGCTCTGCGGCATGTGGGATCTTCCTGGACTGGGGCGTGAACCCATGTCCCCTGCATCAGCAGGCGGACTCTCAACCACTGCGCCACCAGGGAAGCCCTGATTGCACATCTTTTAATGAATGGGGAAACTGAGGTTTAGAGAGATGAAATGACTTGCCACTTATACAAAGACTTAAACTGGCCATTGTGAGATTTGAACCCGTTTCCTAAATGCAAATACCATATTCACTCCCCCACACTACAGCCACCTCAGTCTATTAATGGCCATCACTCACATTTATAGGTCTTTCTCAACCTCCTCAGTTTCAGCTGATAATCATGAAAAAACTCAAAGCAAAAACAAGGGAATCTCCTCAGTATCTTACCATCTCTTACCAACCTCCTGACACCTATGCTCTAACACCGTCTAGTCTCCTGTTACAATGGCTTGTCTCTTCTACCAGAAGCCAATTCTTCCACTTATGCAGTGATTCCTATTTCCCCTTCATTTTCTTAAGGATTTTTTCTCTTTCTTATATCATTTTTTCCCTTTCTGTAGGATCATTTCCATCAGCATATAAATATGCTATAAAATCTTAAAAAAAAAAAAAAAGGAAATTGATTTCATATCACCTCCCCTCCCAAGCTCCAAGCAAGAATTAGCTGTATTTGCTGTCTCTGCTTTCTTAAAACTCATTCTCTCAAGTCCTCTCACATAAGGCTTTTATCTCCTGTGACTCGACTGAAATTACTCATTAAAGACATCTAGGAGGGGACCTTCAAGATGGCAGAGGAGTAAGAAGTGGAGATCACCTTCCTCCCCACAAATACATCAAAAATACATCTACATGTGGAAAAACTCCTACAGAACACCTACTGAACGCTGGCAGAAGACCTCAGACTGCCCAAAAGGCAAGAAACTCCCCACGAACCTAGGTAGGGCAAAAGAAAAAACAGAGACAAAAGAATAGGGACGGGACCTGCACCTCGGGGAAGGAACTGTGAAGGAGGAAAAGTTTCCACACACTAGGAAGGCCCTTCACTGGCGGAGATGGAGGGGGGCGGGAGGAAGCTTCGGGGCCACGGAGGAGAGCGCAGCAAAAGGGGTGCAGAGGGCAAAGCAGAGAGATCCCCGCACAAAGGATCGGTACCGACCAGCACTCACCAGCCCGAGAGGCTTGTCTGCTCACCCGCCGGGGCGGGTGGGGGCTGGGAGCTGAGGCTCGGGCTTCGGAGGTCGGATCCCAGGGAGAGGACTGGGGTTGGCTGCGTGAACACAGCCTGAAGGGGCTAGTGCGCCACAGCTAGCCGGAAAGGAGTCCAGGAAAAAGTCTGGACCTGCCTAGGAGGCAAGAGACCATTGTTGTGGGGTGCACGAGGAGAGGGGATTCAGAGCACTGCCTAAACCAGCTCCAGAGACGGGCGCGAGCCGCGGCTATCGGCGTGGACACCAGAGATGGGCATGATATGCTAAGGCTGCTGCTGCAGCTACCAAGAAGCCTGTGTGCAAGCACAGGTCACCATCCACACCTCCCCTCCCAGGAGCCTGTGCAGCCCGCCACTGCCAGGGTCCCGGGATCCAGGGACAACTTCCCCGGGAGAAAACATGGCGCGCCTCAGGCTGTTGCAATGTCACACTGGCCTTTGCTGCCACAAGCTCGCCCCGCATCCGTACCCCTCCCTCCCCCCGGCCTGAGTGAGCCAGAGCCCCCGAATCAGCTGCTTCTTTAATCCTGTCCTGTCTGAGCGAAGAACAGACGCCCTCAGGCGACCTACACGCAGAGGTAGGTCCAAATCCAAAGCTGAACCCCAGGAGCTGTGCAAACAAAGAAGAGAAAGGGAAATTTCTCTAAGCAGCCTCAGGAGCAGTGGATTAAATCTCCACAATCAACTTGATGTACCCTGTATCTGTGGAATACCTGAATAGACAACGAATCATCCCCAAACTGAGGCAGTGGACTTTGGGAGCAACTGTAGACTTGGGGTTAGCTTCCTGCATCTAATTTGTTTCTGGTTGTATGTTTATCGTAATTTAGTATTCAGAGTTTATTATCATTGGTAGATATGTTTATTGATTTGGTTGCTCTCTTTATATATATATATATATATATATATATATATATATATATACACACATATATATACGTATATATGTATGTATATATTGTTCCTTTTTCTCTTTTTGGGAGTGTGTATGTTTTTTTGTGTGATTTTGTCTGTATAGGTTTGCTTTTACCATTTGTCCTAGGGTTCTGTCTGTTTATTTTTCTTTTTTTAGTATACTTTTTAGCACTTGTTATCATTGGTGGATTTGTTTATTGGTTTGGTTGTTCTCTTTTTTCTTTCTCTTTTTAAATTACTTTTTAAATTTTTATTTTAAATAATATTTTAATTTATTTTTTATTTTAATAACTTTATTTTATTTAATAACTTTTATTTTAATAACTTTATTTTTATTTTAATAACTTTTACTTTAATAACTTTATTATAACTTTATTTTAATAACTTTAATTTATTTTTTATTTTAATAACGTTATTTTAATAACTATTTTAATAACTTTATAATAACACATATTAATCAAACTATCAAAAATACTTTATTGGTTGCTCTCTTTTTTCTTTCTTTTTTTAAATTTTTATTTTAAATAATATTTTATTTTTTATTTTAATAACTTTATTTTATTTTATTTATTTATTTTGTTTCTCCCTTTTCTTCTGAGCTGTGTGGCTGACAGGGTCTTGGTGCTCTGGCTGGGCGTCTGGACTGAGCCTCTGAGGAGGGAGAGCCGAGTTCAGGACATTGGTCCACCAGAGACCTCCCAGCCCCACATAATATCAGTCGGTGAGAGCTCTTCCAGAGATCTCCATCTCAACGCTAAGACCCAGCTCCACTCAACGACCAGCAAGCTCCAGTGCTGGACACCCCATGCCAAACAACTAGCAAGACAGGAACACCACCCCCCCCCATTATCAGAGCGGCTGCCTAAAATCATAAGTTCACAGACACCCCAAAACACACCACCGGATGTGGTCCTGCCCACCAGAAAGACAAGATCCAGCCTCATCCACCAGAACACAGGCACCAGTCCCCTCCACCAGGAAGCCTACACAAGCCACTGAACCAACTTTACACACTGGGGAAAGACACCAAAAACATGGGAACTACGAACCTGCAGCCTGTGAAAAGGAGACCCCAAACACAGTAAGTTAAGCAAAATGAAAAGACAGAGAATACACAGCAGATGAAGGAGCAAGGTGAAAACCCACCAGACCAAACAAATGAAGAGGAAATAGGCAGTCTACCTGAAAAAGAATTCAGAGTAATGATAGTCAAGATGATCCAAAATCTTGGAAATAGAATGGAGAAAATACAAGAAACATTTATCGAGGACCTAGAAGAACTAAAGAGCAAACAAACAATGATGAACAACACAATAAATTAAATTAAAAATTCTCTAGAAGGAATCAATAGCAAAATAACTGAGGCAGAAGAATGGAAAAGTGACCTGGAAGATAAAATAATGGAAATAACTATCGCACAGCAGAATAAAGAAAAAAGAATGAAAAGAATTGAGGACAGTCTCAGAGACCACTGGGACAATATTAAATGCACCAACAATCAAATTATAGGGGTCCAAGAAGATGAAGAGAACAAGAAAGGGACAGAAAATATTTGAAGACATTATACTAGAAAATTTCCCTAATATGGGAAAGGAAATAGTCAATCAAGTCCAGGAAGCACAGAGACTCCCATACAGGAGAAATCCAAGGAGAAACACGCCAAGACACATATTAATCAAACTATCAAAAATTAAATACAAAGAAAAAATATTAAGAGCAGCAAGGGAAAAGCAACACATAACATACAAGGGAACCCCCATAAGGTTAACAAGTAATCTTTCAGCAGAAACTCTGCAAGCCAGAAGGGTGAGGCAGGACATATTTAAAGTGATGAAAGGGAAAAACCTACAACCAAGATTACTCTACCCAGCAATGATCTCATTCAAATTTGACTGAGAAATTAAAATCTTTACAGACAAGCAAAAGCTAAGAGAATTCTGCACCACCAAACCAGCTTTACAACAAATGCTGAAGGAACTTCTCTAGGCAGGAAACACAAGAGAAGGAAAAGACCTACAATAACAAACCCAAAACAATTAAGAAAATGGTAATAGGAACATACATATCCATAATCTCAAATAAACAACCTAACATTATACCTAAAGCAATTAGAGAAAGAAGAACAGAAAAACCCCAAAGTTAGCAGAAGGAAAGAAATCATAAAGATCAGATCAGAAATAAATGAAAAAGAAATGAAGGAAACAATAGCAAAGATCAATAAAACTAAAAGTTGGTTCTTTGAGAAGATAAACAAAATTGATAAACTGTTAGCCAGACTCATCAAGAAAAAAAGGGAGAAGACTCAAATCAATAGAATTAGAAATGAAAAAGGAGAAATAACAACTGACACTGCAGAAATACAAAGGATCATGAGAGATTACTACAAGCAGCTATACGCCAATACAGTGGACAACCTGGAAGAAATGGAGAAATTCTTAGAAAAGCACAACCTTCCGAGACTGAACCAGGAAGAAACAGAAAATGTGAACAGACAAATCACAAGCACTGAAATTGAAACTGTGATTTAAAATCTTCCAACAAACAAAAGCCCAGGACCAGATGGCTTCACAGGTGAATTCTATCAAACATTTAGAGAAGACCTTACACCTATCCTTCTCAAACTTTTTCAAAATATAGCAGAGGGAGGAACACCCCCAAACTCATTCTATGAGGCCCATATCACCCTGATTCTAAAACCAGACAAATATGTAACCAAAAAAGAAAACTATAGGGAATATCACTGATGAACATAGATGCAAAAATCCTCAACAAAATACTAGAAAACAGAATCCAACAGCACATTAAAAGGATCATACACCATGATCAAGTGGGGTTTAACCCAGGAATGCAAAGATTCTTCAATATACATAAATCAATGTGATAAACCATTTTAACAAACTGAAGGAGAAAAAAACATATGATCATCTCAATAGATGCAGAAAAAGCTTTTGACAAAATTCAACACTCATTTATGATAAAAAAACTTCCAGAAAGTAGGCACAGAGGGAACTTTCTTCAACATAATAAAGGCCATATATGACAAACCCACAGGCAACATTGTTCTCAATGGTGAAAAACTGAAACCATTTCCACTTAGATCAGGAACAAGACAAGATTGCCGACTCTCACCACTGTTATTCAACACAGTTTTGGAAGTTATAGCCACAGAAATAAGAGAAGATAAAGAAATAAAAGGAATCCAAATCAGAAAAGAGGAAGTAAAACTGTCACTGTTTGCAGATGACATGATACTACATATAGAGAATCCTAAAGATGCTACCAGAAAACTACTAGAGCGAATCAATGAATTTGGTAAAGTAGCAGGATACAAAATGAATGCACAGAAATCCCTTGCATTCCTATACACTAATGATGAAAAATCTTAAAGAGAAATTAACGAAACACTCCCATTAACCACTGCAACAAAATGAATAAAATATCTAGGATAAAACCTACCTAAGGAGACAAAAGACCTGTATGCAGAAAAGAATAAGACGCTGATGAACGAAATTAAAGATGATAGAAACAGATGGAGAGATATACCACGTTCTTGGATTGGAAGAATCAACATTGTGAAAATGACTATACTACCCAAAGCAATCTACAGATTCAATGCCATCCCTATCATACTATCAATGACATTTTTCACAGAACTAGAACAAAAATTTCACAATTTGTATGGAAACACAAAAGTCCACGAATAACCAAAGCAATATTGAGAAAGAAAAACGGAGCTGGAGCAATGAGGCTCCCTGACTTCAGACTATACTGCAAAGCTACAATAATCAAAACAGTATTGTACTGGCACAAAAACAGAAATATAGATCAATGGAACAGGATAGAAAGCCCAGAGATAAACCCACGCAGATATCGTCACCTAACCTTTGATAAAGGAGGCAAGAATATACAATGGAGAAAAGACAGCCTCTTCAATAAGTGGTGCTGGGAAAACTGGACAGCTTCATGTAAAAGAATGAAGTTAGAACACTCCGTAACACCATACACAAAAATAAACTTAAAATGGATTAAAGACCTAAATGTAAGGCCAGACACTATCCAACTCTTAGAGGAAAACATAGGCAGAACACTCTATGACATAAATCACAGCAAGATCCTTTTTGACCCACCTCCTAGAGAAATGGAAATAAAAGCAAAAATAAACAAATGGGACCTAATGAAACTTCAAAGCTTTTGCACAGCAAAGGAAACCATAAAGAACATGAAAAGACAACCCCCAGAATGGGAGAAAATATTTGCAAACGAAGCAACTGACAAAGGATTAATCTCCAAAATATACAAGCAGCTCAATATCAAATCAACAAATAACCCAATCCAAAAATGGGCAGAAGACCTAAATAGACATTTCTCCAAAGAAGATATACAGATTGCCAACACACACATGAAAGGATGCTCAACTTCACTAATCATTAGAGAAATGCAAATCAAAACCACAATGAGGTATCACCTCACACTGGTCAGAATGGCCATCATCAAAAAATCTACAAACAATAAATGCTGGAGAGGGTGTGGCGAAAAGGGAACCCTATTGCACTGTTGGTGGCATATAAATTGATACAGCCACTATGGAGAACAGTATGGAGGTTCCTTAAAAAAGTAAAAATAGAACTACCATACGACCCAGCAATCCCACTACCGGGCATATACCCTGAGAAAACCATAATTCAAAAAGAGTGATGTACCACAATGTTCATTGCAGCGCTATTTACAATAGCCAGGACATGTAAGCAACCTAAGTGTCCACTGACAGATGAATGGATGAAGAAGATGTGACACATATATACAATTGAATATTACTCAGACATAAAAAGAAACGAAATTGAGTTATTTTTAGTGAGGTGGATGGACCTAGAGTGTGTCATACAGAGTGAAGTAAGTTTGAAAGAGAAAAACAAATACTGTATGCTGACAGATATATATGGAATCTAGGAAAAAAAAAAAAAAGGTCATGAAGAACCTAGGGGCAGGACGGGAATAAAGACGCAGACCTACTACAGAATGGAGTTGAAGACATGGGGAGGGGGAAGGGTAAGCTACGACGAAGTGAGAGAGTGGCAGTGAGATATATACACTACCAAATGTAAAATAGCTAGTGGGAAGCAGCCACATAGCACAGGGAGATCAGCTCGGGGCTTTGTGATGACCTAGAGGGGTGGGATAGGGAGGGTGGGAGGGAGATGCAAGAAGGAGGGGATATGGGGATATATGTATACGTATAGCTGATTCACTTTGTTTTACAGCAGAAACTAACACATCACTGTAAAACAATTATACTCCAATAATGGTGTCAAAAAAAAAAAAAAAGACATCTAGGAGCTCTATCGTATCAAGTCGAGTGATTAATCTCAGCTCTCATCCATTCTGTATCAACAGTTTTAACTCAGTTGATCACCACGCCCTTCTTGAGATTCCTTTTCCCCTTAGCTCAGATCAGTGCACTCTCCCGCAAGTTTTCCTTCTTGTTTATCATCCTTCACTCTCGGTTTTCTGCTGACTCACCTCCTCCCCCAACCTCAATAAGCTAGAGTTCACAGAGTGCAATCTGCAGACCTCTGCTCAATACTCACTGCCCAGATGATCTCAACCCACCTCTGGACTCTGAAATTTTGAATACTATCCATGTGGCCTGTCACCAGCGGCCCCCAAAACAAACATAGACCTTGCTCTTAATTCTGCCTTCTTCACTTCAATAAATGGTTTTCTCTCTTATTGAATTGTTCCAGCCCCAAACCTAGGCATCATCTTTATTTCTTCTGTTTACTCTGTTTACTTATAATCAATCAGCTAATTACTGTTGGTTCAACCGTCAAAACATCCCGAATGATAAATGATTTCTGCAATAATCATTTCTCTACTAAGGAGGCAGTCTTTTCGGAATTAATAATACCACATTGCTCTTTTGATCAAAATTCCTCCAATGGCTTCTCTAAACACTTTGGATAAAATCCAAACTCCTCAGCCAGGCCAAAGACGACCTTGGCCCTGCCCACCATGCCCGCTAAGTGCTTATTCCACGCTAGCCACACAGGCTTTCTTGTCGTTCCTTGAACCTCTGACAAGTACCTCCTGCTCCATGGCCTCTGCATTTGCTGTTCCCTCTGCCTAGAATTTCTCCCCTGAGGCTTCCTCATGAGTTGCTCTTTCATGTCACTCAGTTCTCTGTTCAAGTATCATGTCCTCAGAAAAGCTCTCCTTAACTGTTCTGTGAAGAACAGGCCTCCCTAGTTACCTTCAGACTCCTGCCTTATTAAAAAAAGAAAAAAATCTTACATACATTTGAACTTATATTACATGTTTATTTGTTAACTTGTTTGCCAACCCCATTATGAAGATAAGGTCCATGAGTACTGGAACTTCATCAGCCTAGCATGCTGCAGTGTATTACATGCCTGGAACACAGTGTGTGCTCAATAAATATTACTAAATATAAGAAGAGCTAACATTAACTAAGTACTTCAAATGAGCAAATGACCACTGCTCTGTGATTTGCCTCTATTAACTAATTTAATCTCCCCAATAAGTCTATGAGATACTTATGGTGGTAATATCACAAAAGCCATAGTTATAGAATCATTCTTTACTTGGGCTATAGGGTCTTTTCTTAAATGACTATAAAAAGAACAACTCAGAAGGATTAGTGGACGAGAAACTGTCTTGTGAGAAACTGACCAGGAGCTATAAATTCCTACACAATTGAAATAATGGCTAATATATGAGGACTGGTGGTGGTCTGGTAACAACCAATGAGGTGAGAGAACAATCCACTATTTATTAAATATAAGGAAATACAGCTAGGAATAACAAACAAATTAAAAAAGGGTAATTGTACTGCTTTCATTAAACCCCCCCAACTTATAAAAGCAGTATTATCTATAAAACAAGATTCAATAAATCAAGAAGATGGCTAACTATAATATCTTGTCCTTAAACACATATTAGGATACACTTTAACACACTTTATGATAGAGAATTTATAAAAATTTTACCTGAAACTGTGTCAATACAGTTAAAAAATTTTTTTTTAGAGCACATAGTGTTTCTATACATTATTACATAGAGAAAAAGTCTGGCATGTTAGTTAACCTAAAGGGCTGTATATCTCTCAGCACCAAGAAGTATTTCTATTGTTATTTTTTTTTTAATTACATGTTTCCAAAACAATGTAATACTGAAGGACTCTGCTTATACCAATAGGGGGTTGGGAAGGATATTTAATTTTTCTTTTAGGATGTTTAATTTTTCTTTTGCTTTATTACACAGAAAATGATATTGAAGTAGATTTAGTTGGCTTTAAGTATTAGGAATGGTCACACTTATTTACCTACTTGGCTGCTTTGTTAAAATACAAGGCAATGTTTTGGCATTACTTCTACTGGGAAGATATTTTTTTTTTTTTTTTTTTTTTGCGGTACACGGGCCTCTCACTGTTGTGGCCTCTCCCGTTGCGGAGCACAGGCTCCGGACGCGCAGGCTCAGCGGCCATGGCTCATGGGCCTAGCCGCTCCGCAGCATGTGGGATCTTCCCGGACCGGGGCACGAACCCGCGTCCCCTGCATCGGCAGGCGGACTCTCAACCACTGCGCCACCAGGGAAGCCCCTGGGAAGATATTTATGACAGGAACCATGAACCTTTTGGAATACTTCTAATCACCATTATTAATTGAGGAGTGAGCTACCATTGATTTCTGAACTGCTCCACCTGCTGGACCAATGAAACCCTAACAATAATTTTAGAGTACTTAAATTTTATTGGGATGAAATTAGAAACATTCTGAGCAGAAACCAATTTCTAGCATATGAAAATTATATTTTAAAATGTTTTATCCACTATTAAAGTTTTTATTTTCCACTTATTTTTATAGTCTAAACAATGCTCTGTTTATTCAAAGTAGAATGAAGTGACAAATGGTTGGAATTTAGGGAAGAGATTTTATTCCCACAAAGATAATAATCTTCAATCTTATTTTCATTACATTTTAATTTCCCCAATGTGATTGCATATGTACTGACAATTCTAAATAGTTATGATATCATTAAGTTGAGCAGAGAGTTACTACCAACGATAAACAAAAATATATCCAAAACCAAATTAACAATGATTTACTTTGCCAAGTCATTCATGATAGGGTTCCCTGAAAAGCAGGCTACCCTGGAGTTTTACAAATATGACTTAATTTATATGAAACCACTCAAGATTTTATTTGTAATTTTAAAATGTCTAAATGGAGTCTCCTTTTGCAAATGCTTTTAACGTGACCCCCAGGAGTTTGGTGATCCAATCCTGCACGTAGGCCAGGCTGGTAACTCTGACTTTTGAGGACAGCATCAGCAACACTTCTGCCTTGAATGCCATAAGCAGGACTGAACACTTCCCGTGCAGAGGCAGAACTATATGAAGCAGCAACAGCAGAAGAGACAGACAGACTCGACACAAGCCTACTCCTTTGTTTTTATTAGGTTCTTTGGGCTCTAGGACAAATCTCCTTAAAAGATACAGGTCTATCTATTATTTCCTTGGTATTCCCCCAAGAGCAATGAGTATTGGATAGAACACTTAGCAAATCTTATAACTTAGGCTGAGAAGGTTAATGGTATATCCCTTTTACATACCATGTTTTGTAAGTTTTATTTAAATAAAAGGGCAAAATAAGATGCAAGAAGAGGAAAAAGAAAAGTACAAAACAGCAAAGGGGAAAAGAAAGAGAAGAGCATTTAAAAGGTTGCTGGGGGATATGAATTCTAATTTCAACTCTGCCCTTTGGGATCTGAGTTTTTGTATTATTTTTCCATACTGGTTTGTGTCATCTTGGGCAAAACTGGGTCTTTGTTTTTTGAAAAAATGAGAACGTTAAACTAGGTAATAATGAAAGAAATATTAAGGATAGTCATACTTTGGTATATAAACTTATTTCTTAATTAACAACCCTATTTAATCACCAACATTTAGAATCTCAGTAATTGACAGTTATTCTGTGGGACAGTTTAGGAAGCCAAAAGTAATTTTTAAGAAAGTATCAAAAATTTAAAACAGGACAAATTTCAGGTAATATTAAAAATACATTTTATGCTCATGAGAACACAATTAGCTTAAAAATCTTTAGAGGAATCTACTAAATCACAACAGATCTGAGAATGAAGGTTTTCACCAGGAAAATATTTCACTTTCTCTGTGCTAAGAAAAGCTTGTAAGTGCAGAAAGCTAGGAAGAAACTAGGAAATAATGGAAAATAGGGAAGGTCTCAAGGAAAAGAGACCAAGAGAAGTAGAAAGATACTTTTTTTTGAGACATTTGCCATCTGTGCCTCTCCAAAAGATGCCAAGCAGCTCTCCAGACTGGGGGTTAGGAAGCTCTTTCTCATGAACCCTGGAAGATATCCCATTAGGTTTCCTCACTAGGATGATAAAGAGTAGCAGATGGGATCCTGCAATTGTCACGAGGTTATTTGGAAATGGAAGGCCATGAGGTTGGTGATGTTCACTGTTACTCGGTTAACCTTTCCTTCCTTCCATTTTTCCTTTAATGAACTGTTTAATTTTACATGTGGGGTCCCCTACCAATGGTATTCATATCTGGCTTGTCCTTTCTATTTATTCCATTTAAAATTTCTCTCTTAAAAAAAATTCTTGCTTATTTTTCCAAGCCTATGTTTAAGAAAGATACGTTTGTAATTTTCAACCAAGAGATTTGTGGTTGTGTGCCAAAGAGGATAAAATTCAAGCATTAAAAATGCTATATCACTGAAAATGTCGTCTATATGGGCAGAGCAAAGAAAGAACCAGTATGCTTTTAAATAAAGCAGTGCAGAAAACTGTCAAACCTGGAAATAAATAAACAAACAAATTTATTTATTTGTTTGTTTATTTATTTATTTATGGCTGTGTTGGGTCTTTGTTGCTGCTCGTGGGCTTTCTCTAGTCGCGGCGAGCAGGGGCTACTCTTCGTTGTGGTGCACAGGCTTTTCAGTTGCCGTGGCTTCTCTTGTGGAACACGGGCTCTAGGCGCGCGGGTGAGCTCAGTAGTTGTGGCTCACGATCTCTAGAGTGCAGGCTCATTAGTTGTGGTGCATGGGCTTAGTTGCTCTGTGGCATGTGGGATCTTCCTGGACCAGGGATCGAACCTGTGTCCCCTGCATTGGCAGGTGGATTCTTAACCACTGTGCCACAGGGAAGTCCCCAGAAATTTATTAATATATAAAAATCTAATTTTTTATGGTACTTTTCTAAATTTGGAATGGTTCTATTTTATGTTAACACACGAAACCCATACTTTTAGTCAATATCTAAGGTTTTGTGGAAAAATAAGAATTTCACAACTTTTCAAATTGGATATTTGATATATAAACTCATGTTTCTGTGTAGTCACAAGAACCTTATCAACTGAGTATATCTTAAAAAAATCTATTGAAAATTTGCAATGTTGTGTTAGTTTCAGGTGCACAGCAAAGTGATTCAGTTATAGATATACAGATATTCATCCTTTTTTAGATTCTTTTCTCATATAGGTTATCCCAGAATATTGAGTGGAGTTCCCTGTGTTCCTTGTTGGTTATCTATCTCATATATAGTAGTGTGTGTATGTTCATCCCAAGCTCCTGATTTATCCTCACCCCGCCACCATGTTTCCCCTGTGGTATCCATAAGCTTGTTTTTGATATCTGTAAGTCTGTTTCTGTTTTGTAAATAAGTTCATTTGTTTCATTTAGAGACAAAATACATTTGGGGCATATTTTGCTTTCTTTCAAAGCTATTAATACTACGGTAAGCATATTATGAAAAATTCACTCAAATAAATTTCCCCAACTTTGAAATCTTTTTATTTCTATTACTCTTAGGCTACCTTCTAAAAGTCCACTGAACATATCAAATCATAATCCTTGCTTGTCACGATGACTGGCACCTTCTACTCTAGACTTGGCTTTCAGTGCCAACATCATTAAGAGATTCTTCAAATTACTTTTTAAATATCCTTTTCCCTCAGGATTTTCACTTATATCTAATTAGACTACTTACTCCATGCCATGTAATCCCTGTTGCCAAAACTGCTAAATGCTTCAATAAGTAGGAGGAGGGCATCAATGGAGCAAGACAGATGTAATGTCACTGGTTAACAATAGAAGTGTGAAGCAGCTGCCTTAATTATGAAGCTTATTAATTCATGGTGTTGAAAAAAAAACTTGGCAAGAGTTCTTATAAAATATCTAACCTTTTCAAATAGCAAGATATTGCTTAAAACTTAAAATCTATGTTTTCCATAAGGAAGGTTGAAATAACTATTTTGCCAGTAATTAACATATGTATTTAAAACCTGTAATTCGAAGTCACAAGGTCACACATAATTTTAAAAGCAACTCTGTTTCTTAACTGACTTTTAAAAAGTATATACCATTACATTTCAATACTTAAAAATTTTTTTACATTTGGAGTTAAATCATAGGATAAGGATAAATATGTCTAGGAGAGGAAGTAAGGAATAGGTAAGAGAGTTCTAAAGAGCTACTTTGTATGGAACCTGGGAAAACTTAAATAACCTCATCAAACCTCAGTTTCATTTTCTATATATTAACATTTACCATGAAGTGTTGTTTGAGGATTATAAATAATGTATATTAAGTGCCTGGCATGTAGTAGGTGCTCCATAAAAGGTAGTTATTATTACTTTTTAATGAATATATTGAAAAGACTAGATTTAAATAAATGGGTTGCTGTCATAGAATAAGTGAAGAGAAATAGTTTAAAAAAAATCTTCAGTCTTACACCTAGAATAGAGTACTTTACTATCATTTAAAGACAATGACATCTAAAAATGTAAGCTAGAAACAGCTCAGTTTCTTAAGAAGAAGATGAGTAAGTGAAAACAGAAATCTGAAAGGAGGTGTTAGCAGAGAAAAAAAATTAGTGGAAGTGTGTTTTCTTTTTTGGTGTTGACTGAAGTAAAGATTTACATATAATGGAATAGTGATCAACAGGAATTAGTTCTTGAAAGTATAATAGACTGTCACAAATTTGAAAATCAAATAACACCCCCCACTCCCTATATTCTGAAGGATAAAATATATCCCAAGTATCATCTGAAAAAAAAAAATGGTTCTGATGAACCTAGGGGCAGGACAGGAATAAAGACGCAGAAGTAGAGAATGGACTTGACACGGGGAGGGGGAAGGGTAAACTGGGACAAAGTGAGAGAGTGGCATGGACATATACACACTACCAAATGTAAAACAGATAGCTAGTGGGAAGCAGCCGCATAGCACAGGGAGATCAGCTCAGTGCATTGTGACCACCTAGAGGGGTGGGATAGGGAGGGTGGGAGGGAGGGAGACGCAAGAGGGAGGGGATATGGGGATATATATATATACATATACCTGATTCACTTTGTTATACAGCAGAAACTAACACAACGTTGTAAAGCAATTATACTCCAATAGAGATGTTTAAAAAAAAATATTCCAAGTATCTAGTGGACCAAGAGAAAAATACCATACAGATGACACACTTTCATCTAATCCTCATTCCTGTCTCCTTGGTCTGTAACAGAATGATCAGCATCTACCACACCAAATATGACACGCACAATTCATTAGTAGTTTTTTCATTCATAAATTCTTTCTAGCCCTTTTTGAATCTATATATTTTTGGCCTACATTATATTCATCAAGTGAAGTAATAAATTCTCTGAGTTTATTACTTGCAGGATCAGATGGAACTTCCTATTAATTAAAAAGGTTACTTGTGTTCATGATCTAAAGAGGGCCTCCATTCATAAGGTCCATGATTTTAATATCTGTTACCTGATTCATATCCTCTGCCTCTGCAGACTGCAATGCCCCAATCACATACCTCCCATCATATGAGCGGCTCCCTTGGGCCCATTCAAACTTTCTCCATGATGTTCTTTTGATGTGGGGTCAGCAGAAATGTATATAGCAAACCTCGTGCACAGGGAGGATTAACACGAAGGAAGAATACTATATCCTGTTCTGTTTTTAGAGACTCTTTTTTTTTTCGGTACGCGGGCCTCTCACTGTTGTGACCTCTCCTGTTGTGGAGCACAGCCTCCGGACGCGCAGGCTCAGCGGCCATGGCTCACGGGCCCAGCTGCTCCGCGGCATGTGGGATCTTCCCGGACCGGGGCATGAACCCATGTCCCCTGCATCAGCAGGCAGACTCTCAACCACTGCGCCACCAGGGAAGCTCTAGAGACTCTTTTTGATGGTGGGCAACATTCTGCTATGATTCTTGGAGCGTCACACTGTGCTGATGACCTCGGTCAGGAGCAACACACAAGTCTTTCATAGTTTATTACCATGGCCCATAGATTATCTGTGCATTAACACAGACACAGACACACACACACACACACACACACACACACACAGTTTGCCACTAATGTTCACTATTCTATCTCCTGCCCCTAGAATGAGCCCTACACATTGTAGGCACAAAGTAAATATTTTTTGGATGAATCAATATATGGTCTGTGGGTAGAAATGTGACTGATGGAATTTAATATGGACACATGTAGAATAACATATTAAGGATAAAACATCTAAATTATACATACTTCATCATATGTTTAAGATATTTCTTAAGACAACTCCATTTAGCTTACTTCCTTACTATTTGGAAGAGTTTAGTTTTCATCTTTATATTAAACTCAGAAATGTCCTGTTGCCTCCATCCTTTGTCAAAAGGGTGATACTGTCAATATAATAAATACTACTCTGCAAAATACCAGGCTGACCCCAACAAGCCTACTGACAGAGGAAAAGAACAAAAAGGATAGAATTCAAAAGTTAGGGTATACATGTACCTAATGTATGGAATTTTTTTTAACCAAACCTGACAACCTTCTGCTACGGAACACTGTGGAAGAGGGAAGACTGAAGGGCCAAAAACACTGTGAAAGGAAGCATACCATAAATGACCTGATTATATGGCTTTCTCTTTTTAGTTTTGAAAGAAAAACTAAAGGCAATATAATTTTATCCCTACTTAAAAGTTTATGTATTTTTAAATGCTTGATGAAAGTCAATGAATGTTTTTTGTTTTGTTTTTTTTGCGGTACGCGGGCCTCTCACTGTTGTGGCCTCTCCCATTGCGGAGCACAGGCTCCATATGCGCAGGCTCAGAGGCCGTGGCTCACGGGCCTAGCCGCTCTGCGGCATGTGGGATCTTCCCAGACCGGAGCACGAACCCGTGTCCCCTGCATCGGCAGGCAGACTCTCAACCACTGCACCACCAGAGAAGCCCCAATGAATGTTTTAATATTCCTTTTTTCATTCTGTGGTTACCTTCTAGTTTGTTTTCTCTGTGCCAATAATAATCACACTGCAACATATTCAGAACACCTAAAATAAAAATCTTAATGAACATAATTTCTACACTATCATTAATACCAAAGACAGCAAATACCAAAAGTTAAATACAATATGTAGCCTAAGAAATAATGAGAAAACTTTATTCACTGCCAAAATTAAATTGATGAAATATTATAGTGAATTCAAAATAATACTCAAGAGATTAGAAGCTTCTCAGTTGTGATCTTTTCGGGAATACTAAAAATTCCTCTTAAAAATAAGTAATAAATTATAGAAATAAAAAAGTTTGAAAATGACTTCAGAAACATGTCACTGTATCTTAGTAAAAGGAGATGCTGATAGTAAATAAGTTATAATACTGCATTGTTCGAAAACATAATGTGACATTATTAAACATTATAAAAACAAAAGCAATGGTAGTGGAACGAGGTCTTTCACACACACTGCTTTTCTTTGTCCTGTTGTGCTTGTCATCTTCTTCTCTATAGCTCCTGCTTGACCAGTTGTATCTCCTTGTTTCAAAACCACAAGGAGATTAATATGCAGTTTTGGAGGTAAGAGCGGAGAAGGTAACGAAGCTATGTGAGTCATTTAGGACTCTCTGGTGTGATCACAAAATAATATTTAAAAACACTTTTCAGTGAAAGAATGATTTCTAGAAATTGTACTATAATTACTTCAAACACAATCCTGCTTTATTATTTAATGTTTCTCTGTTAGTTACACATATGTTCTCTAGTACATAGAGAATAATTTCTAGATAAGAAATTAGCAAAATCGTGGTACCTGCAGATCTCCTTATCCATATGAGTCCTATACTTCTAATGTCCCAGTGTCCTCCCTCAAAAAGAGGTCTCACTTAGATATTACAGACTTAGACACTATATAGCAAAAGTTGAGAGTTTCATGGACTAGACACCACAGGATGAAGAGATTATATCATTGTTGCTGTAGAAATCATTAAGGGACTATGCAGAACAATATCTATGTAAATATACTGTAGTTTACCTTCTGTATATCTGCAGATGAGTTGTTCTTGTATTATTCACAAAAGAGTTGACTTTATTTTAATAAAGATATACCATGAGATCAGTACTGGTTTTAGGCAGTGTGATGCTGGAAAGAAACAGGCTACTGAAAGGATGTGAACAGACCTCTTGCTCTATCAGTGCCTTTTTATGGAAAAGACTGAAGAGAAAAATGACTGAATTCCCTTGGTACTATATACATTTGGGTTTTTTTTTAGTAGGGTGGAATAGGCATATGGTTTTCACAAACTTTTACGAACAATGTGCATCTAGTCTAGACATACTTTGAACCTCCCAACTCGGTATTTTCCAGCTCACTCTGTGTGTGTGTGTGTGTGTGTGTGTGTGTGTGTGTGTGTGTGTGTGAGAGAGAGAGGGAGGGAGGGAGGGGCATGAGAGGCAGCACAGTGCAGTGGTTAAGAACGCATACTAAGGTGCTAGACTGCAAACTACTCACTTGATATGCAACCTTGGACAAGTTGGTTACTCTTAAATAATAGGAATAGGAATAATAATGGGATGTTATCAATATCAAATGAGTGGCTTTGTTAGGATTAAATGAGTTTATCAATGTAAAGTTCCTAGAATAAGGCCTGTCACATGAAAAGTGCTCAGAGGTATTAGCTGTTATTATGTGTCCCCAAGTACTTTAAAATACTAAATTAGGTAAATATATCACGGTAGGTAAATCTGAAAGAAACATTATATTCTTAAATCTAACAGATACTAGTTTAAGATGCTTGCTGAAACTAACTAACCATGATTTTACTGTCTTCCCCCCAGAAAAATCCTGTTTTTATGAATATCTGTCTAGGAAATGATAAAAACCTCATTCTTAGAAATCTAAAAGAGATTCTTAATTTTTAAAAAATATTCTTACCTCAGAAATGAATTGTTAATTTGACAGCAAAATCATTTTCTTGAAAGCTGCCTCATATACTTTAATCCTCTACTCATTTCCATAGAGCAAACAATAGAAAACTGATTTATACAAGACCCATCCACCCATCCATCAATTCATGAACAAATATTTTCTGACTCATTACAATGTATTTGGCCCTATGCCATACGCAAAATCTCTACACTAGTTTCTCAAAGGGAAAACACTGAAAAATTGGAAAACTGTGAATGGGATACTGATGTCTATTGAGAATGATAAAGCAATAGGGGAGGTAGGAAAAAAGCTAATAAGTAAGTGAACTACAGCAGAATCAGTGAATTTATAAGAGAAGGACCTTAAAGACATTAGAGCCCAATGGGTCTTAACTTTTTAAAAAAGTACTAACACACCTGAGGGGTAAAATAAAATACCGTATTTACTTATAACATATATCCTGATTAATGTGCCAACAAAGTTTTATGGTAAATTATTACACTTAAAGTCAACAACAACAACAAAATAATGCATATATAATATGAAGGAAGGAAGTGGAGAAGATACTCCTAATAGTAATTTTAACTTCAATATTAAATTTAGTTCTTAGCTTCTTGGCAAAAAAGCAAAATGAACATAGTATAGTTTTTTACCATGTGATAAATCTGACTGTATATTTTCTTTTGGAAGGGGGGAATGGGAGGAGTTAACTTTTCTGGCATTAATTCTAAGAGAACTTAATCAAGTGGATCCTTATGTTAAGAAACATCAGCAACAGCACAGTTCCAACAAGAATTACCCAAAAAAAGCAATAAGAAAAGCTTTCAACTATAATCCAGAGAGGTTATTACATTGAAGGCTAGGGAGATCACCTGGCTGCTGAGGAGAGCCCAGTTTATACCTTTATCCTGGCTTAAATATCAATAGTGCCCCATTCCATTCTCAGACTGACCCAAGTTTGGATGATAAATTACACGGTCATCTTATCTATGGGGAATTTAGTCGAGATTTGCTTTGTAGTGATCGCGTTTGACAGAAGAAAGAACTTCATAAACAGTTTCTGCCAAATTTCAAGAGGAACTAGATGGCAACAAATTAAGACCCAAATTAAAAGTGAAGGTATGAAATATATAAAATATAATCTCTATGTATTAAAAACAATGCAATAATATCATGAAACTCACACTTAGAATTGAAAGCAATTCTTCAGTACCACATTCAGGTTTCAAACGCTCCTTGAACATTTTAACTGTTTGGTGCTTTAAATAGTAGTAAGAGGCAATCCGGCCATATGTCAGTGGTTCAATGCTCCGATTATCCTGTTTCAAAAGAAATATAAAATAACATAAATAAAAAGTACAATAGAAGTGTATATATTCATAAAATTAATAATTCATACTGTAGGTTGCTGTTTCAACTGTTTCATTACAATTTTTGGTTATCATTAGAAGCAGAAGCCCTATTGTTAAAAAGCCGGGCCATCTTTTCAATTGGAATGTGTATGACCAAGTCGTACCTCTCCCATCTCAATACAGTAGGAATGTTCCAATTCAACCAGGGACTTCTCAACCAGATTGGACAGAAACTTGTTCACAGAATCATGGCTCACATCACTCAAATTGTAGTAGCTAGAAAACAAGCAAGGTCATTATTTGTTTCAAAATATTTCTTATTAAAACCATCATTTCAATTTCACCTCGCTCTTTTCAGAATTAAAAAAAAATCCATTTATAGCAAATCAAAGGAATAAAGCAATTGCAATTACCACTTCCATTTTACAGATCAAAATCCCCATACTACTAAAAAAAAAAAAAAAATCCCCATACTAAGGTTTATTGACACTGATGAACAATGGCAATATGTTAAAAATATGCAAGATAAGCAGATAAAATTCAGCAGCACATTAAAAAGATACAAATTTTCAGTGTTAAAACTGACATTATTTCAGTTTACACATCTACAGCAAACTAAACTTATATACTAGATTTAGAAAAAGTGAGAAGCATATTATATATAAATATATAATTCCCTTTTTTATGTAAAATCTCATCCTCAGTAACATTAAAAAACTCAAAGAACAATTGATTTGGGTGGCAGATGAGTTCTTTTAGGAAATTTAGTCAATTGTTCCCCTAATGCTTAAGGAGTAAATATTCTAAAGATTAGAAGGAACATCATCAGGCTAACAAAATAAGCATTGTAAGTAAGCTTACCTATACAGAAAACACATAGGTTCAGCTCTATATATCTTCTGAGCAAAAAACCTAAGCACATGCAATTCACCTGAATGCTCCTCCCTGTAACTCCAAGAGATTTTTGGCAAATCCCTAAGATCACTAGGAATCCGTGTCTGGGAAAAGATCCAAGAGGTGAGGGACTGCCTCCAGAGTCATGGCAGATTGCTAATTCCCGTTGTGTGAACCCTGTCCACTAGTCAGCATGGAGAATTACATGCCCTACCTCTACCCAAGTCAAAGAACAGGAGTGGAAAGTGGCCTCAGAGAACAGACTCTCATCACTGAAACCCAGCACGAGGGGATTTGTATCTGTACAGGACTAGGAAGGGGGTGGTCACAGCCTGAAGAAGAAAAGTGTTAACAATCTCAAATGGGAGAGGTCTAAAGGCCTCTCAAGCATGGTGATTTTTTTTTTCTTTTCCTTTCTTCCAAGGGAAAGATTTGGGGCCAATACTATAAAAATTTATTTAAAAACAGAAAAAGCAGGACTTAAATCATGGCAGGATATATTTTCACTAGAAAGAGAAGTTAGCCCAAAAGTCTAGGTACAACCAAATATATGAGTTTCCACTGAGTATGGATTAATAATAGGTTATTTATTTGGGAAAATAACTGTAAATCATAGTTATATGCTGAGGATTTCAATTCTCATAGAAGAGAATTAGTTACTTTAAATTTTAGTCTGTAGAGAAATTATTGCCCTTCCTGGAAAAGTTCTTTTCATAAACCAAAATAAAGCAATATTTATCAATGAACAAATACTAGACAGATCAGTGCTGTTGTTACTTTAAACAAAATGCACCTACTTTTATCTAACCAGGCATATGTGAAGGTGAAAAACCAGCATTAGAAACCATTAGAAAATATTTCCTTTATCCTGAACTGTGACTGAGAAGGAGTATATAGTTAGAATAATTTATTCTGCATTAGAGGTGAAAATAAAAATTCTGAACATTCAAGGCTCCATAAAAGAGACAGATCCCCAAAGCTGTTTCAAATTATTAACAATATTTTTTTGTCTTTCATTTTTTTCCCCCAACAAATGAAATTTATCAGCCAAACTTTCTGCAACGTAAGTGCTTACTTTATATTTCACATTCTTTTGGCTTGCTAAGCCTATAAATTTTCCAACACGATTTTCAGCTGTCTGGACTAATATATAGTTGATAAAGTTATATCTAAATAGTAAAAAAAACAGTGAAAATGTGCCCAGGACACTGAATAAGTAGTATTATTTGCAGAGCAAGAATCAAGCTATCTTTATGCAATTAAAATTACAGAAGGAAGACATTATGAAAATAATATTACCGTGAAAAACAAAAAGTTATGATTCCATTTTTATCTATAAATTTCTTAGGCCATTTGAAAACAAAAAATCTCATGGTTACTGCTATGGATCACCATAAGTCATTCCCATGTACGTATAACTGGAATGCCAACATTACCATATTATGCTTAAATGAATAATTTGGTACACTTACAAATAATACTTAAAACCATTAATGATAAAAACTTTTCTCCAAAAATTATAGGTTCTTTTTTAAATAATTATTTTACTTACTGTTTTATGTATTTACAAGATATATTTTGATGGGCTAATATCCCTTCTGAAGTTTGTTCATTTACATCTATTGGAAAAATTTTTAGACTACTTTGTGGCTTTTATCCAGAGAAAGTACAGTCAGGGTAAATATTTTTTAAACATTTACAGTGAGTTGTAAAAAAGAAAAAAAAATGAAGTAAGATCATGGCTCTGAGACTGCAACAAATTATCTGATGACTACACTAAAATATCGTAATCTAACTTGCTAAAAATTCATGCATTTTTTGAGCAGAATAACTTTAAAAACTTCCATGGATTATTTCTTAATATAGTTGTTCTTTTTCAATATGCTCACCAACATTCTTACTGACTTGCATATGAGAAATGAAATATCAAAACTTTTATCCTTATTACATCTGGGGGGGTAATCTAGAATTTTAAAAATCCCTAAAATTGTTTTCTTCAGATATTCTGGCATATGTGATAACTTTATTTATTTTTTAAAAGTGACAACTTTAAAAACAGAGAGGGCTAGTTAAAATATTACATTCTTAAATATAATAGTAAAATCTCAATCATTAAAAAACTTTCTCCCATGCAGCCAACAAGGATACTAAAATGCATCTATTTTTGTTAGTGGTATAACTTCACTGACTTATACCAAATATTATTCTTTGTTAATATTTGAACTGAGATTCTAAGGTTACATAAATATTTTCAAATCCTTAAGAAAGTACACTGCTACATCTTAATTAAATGTATAATTTACAAGACACTATAAAGTAATAAAACTAAGTGTAAATGGAATTGTTTTTTAGGTCCCATAAAATTTTGAGAGAGAATATATTCTAACACTTTTTTTGTGAATAAAGGATGGAGTTTATATTTACATGATCTTCATTAGTAGCATTATATGGCCTTCGCTTCTAACATGTAAACTTTTCAGTCACTGTGCAATTTCTAGCCTAAACAATTATAAGCATTTAGCTTAAAAAAATTACATATCATTAATTTCAATAACCACTTTACTAACTTGAAAAAAGCATGCAACTGCTAAGGAAAAAGGTCTGTTTTCATGTTGCACTTTCCACAGTAGAAAATTTATAATTTACTGGTTATTAAAACAGAAATATTATACAACTGTTTAATTATGGATAAAGGATACAATGTAGTTTCACGCTCACTGCATTGAATCGCCAAGTCATTATCTTCTCTTTGCCATAAACAGACAGCCTACCTTTTTGTCAGCATGCTATTTCATTTATTTCACAGAGAAACCCAGTTCCACAATAATTGACTTGTCAGAGGCCCTAATTTATGAGGCTGAGCTCTGTAAGATTTCTCTATATTGGATTCAACCTGCACACAAGCAGGGTTGAATATTTACAATGCTGTTAACAGGTGCTGAGTTGTTTAATGATTCTAATAGCCAGAAGCATACTGAGAAAGCCAGCGGGATCACAATTACAGGCTGTTTGAACACAACAATTACTAGTCCCCTGAGAGGTGTGAAAGTCAAAGGCAGTTTGATACTGACAGCATCTAGCACATGGGCTAGACAAGCTAACTTCTATTAGCAGTCCACTGGGAAGAAATTATAAACAAACCTCTCCCTATCATAAAATTTTACAAAGTTCATTAAATTTACAGTCAAAAAGTAAAACAACTTTTAAAATATTATCTTTAAAAGATCTTATCAAAGGACAAACAAGAATACCACACATGAAACTTCAAGTTATCTTTTTTCAACGTTAATAAGGACGCTGAAAATGAAAGAGATTTTATTGTAATGTAAAACATAGATAAAGTTACACCAAACAGTTTGGATTTAATGTGAATAGTGGCAGCTATTTCCTGTTTGGTTTATGTAAACCTGGCCAGAGACCTCGCTGGGAAATTTTTCATCAGTATCGAAATGCTGCTGCTATAACTGTCAGTACTGGGAAGTCATTTGTTACAGCACCATGTTTTTTTATGTTCAGATTATGCAGCAGTAATAATGACACAAATAATGAAAGTGGTTGCAGGGACAGCTGAAACTACCACAACATTTTTTTGCCCTAGAATTATTTAGAAGCTTTCTCAGGGGAAAACAGAGAGTAAAATTGAACATACAAATTGAATCCAGAACTCAATTTGAAATATATTAGATTTCATGATGCACCAATACATGTGTTTATATATATTTGAATGAACTAATGTATATATGTATGTGTGTCTACATATATATTTACACATATAAATATGTATCTGTATAAGCATACATATATTTGCATATACATGCATATCAAAAACTTAAGGATATACACAGACATACAGAGAACAACCAGGAACTGAAATCTTTCTCAACATAAATTTTATTTTTGGTGGTGGTGTTGGGGGGACACTTTACAGTAATATGATTAAATGAAGGGGGTTGGAGAATTGGGTCATATTTATTTACCTATATGTGACTATATTTTGAGAGTGGTGTTTGCCCTTTGTATTTTAAATAAACTTCAGCTTTTCCTTGTTACACATACATGCATGCACATATGTGTGTATACAAGACCCTCCCACCCAAAGAAAAGTCAAATCTCAATTTATGGCACTGAATGACAGGAGGCATGAAGTATATATTAAAACTACATATAACACAAGCTCTTCATTTGAGACAATGATTTTAGGTTTCTTAAAACTTTTACGAGATCTACAAATAAGCAGAAAAAGTGTACCAATTTCCTGTGCCTTTCTTTGCTTCTAGCTTTGTGTATAGGTGATTTTAACACAGACAATAATAAAAAGATATAAGGGCCAATCAGAAAGAAAATTGCAGGGCGTGCTATAGCAGACTAAGTAAAATAAGTAACTCGTTAAACTTTATTTAGGCACGTTTTCCCATTTTTATCCAGATGTAAAGGTATAGATATTAAAAATGACAATTTTTTTTTTGCATCAAACGAACAAAAGTATTATACATTCAGAATTAGTATGGTATGGTTTCCAAAGAGAACACATTTTCCATCACAGCACTGAAAAGAGATCTGGAGAGAAAGTATGGATATTTGAATTCTGGACCTGATAATGGGCTCAGGGATGAAGAATGTGGCCTCTGGAACCAGAATGCCTGGATTCTATCAGTAGTTCTGCCTCTGTCACTCAGACCTGCCTGACTGTGGGCAAGCTGCTTAATCTCCCTGTGCTTCAGTTTCTTCATTTATAAAATGGGGGTCAAAACAGTACTAAATGAGTTAGGCTCTTGAAACAGCATCTCAAATACAGCAGACACAATAATAAATAATATTAGTGTAGTTTTTGTTTCCCATTTTATTAACTTCAATTTTTATTTTTATATATTCTTCTTGTATTTGTTTTTGCTAATGTTCTTCTAGTTTCTTGAGACGGATATTTAATTATTTTCAAGCATTCACGCTTTCCTGTAGGTGCCCTAAAGATATGAATGTTCCTTGGAACTGTGCGTTGATTAAAATTCACAGGTTTTGTTCTAAAACATTTTTATTTTTGTATAGTTCTAGCCTATACCTATTTAAAAAAAATTTCATCTTTCACTAGAATAAAAGTAGTTAAATGCCAAGCAGTTAGATTTTTTTGCCATCCTTTCTCTTGTTTATTTCTGGTTTTATTGCATTACACTGTGAGAATGTAGCCTTATGATCTCTACATTCTGAAATACAGTGAGTTGCTCTTTGTAGTCTAGTACATGGTATATATATATATATGTATTTTTTGCGGTACGCAGGACTCTCACTGTTGTGGCCTCTCTCGTTGTGGAGCACAGACTCCGGCCGCGCAGGCTCAGCGGCCATGGCTCACGGGCCCAGCCCCTCCGCAGCATGTGGGATCTTCCTGGACCGGGACACGAACCTGTGTCCCCTGCATCGGCAGGCGGACTCTCAACCACTGCGCCACCAGGGAAGCCCCATGGTATATTTTTATAACTAAAATTCCATTAGTGTTTTTAAGTACGGCATATTCTTTTTTGGGGGTACTACGAACACACACACATATTCAAGGCTATTGTTATTCAAATCTTTTATTTTATGAAATACTTTATATCTCTTTGACATGCTGATTTTTGAGGGATATGTGTTAAAGTCTCTCAACATGACTATAATTTAGTTAACATCTTAGATTTCTATTGGTTTTGCTTTATATATATATATATGTATATATGTATATATATATATATATTTTGCGGTACGCGGGCCTCTCACTGCTGTGGCCTCTCCCATTGCGGAGCACAGGCTCCAGACGCGCAGGCTCAGTGGCCATGGCTCACGGGCACAGCCGCTCCACGGCCTGTGGGATCCTCCAGACTGGGGCACGAACCCGTGTCCCCTGAATCGGCAGGCGGACTCTCAACCACTGCACCACCAGGGAAGCCCTGCTTTATATAGTTTGATGCTATATTTCTAGTTATCTAAAAATTTATAATCTACTATAACTTTTAGTGATTGTACTTGTTATCAATATAACCATTCTTCATTGTCCTTTTTAATGTTTATTGCCTTGAATCTCATTTTGTCTGATTTTAGTTCTGTAGCTATTGGTTTCTCTTTGGTACTCTCCTTCAGGTCTTCTTTCAATGCCCAATTTTCTACTTTTCTATATCATTTTGATTTGATATGTTGCTTATAAATCATTTTTAGTGGGATTTAAAAAAATAAATCTGAGAATTTCTGTCTTTCAATAGGGAAGTTTAAATTATTTATAACATTTATGATTACAATTGGCCTTTTTAACGGTATGAATAGATCCTGTCAGTCCGCTGATTGAAAACCTACAATGGTTCTCATTTCGCCCAGAATAAAAATCAAAGTCCCTACCATGGTGTCTAAGCTCCCACATGACCAGTATGACCACTGACCACCCACATCTCTAGCTTTATCTCCTACTACTCTCCTTCCCACGCTTATTCCACTTCAGCTACACCTTCTTCTTGTTGCGCCTTCAATGCACCAGATGTGCCTGCTTTAGAACCTCTCCCATTCCCTTGGCCTGAAATGTTGTTCGCTAGATATTCATGTGGTCAACCTTCTTACTTCTTTCAAGTCTTTGTTCAGGTGTCAACACTTATTCTATGTCTACTAAGCACAACTTATCTAGTTCCCGTCTCCAATACATTTAATTTCTGATCAATATTCTCGGACAGTTTGCAAATCAGGCTAGATTGAGGATAGACTAAAAGAAGATTAAGCAGGTAAAGAACTAAGGAAATTAAGGGAGGAGAAAAATTAAAAAGCAAATTTGATATTTGAAGTCAACATAAGTAGATGCGGAGTGATAACATTAACTAAGGTAAGAAAGTGATACTAGAGCAAAATTTTGATATCTGATTCAGTTTTAGACATGCTGAATTTGAAATGATGGCGGGAAGTCCATGTGGCAACATTCAGAAGGCAGGTGGAGAAATAAGACTGTAACTTGGGATGGGGAACAGCTGGAATAACTTATTTTGGGTCTTTCACAGACAAGTGATATTTTAAATACAGAAGGGATCTCTAGAGAAGAACTTCCTAATATTACGCACTGAAAAGAGCACAGCATCACTTCTACAGTCTTCTTGCCCCAAAAGGCAGAACTTGAATTCTGGGATGAGAAAACTTCAGACAAACCCAGATTGAAGGATGTTCTACAAAATAATTGGCCAGGGTTCCTCTAAAGTGTCAAGGTTATGAGAGACAAAGAAAGACTGAGGAAATGTCACAGGTTGAAATGAATTAAGGAGGCAGCACAACTAAATGCAGGATACTATTAAAGTGGGTCTTCAGCAATAAAAGGGACATTAGTGGAAATACTGATGAAATGTGAATGAAGGCTGTAGATTACTTAACAGTATTGCATAAATGTAAATTTCCTGGTTTGGATAACTGTACAGTCATGTAAGATGTTAACACTTGAGGAAGCTGGATGAAGGGTACACAGTACCTGTTTGCACTATTCTTGCAATTAAAAAAAATCTCAAATGGTTTGAAAATGAAAAGTTAAAATTTTTAATTAAGAAAAGAAGATGCACACACAAAATTCAGTGTATCTGTGGATTCAATAAAGAACTATACTTCGCAAAAGAACTCAATTTGCCTCAGAGAATCATTCCCTTGTTTGCTGATCAGACAAGCTGACAGAAATGATTAGGTTCTAAGTCTCTAAACTAGAGTCTTTTTTTTTTTTTTTTGGCTGGGCCATGCAGCTTGTGGGATCTTGGTTCCCTGACCAGGGATTGAACTCGCACCCTTGGCAGTGAAAGCGTGCAGTCCTAACCACTGTACCGCCAGAAAATGCCCTAGACTAGAGTCTTTAGGATGGTATAGACCAGTAAAGCAACTGGAAAGGAGTACAAGAATAACAGCTCACTAATAACATTAATTTTTTCATAATTAATACAAAACTTAATTCATGTACTTGATTCCCAACATGACCCTGTGAAGGAGGTAGGCTATTACTCACTTTCCAGATGAAGAAAGTGAAGCCAAGAGAGGTGAAGCGATCAAGGTCACACAGTTTCTAAAAAGCAGTGCTGAAACAAAAATCAGTGTTCTGATTCCAAGTCAAAGCTCTTTCTATCACATTAATTGCCTCCATTCTTGTGATATAAGAAAAATGAATATATCTACAGTTATACACCGTGATTCTTCTCCCTCCAAAAACATAAAGAGTAGTAATTCACAAAACTTATGTTTTTAAGTTCTAGCTTTATCACAAAGTAGTTATGGGATACAAGACAAGTCACTTTAAGTTTCCAGCCTCCATTTCTTCAATACCAAACAAGAAGGTTGGACTAGAGTACACGTAAAGTCTATCCCATTGTACGATTCAACAATGCTAATCTGTGATCTGTTTACTACGGAAAATTTGTGGTACTGTAAGACTGTCTCATTAATTTTGTAGTCATTTTCCCAAATGAAATTTTGTACCTAATCCAGAGGCCTAATACAGTTGCGGAACTGAGCAAAACATCACCATATTCTCAAACTCCTACCTATGTAAGTGGAAATGTTGGCTGAAGAGAAACAAATTTCTTAAAGTACCAACTGGTAAGATTTAGTAAATTCATTTCATCATTTTCATCATGATCTCTCTGTTCAAGATCTTAACAATGGTTTAATATTTCTTCTTACTCATATCAGGAATGTCCCTCACCTTTGGCCTCCTTCCATTCCCCCCGCATCTGTTAAGGTCCTATGTGTCTTTGCCCTATTGTTAAAAAGCATCCTAACTGGTCTCCCTGCTATAAATACTTCCCCATTCTAGCTCATTCCCTACCACAGTGCTACAAGTACTGAAACAAAGCCAGTATTTATTAGAAGAAAACAAAAACACTAACTTGAAAAGATATATGCACCCCCATGTTCACTGCAGCAGTTTACAATAGCCAGAATACGGAAACAACCTAAGTGCCCATGGGATGAAAGAATAAAGAAATTGTGGTATAGACAAAGAATGGATTATTACTCAGCCATAAAAAAATGTAGGGACTTCCCTGGTGGCACAGTGGTTAAGAATCCACCTGCCAATGCAGGGGACATGGGTTTGAGCCCTGGTCCGGGAAGACCCCACATGCTGCTAAGCAACTAAGCCCTTGCACCTCAATTACTGAGCCTGCGCTCTAGAGCCTGTGAGCCGCAACTGCTGAGCCTGTGTGCTGCAACTACTGAAGCCTGCACGCCTAGAGCCCATGCTCTGCAACAAGAGAAGCCACTGCAATGAGAAGCCCACGCACCGCAATGAAGAGTAGCCCCCGCTCGCTGCAACTAGAGAAAGCCCGTGCGCAGCAATGAAGACCCAACGCAGCCAAAAATAAATAAATAAATAAATAAAATGTAATCATGCCTTGGAAACAACATGGATGGACCGCTAGGATATTATGCTAAGTGAAATAAGTCAAACAGAGAAAGACAAATAGCATATGATTTCTCTTACGCATGGAATCTAAAAACAAAACAAAACAAAACACCAAAGAACAGACTGGTAGTTGCCAGAGGCGGGGGTGGGGGTGGGAGAAATGGGTGAAGGGCTCAAAAGGTACAAAGGAAACAACAACAATAACAAAAACCTAATTTGGTGATGCTAAACTATATTTAAAAACTTCCAACCACAGCCAATAGGATCAGATGCAAACCCCTTAGCATGGAATACAGGCCCTTTACTCTCTGGTGCTTGGTCCACTTTCTAGGCAAGAAAATCTTCTTGCCTCACATTCTAAGCTTTACATCTAACTTTTGGCATTCTCTAGAGACTCTTTCAAGCCCTGAGGGCCTCCGCCCATCTAGTATTTTTGTGCCTTCCACCTTTTCCACTTCTGTTCCAGATTCGAGTTCTGGGTGAAGTACCACTTCGTCTGTGAAGCTTTCACTCTCACAGGCTTAAATACAGTCTGTTAGAGCACTTATGATTTACACTGTAATCATTTATGTCCATCTCCACATTACAAGATCAGCCCTTGAAGATAAGGGATGATATACACTCATCCTCATGCTTCAACGTCTAGTATAATATTTGATAAACAGGTGCTGAATGAAGATACAATCTATCCTGCCTGGAGTAAAAAGATACTCCATCACAACTCCCCCAATTTTATTTCATCTTGCAGGGTTCTTATTAACCTTTACAAATGCCTCACAAATTCTTCCCCCTACAATTTCACAGGCCTTATTCTTCTCTGAATTCCAACTGCACCCAAGTCAGCCACTACCATGTAATTTAGTTGAGCACATTTCTTAATGACATCAGGTGTCTTGTCTCCCTAACTACAGAGTGAACTCCTTGAGAACATTCTAAGTTAATTAAAATAAGCTAATAAAATGCACACCATTATTTTCTAATATATCATAATACATTGTGAACATATCAGAGATATTATCTGATTCTCTGGGCAAATTCCTATACCTAGGATGTCCAATGTTCTGGCATTTTTGATATGTACCTGAATTTAGAGATGATTACCTTCAAACATATTTTATTTTAGTGCAAAACAGAAAAATACTTGCCCCGCACTTACCTGGGGTTCATGATAAGACGTCGGAAAAAGTAAGTCCAGGTGATATAATCCATTGCATCTTGCTTAGATGTTATTGTACCACCAGCAATCTCCGCATTTAAATGGTCAGAGAGCACTCCTAATAAGCTACAGAGTGAACAAGACATGGGAAACATACATGAACATTAAATGAAAAACAACTTTTCTCACATAGTCAAGACTCAGATTTGATGTTCCAGGATACAGAACAAATGTTTGTGTAATTTGTAACTTTTGTATATAATTTTGGCGAAATAAATTGCTAGGTGGAAATAAACACAGGCTGACAGGAAGGGAGCTAATAACTTTCAGGGTGAGAAGATGAGAGCCGAGGTAAGAGCAGACGAGGGACGATACGCCTTGGAGAGCAGAGAAGAGTTACTGAGGCAGATGAAAGGAGAGCTGGTAAGAAAGGAGGGATGGTTAGGATAGAGCAAGGATATTCCCATCATTCATTCAGTGAATATTAAGTTCAGTCATATAAGACATAAATGTGCTAGGTGTTGTGGAATATACAGAGATGATCAGATGTGTTGAAAGACTGGCATAACAAAATGTTCATTTCAGTTTCTTACATAAATTACAAAAAAGGGAAGCAATGTCCAACAAAAGAAAAGGCCATGTAAATTATGATACATGGAACAATATGCAGGTATTTAAAAAGTTTTTGCAAAGGATGTTTTTAAGGATATAAGAAAATGGCCATAATAAATTGAATGAAAAAAAAAGTTGCGCTATTACTCTCCAGTCACCAGTGGCAGAGTATAAATCCATACAGCTAACTTGGAGGGCAACTTGACAATATCTATTTGAACAATCACCATGACCCGGCAATTTCACTTTTTCATTATCACCTGATAGGGAAACATTTATAGGTTAGGATAGGGAAGCAAAATACTTCACTGCAGCAATATATGTAAGTGTTAAAAACTAGAAACTCTCTAAATGCCCATTAACAGAGAAGTTAACATATAACTTCTGTATATGTACTCTGTAGAAATAAAATACTAATAGTAGTCATATCAAGGTACACATTTAAACCTTTTTTTTTTTTTGTGGTACGCGGGTCTCTCACTGTTGTGGCCTCTCCCGTTGCGGAGCACAGGCTCCGGACGCACAGGCCCAGCGGCCATGGCTCACAGGCCCAGCCGCTTGGCGGCATGTGGGATCCTCCCGGACCGGGGCATGAACCTGTGTCCCCTGCATCGGCAGGCGGACTCTCAACCACTGCGCCACCAGGGAAGCCCCACATTTAAACTTTTAATTAACTTTTTACTGAAGTACATATAGAAAAAAATTACATAAATTATACATGTACAACTCAAGTAATACTCACAATGTGAACACATCTGTGTAACCACCACCAAGATCAAGCATTACCAGTGCCCCAGAAGTCTTCCTTTTATGCTTTTTAGTCACTCCTCTTGCTCAGAAGGATATTTTGACTTTTATTTCTTTGCTTTACCTTAATGCAGTGGCTTGGATCTCTAGCACAACGCTTACTGGCAGTGGTGAAAACAACATCCCTGTATCATTTCCTATCTCAAAGGGAAAGCTTTCAATACTGAATCATTAATCATGATGTTTGCAGTAGATTTTTAGTAGAGACTCTTTATCAGATTAAGAACATTCCCTTATATTCCTGTTGGCTAAGAGTTTTTATAATTAATGGGTATGGAATTTCACCAAACGCTTTTTTTTTATATCTACAAGATAATCATATAATTTTTCTCATATTTTCCTGCTAACGTGGTGAATTATATTCATTTATTTTCAAGTAATAAGTCATCTTTGCACTGATACTGTAATTAGTTGCAATATGTTATCTTTTTATACATTGTTAGATTTGATTTACTCATGTTTTATTTAGGATTTCTACATCTATACTCATGAGAGACACAGCTCTGTTACATTCCTTTCTTGTAAATTTATCAGGTTTTGGAAACAAGGTTATTCTACTCTCATAAAATAAGTTGGCAAATAGTCCTATCTTTTTGACTATTACAGGAAGGGTTCATGTTCAATTTCATGAGTTCAATTTCTTCCTTAAATGTTATAAAGAATTCACTAGTGGAACGTCTGGGTCAGAAAATTTTTGTGGAAAGATTTTAAATTTCAGATACAATTGCTTTGAGAGATAAGAGGCTATTTAAATTTTCCATTTCTTTTTGTGTCAGTTTTAGTGATTTTTTAAAAAAAGCATTCTACCATTTAATCTAAAATTTAAAATTTGTATAAATTTTTTCATAATATCTTATTACCTTTTAGATTTCTTTTGTATCCTGATATTATGCTGTTCCTTCTCTCTTTTCTCTTGACCAGACTTAAAGGTTTATCAGTATTATTCTTCTTTTCAAAGAACCAACTTTTGGCTTTGTTGATTTTTTTCTAATGTATGTTTGGTTTCAATTCATTAATTCTTTCTCTTATCTTTCTATCTTCTCCTTTCTTTGAGTTCAATTTGCTAATTTTTTTTCAAATTCTTGAAATGCATATTCAGATAATTCATTTCTCACTCTTTTTCTTTTATTTTTAAAAAATTATTTATTTATTTGTTTGTTTTTATTTTTGCCTGTGTTGGGTCTTTGCTGCTGTGCGCAGGCTTTCTCTAGTTGTGGCGAGCGGGGGCTACTCTTTGTTGCAGTGCACGGGCTTCTCATTGTCGTGGCTTCTCTTGTTGCGGAGCACAGGCTCTTGGCATGTGGGATCAGTAGTTGTGGCTCGTGGGCTCTAGATTGCAGGCTCAGTAGTTGTGGCGCATGGGCTTAGTTGCTCTGTGGCACGTGGGATCTTCCTGGGCTAGGGATCGAACCCGTGTCCCCTGCACTGGCAGGCAGATTCTTAACCACTGCACCACCAGGGAAGCCCTTCACTGTTTCTTTTAAAATACATATATTTATGGTCATAAATTTTCTCTCAGCACAATGTTAGCTATCTCCCACAATATTAAATGTTTTTATATTTTCCAAATTAAAAAAAAGGAACATTAGAACTTCTAACACAGTAAAAAAAACTCAATAACTATTTACAGTATAAATTAGAAATATATTTTGTCCTTTGCAGTTAGAATATGGTAAAGGCGATTCAGTATATTAAAGAAGACTATGATAAAAGGTAGCAAGTGATAAATGTTAGGAATGAAAAATGTATAAATCTGACAGACAAAAGATTATTTTCAGCTGAGAAAATGAGGAAAGATTTCATAAAAGGGGTGGTAGTTACTGGATCCACAAAGAAGTATGTGATAATTCTGAAACTGGCCACTAGCCTAAATTATTCATTACCAATCCCTTTATTTTGGATATTTATTTATAGACTATTCTACAAAAACACACACCAAACTAACACTTTATTAAATGCTTACTATGTGCCAGACACAGTTCCAAGCACGATACCTTTGATCAGTACAAGTACCCTACGAGATGGCCAGTATTGCTGCTATCTCCATCTTACACACAGTGCACTAAGCTATTGAGGATTTAAATAACTTGCTCAAGATCAAGCAAGTAAGTGGTGGAGAGCTCAAATATAAACCCAGGTTGTCTTGCTCCAGAGTCAATGTGACTTAACAATGTACTTCCCTGCTTCTTTTTTTAAAAATAAATTAATTAAGTAATTAATTTATTTTTGGCTGCGTTGGATCTTTGTTGCTGCGTGAGGGCTTTCTCTAGTTGTGGCGAGTGGGGGCTACTCTTCGTTGCAGTGCGCTGGTTTCTCATTGCAGTGGCTTCTCTTGTTGCAGAGCATGGGCTCTAGGCATGTGGGCTTCAGTAGTTGTGGCACACGGGCTCCATAGTTGTGGCTCGCGGGCTCTAGAGTGCAGGCTCAGTAGTTGTGGCACACTGGGCTTAGTTGCCCCATGGCATGTGGGATCTTCCTGGATCAGGGCTCGAACCCATGCCCTCTGCATTGGCAGGTGGATTCTTAACCACCGCACCTCCAGGGAAGTCCCTTCACTGCTTCTTTTAAACAGAGTGTTTTTCTTTTATAGTGAAAATTATAATTTAAAGTTGTCTTATTGTTATAAATATATTGTTTCACTTCAAATAATTCTTTTGAACTAGAAGTTTTACTGATTTTCATCTAATACAATGTCAGCACAAAACTATCAACCTGCTATGACATAATCCATTTAAATTAATTTACAGCAAAATTTACCTTGACTCTACAGGGAAAGGTTCATAAAGAAATTTTTTGTAAAAGTCTTTCTTTATGTCATGAACCAGAATTACAGCTTTGCCTTGGTCATCAAACTGAGGCCTCCCAGCACGCCCCATCATCTGGAGTACATCTATAAGAAAGAGAACAAGAGGTATTCTGCAGTGTGGCATGTAGCACAAGAAATATTGATGGATTATAGCATGTTTCTACAACACAACAAAATAAAAGGGAGAAAAGTATTTTAAGACCAGGGATGCTCTCTCTGATGCCTACTACTGAGTTCCCTAATAATTAAATAATTAATTCACTATGATAGAAAATTGAGTCCCCAAAAGAGTCTTACAGTGTGTAAAAGTAAGAAAGATCAAAGATTCCTTTAGGTAAATGTTTAAAAATGCTATTTAAGAGTTATAACTATATAACTCTTATATAGGAAAACCTCTTCAGCAGAGTCATTTGCTTATTTTTCCCCATGAATAATGGATCCACTTAGGCCTCCTCTTCTTCCCATCCACTGTATAAAATTTTTCTTTTATACTGCAGGAGTCTCTGAGGTAAGTAATGATTGAGAAATGATACAGATTTTATATGCATTTATTGAGTTGAAATACACATTTGGCATATTTTCCTGTTCAAAACTCACTGAAAATGCTTTTATCAAGTTTTAAAATATGTTAATAGACTGTTCATGTACAAGTTATAGCAACAAGTGCTTTGGTTCTAGAAGTCCTGTAGGAAATATCATGTCTAGTGAGGGAGATTTAAAATTAAACATAATGTTTAAATTTAACTTATTAAGTCACTAATTCCTACTAATCAGTACTTTTATCTATTTATAAATTTAAAACAATTACTTGTGCCTTTGACATTCATTAATACACTGGATAAGTAAAAGTAAATAAAATGGCTTAATACTTTGGAGTAATATTTTTACTGGAAACAAAAAATTTATAATTTGTTCATCAGTGACATGTGACCAATTCTCTAAAATTTAATTCATGCAAATTCAAATTATTAACGCTAAAATAGACGTTTAATGTATTTGAAAATTTAAAAATATTACCTGTAATGGGGAAATCCACATATCGTCTTGTTTTTCCATCATAATATTCTGTTCCTTTAATAATTACTAAATGAGCTGGAAAGTTTACACCCCAGGCTAATGTACTTGTAGCAATAAGAACCTAAAAAATAAAAGATAATATCTTATATCTAACTAAAATACAACTTTTAAGTTCCTTTAAAATATCTGTTCATGGAAAAAAATTACCTGAACTTTACAATTTACAAATAGTTCCTCTACTGTTTTTCGGTCCCTCTCATGTAGTCCAGCATGATGCATTCCTATTCCGAAAGCAAGTGTCAGCTTCAGGTTGGAATCTCTTACTGTGCCAATGATATTCTCCATCTGCAAATAAAAACACAATTACAAGATGTCAGTGCATTAGCTTCACATTTTTCATTTTGTTTTTTTAATTCTTATGCTATATGGGCATAAAAATATAGGTCCCATCTGCAGTTATGATTAAAGTTAAATTAGTTGAAAAGAATATCTACTTAGTGAGAATGTATACTGTAAATTAATTAAAATGTAAACGTTATCCCTTTTATTTTTATGCATCAAGGAAAAAAATCTGTACTCATTACCCCTTATTGAGTAACAACTACTAAAATGCTATAATACTGCCTAAAACGTTTCGGCGTCTGTGTTGGTCTTGTTATAGAAAAGACCTCTATTTTTTGCCTCAGTGATAAAAATTAAGAAAGTATAGACAAAAAATTAATGGGAAAAATCAGTCATAATCCTACCAAAGAGTAGTCATTCAAATTTAGGCCTTCTCACTGAACTTAGTGACCCAGGGGCAAGTCACATACCTTCTCTGAGCCTCAGTTTCTTCATTTAAAAAATCAAACTGGTATATACTTTTGCTTACTTCTCATTTCTTTAATCAACAGTTCAGTTAAATACTTTTCATATTTACTGTTTGACTTTTTGGTAAATTATCTTTCCGTTTATTGAGTAGCCTTTTTTCTTATTGGGTTGTGATAGCTCTTTATGTATTAAGGGTATCAACCCCTTGTCCATCACATGGTATAAACTTTCATCCAGTTTTATAAGTACTTCATTTTATTTATTTAATTTTTTTACTTTATGGACTTAAAATTTTAAATTGGTCCCTTATTTTTTTTTTGCTTAGAAAACTTTTCCTCATCTTGAGATCAAATACATATTCACCTACTATTCCTTTAACTTCTGTTATAGTTTTATTTTTTACATTTAAATAATTAACTTGTAATTTTGTAATAGAAAGTATGGTAGAAATCTAAGTTTATTTTTCCTAAATAGTTAATTATTCTAGCAATATTGGTTAAGTACTTCCTTACCTTACTTATTTTAAATGCTAACTTTAGCATTCAGAATTCTTATACATTCCAGTTTTTGCATTTTAAAACAGATTGCATTTCCAGCCTCAGTTTAGCTCATTGAATTTTATATGTGTAAACAGTTTCTGAAACTTATATTTCATATATACTCTCAGAATATTTTATCACTTTCCATTCTACATGGAAAATTCTTAATGCAACAGAGATTTTATGGCAACGAGCAGCAAATCTTATTTTCTTACAAAACTTACTTCCTGTAAAGAACTAAACAGAAAACCCAATCTCTTTCTGCTTAATGATAGACCTCTACTTGTCCCTAAAGAAGATGACGACACTAGGTGCAGCCTGGGAACCTTCTTGGGCAACTCCCTGAGGGCAGCAATGCAGAGACCAAGTGGTTTGAGAATATATGAGCATTCAGAAGAAGGACATGTTTTAGTTATGTCTACAGCTTCATGACCACATCAGTAAACAACAGTGGAGAAGGAACTTGGAAGTAGGCACCAATACATGTATAACTATTATATGCCTGAAGACTGAGATAGAAGTTGGAAGAGTGACATTATTTTCAGACTTCATTTCCTTTTTGCCTTCTATTATTAATCACCTCGAATATACACAAGTATACCTGCAATACACTTATGCTCCTTGCTCTGCATAAACCAGTAAACAGTTCACAAAATCTCCATCTAGAGAAACTTCAGGTGGCTGCTGCCATTTTGGTAAAAATTCATAAGACAAACATATTCGGGGGGAGGGGTAAATTGGAAGATTGGGATTGACACATACACACTACTATACATAAAATAGATAAGTAACAAGGGCCTACTGTATAGCACAGGGAACTCTACTCAATACTCTGTAATGGCCTTTATGGGAAAAGGATCTAAAAAAAGAGTAGATATATGTATTTGTATAACAGATTCACTTTGCTGTACATCTGAAACTAACACAACGTTGTAAATCAATTATACCCCAATTAAAAAGAAAAAGACAAACATATTCATATAATGAAGCATTCCAACTGTTTTCATTCTTACTAATTTTATTTTCAATGGTTGGAAAAGTTTTCCAAGCCTTTTATGTGGTAAAAAGTTCTTTTACTCCAATAATCAAAAAATAAATAAAAAAGAAAGATGGAGTTTGGCTTTATAATAATTATTAATGTATAAAAAGCACTGCATAGACTAGGTAATATTTTAATAACATACACATCAGAAATCTTATTTACCCACTTTCCTGAATTGAATGCAATGTATACAGAATTCATTCTGTTTCATAGTCACAGTACAGTCACCTGATATTCCTGCATTATTTTCTTTACAATCTGTTTAGCAAGAATATGGAAATGTATTAATATAAATGTTGACTACAAATGTATGCTATAAACAAAAGTTACTGTCCTGTCTCATAAATTATGTTAGCTGTTCTCAAATGACTGCCTATCATCCTTTCTTCGTTCAATAGTTCACTGCATAAAATATCTTCAATTTACACTATCAAGAATAATTCATTATTCTTACTCTGACAATTAGTTTCGGGATTTTTCAGTTTCACAACTTAAATAGCAGTGTGTATGTATAACTTGTATAATTTGCAGTGTTCCATGGCAATGCCAATCATATCCAAAAAATAACATACCATTTACCATAGGAAAGCTGAGGAATCCTGTGGCAGGAGGTTTGGTGAGGCAGTAATATCGCGTCCTTTTGCATCAGGGAAGCCTGGCTGTTTCTCATTCCCTTCCCCCACTTTCACATAAATCAATGCATTAAAAAGAACTATTTGCCTATCTAAACTGGTAATGACCTAAAATCCTCACGAGGACAATCACAGAAAACAACTTCATTTATTACACAGTTACTGTGGATGAATTCTGAATTATTTGTACATCATAAAAAAAGCAAAATTTATAGTAATGTTACTCAATCATTAAGCATAAAATATTACAAGGACAGTCTGTTTAAATTTGAAAATATAATTTTTGATTAGATTATATGCATCTTCATCCTACACTTAAAATAGGTTTCATCTGGATCAAAAGAACATAATACAAGCAAAATTTTTTAGGAATTTAGGATAATGAAAGCTTAAAACATGATAATAGATATTATTTGTTGAGTACTTATTATGTGTCAGGCATTGTGCTTATCACTTTACAAAGATTATCACACTGAATCCTTTACATACATGTAGCCCTAAAGTAACACCTAATTCTTTTACACAACACACTATGCTTCAAGTTAAAAGACTCAGTGGCCTTGAGCACTATATAGTAGTCTTTCTCAATTCTGGTTCCCTGAGAGAACTGAGCCTCACAAAAAAATATCTGAATTGCCATCTTCTTAATTTTTCCAAGGATAGTTAGTACCATTCCAGATGGTTAGGAGAAAAGTTCATTTATTACATTCATTGGATGTCTTAGGACATGAAGGCTTAATTCTTGTTAAGAAAGGCTGCTATAGAATTTTAAAAAGAATAATCATGTAACTAACACACTTTGATAGAGGAAGTTTTAATTCCATAGTTCATTTCTGTTCAAGGAACATCTGCTGTAATGTGCAGGTATCTTTCCGATAAACGGTCCCTGAAATACGTCTGACTGTATGTTAGTTAAACCAAAAAATTTTTTCCGTATTATAAATAAAAACAGACCTATGCTCCTCCAAGCAGTGGTCTTTCTTTAGGGTGTGGGGGAGAAGGCACATATGTAAACTGTTGAACCAATTACTTTAACTTAATAGAAATTTTTTTTATATTTTAAATTTATTATACTCAAAAAGCTTTTGTAGAAAGATAGGATTCCATTTAAGTAGATACATTACTCTGTGCCTGAAATACATTCCAGTCAGAATATAATTCAGTGAGTTGATGACAATGCTGGCTCCAAAAGAAAGGAGGAGACCAGATTGGACAAGAATGAGCTAACAGATTGTGCAGCCCAGTTCTGTCCCTTTGAGTGTGATATATTGTTTCAAGATGCTAAAAACCCATACTTTCTCAAAGCGTATCTGTTGTGCTGGTTTTCCCATTTTCACAGAATCCTCATTATCAGAACTCTGTACTCTTTTCAAAGCACATCAGACTCAGACCATATGCCACTGAATAATGCTTATCAATTGTATAAAACACTCAATAAAAGATGTACCATACCGAAGAATAATGAAAGTTACAAAGACTTTCTTTTTTAAAAAAATAATTAAATATATCACATCTGGTACAGATGTTAAATGAAGTTAAAACATTTCCTCATAATTACTTTTATTCTTAAAATACACTTTTTATGATAAACCCTACAGACTGAAGGGGAAAAACTAAAATGAAAGAAACACTTTAGAACATTCTTTTGATCTACTAATAGGAAAAAAATAAAAAAATAAAATTAATTAAAGGTAGTAAGTTTCCAAACTTTACCAATACACCTCAGAACATATTCTCTTGCTGCCCCCCTGAAACCCAAAACAAGCACACCTCAAAGTAATTTATGATACTGTTAATATATAAATACATTTATAAATGATTAAAAATACAATTATATGAGAAGTAAATCTATAAATGAAATCTAAATAATAACATGTAAATCTTTGCTATTGTCTGCTAAATAAACACAATACTATTTTCAATGTCTGTTTTTAGGTTAGCCTGATTCTTAATAATAGCAATATCAAAACTGGGCTATATAGGGCTGAGATATTACAAATTTTTCCTTATTAATGTTTCCAACTTAATTCACTATGCTATTGGTAATTTTTTGAGTATACATTTTATGCTTATTTCAATTTCTGGTGAGTTCAAATTCCAAAACATTCTTGGAGAACATTTTCATACATCTCTGCTTTTAAAATGCAGAGAAAGCTGATAAAAGAGACATTATAGAATTGATTTTCTAAAGTAGCACAATTTTAAATGAACAAATACTATATTAATATGAATTAAATTTGTGAAGGACCACAAGCAAAAGATTATAAATATATGACCAAATTTTACCAGTGCTTTCAGCAAAAAGAATCTATCTGTTTAAAAGATGTTATTCAATGTAATAACACTTATTGAATATTTAACTCTGTCCCAGGCCTGTTCTATGTACATTAAATGTACTAATACATTTAATCCTCGCAAGACTCTTGTGGGGATAGATTATCATCCTTTCACAGATTAAAGGATGAGGCTCAGAAGTGAAACATCCCACTTGCAGTGGGAAGTCAGTACTGAACCCAGGAAGCCTGGCTCTAGTCCATGCTCTCAACCACAATGCCACCCTCTAATCATCACATGAATGAGGGATATTTCAAATAACTACTTGAAGTAATGACATCATCCACTTGACTTAGGGCTGGACCACATTGTTTTAAACGGTATACAAAAAACAGATAAGATTTGAAATAATGAATAATGTCCTAGACTCACACAGCTGGGGAACGCTATGCAGATGATTTGCAAATCTATTTCTTCTTTATTATTTGAGTATTTCTACTCCTACGCCTCAAAATGAAGAATACTTAAAATAACATTCTTTTCTAAACTAAGATATCACCTCTCATGATTGAGAACGGCACAGCTCTTGTTGGTTGCTTGCATTTGATATTTTAGCTACTGACTTCCGTCCCCGTCAAATGACACACACCCTTACTTTGACTTTTCCATCTTCTCTAGACAGTATGTTGTCCATGATGCCATTACTGTGCAGGACAGTAAAAGAACATTACTCTGAGACAGCCACTCTGTTTTTGACCTCCCACGCTCTGCTTACTTGCTTTGTGCTGTTGGGCAAGTCACTTAATTCTTCTAAGTTTCAGTTTCTGCATCTGTAAAATTGGGATAACAGGAACGACCCTCCCAGAGTTCATGATTAAATGGGATAAGTCTTTAGTGAACTATAAAGTACTTGATAAATATAGCAATTATTACTAAGCATAATAAGAGCTTTGCCTCTTTAGTCAATAGGACATATATGATATCAACTAAGACAAAATAAAAAAGAACAGTCTCCTATCTTGAAGTTGCTCTTAATTACACAAATATTCCATGAGACCCAACTCAGTTCAATGTCCAGTGTTCAGCAAATCTGTAGATAACGTCTGTTTTGACACTTAATATTCTGAGCCTAATAGTTTTCTTTATTGGGTAGTCATTAAGAGGTCTGAAGCTTGATCAAAATAGAAAGCACTTGGGGTGGGAGTTTTGTTATCAGGAGCTAAATCTATTTTAGTTTGATAAAACAGATTGTCCAAGTTGAAAATGTGGTTACCCTACATTAAACTCAACTTAATTTCTGATTTTTAACAATCTCCAAGTCCATTTTCAGAGCCTGGTACTAACTTCTTACCTACAGGAAGAGGTCAATATATATATGTTGAATGAAAAAGCAAATGAATCAAAGAAAGCTATGGTAAAATGTCAGTAGTAGAAACTCCACCAAATCTGAACTTGTGATCATTTTGTGTAAAGCTAGGCTATAGTTCATCTTTGTACGTCTATGAAGGTTTTACTTGTAATGAGGTTGGGTGAGTTATGTTTAGCTTAAAATGAAATAATTTTCAAGCATCAAAAAATTCCTTCAGTATTAAGCATGCGGAAATAACACCAATTCTACTTTTCATGAACGTGCTCCTCCTGTGTACCTATGCTACAGTTTTTCATTAATTCACTTTGAAGCATTGTGTAAATTTATAATTAGCACATTTCCTTAATTATATTCAGTGTCATCTGTGTGAGTCTTCTAGCCAATTAATTTGAATTAACAAGGTTTAACAATACTATGTTCCAAGGAATTCTTGTCTTCCATACTCCTCCGATTTTCATGTTATCCACATCTGGATTCTTTTCCTATCGTGCTTCAGTGAGAAAGCTATCCCCTTTCCTGCTTCAGATTATTTCCCAGCATCTACCTTCTCGTGGCACCGCAGACTTTAGAACACAACTCAAACATTGTGGTCCAGGACCTTCAGGGCAAAAAGCCTTGTAGGATTCTGTTTAATTCATTCCTACATGTAAGGGGGAAAAAAAAAAAAAAAGCTAGTTGTCTTTGATGTGCTTTTCTTTTAGCTACCTGGACCTTATTTAACAGTGTGGAAGAAGAAAGGGTTAGCCCTGCTGCTAATTGGACAGACACACAGAGGAGTTGAGGAGGAGAATATAAGTAAGACTGAAGAATAAAGTCTAATCTTCAGCCAGGGTTCTGCTTTCCCATCCCAGATATGCATCTCATGCAAGGTGTGAGTGATGAAATAAGCACAGTATTCTGAGCTTTCAATCAGTAAACCCGCTCAGAAGAAAGGGTGTTCCCTCTGCTCTTTTATCTTTCCAAGCAGGTTGGCAGCTATCCAGATCCCAGCACCATTCACCCTTGCACGTCAAACCAGATTGCAGAGTATTTGGCAGAAGCCAACGAACCACACTTGTTAGGCACTAAATTATAACTAATTAAATTACATAGAAAAGCTTCTAGAAGGAGTTGTATATGCTATTTGCTTCCATTTCCTTCCCCTCCCACCCATTTATTCCTCAACTCCTTCCAAACTGGCTTATGTTCACAACATGTCACTGACCCTACTTGCCAAGTTCGTCCAAGATGTCCAAGTGCTAAATCCCACCGGTGTTTCTCTGCTCTCATCTCACTCAGCTCCCATTAACATTTGATGTAGTCAAGCACTCCTTCCTTCACGAACCCCTCCTGTCTACAGTGTTCTAGGACACTGTGTTTCCTCACTGGCACTGCTTTCTCAGGGTTCGTTGCCAGCTCATTTTCTACCTAAGCTCACAATGAGAGAGTCCCTCAGGCCTGCCTTTTGATCTCCACCCTCTCTATCCGAGGGTCTCAGGTGCTCACCTGGGTTTAAAGGCTGCTTCTATGCAGATGCTCCCAAGTTCATATATCTCACATCCTCTGTGGGTTTTACAGACTTCCAACATTTAACTGCCTTGAGATCTCCACTTGAAAGTCTTGGAGATACAAATTAACATGTCCAAAATATAATTTTCTTTTCTTTTCTTTCCTTTTTTTTTTTTTTTTAAGCTCAGATCTGTCTTCTCCGTCTGTCTCTCTCCATCCTAAATCTGTCTCCTCCTTCCTCTCTATCCTACAGTCTCGGTTCTCCCCATTTCAATAAATGATGCTATTATTTACTCAGATGTTTAGGGTTAATAACTGGGGCACCATTCTTGATTCTTTTCAGTTCTTGAATCTCCATTTCTCATCTATTAGAAAGTCCTATTGCATCTAGCCCCAAATATATTTTTTCATTCCCACTGTTACCGCTCTAGGTGGCCCCTAGGTCACCACCATCGTTAATTCCATGCTTACTTCCACTTCAATTCATTTTCCACTAAGCAGCAAAAGTGATCTTAAAATGTAAATTGGGGTATGTAATTTGTTTAGCTTAAAACCCTTTAATGCCCTGGAACACTCCTCCCTCAGATACCTGCTTAGTTTGCTTCCTTGATTCCTTCAGTTCTTTGTTCAAAGGTACCTTCATCAGGGAGGCCTTCTCAACTTGTATTAATGTACAACATTCCACTACCATCTTTGGCATTCCCTATTCCCTTTAACTTGCTTATTTTTTCCCCCATGTGAATTATTACAACTTGACATACTTGCTTATTAGCTATCACTCCCACTAGAATGTTAATTCCATAGGGCAGGAACTTTACCTGACACCTGACACACAGAAGGAGCTCAATAAATGTTGGTCTAATAAATGAAAAAATGACTGTCTTCCCATAGTACTTTGAATAAAAATCCAAGCTCCTTAACCATGGGGCTATGGCCTTGCATGAGCTGGCTCCTGCCTGTCTCTCAAGTGTAACTTGTACCACCCTCCTCCTGCTTATGCGGCTCCAGCTCAACTGATCTACCCCACTGTTCCTTTAACATGCTGTCCCTTCACCTGAAACGCTGTTATCTTCTCTCTTTGTGTAGCCAGCTTGTTCTTATGCTTTGGTGCTCAGCTTAAATGTCATCTCTTTAGAGAAGTCTTCTCTGACTAATCTATTTAAAGAAGCCTCCCATTCCCCTATTCTATTCCATTTCTTATTGGTTTCTTCCATACAATTTTCATAATTTGATATCAACTTATTTATTTAATCATGCATATATTTTTAAATTTCTATTTTCTTCACTTAAGCTCTTTGAGATTTGGGATCAGTAAGGCTAACACACAGTGCTGGGTAAGTTGTAGACAATCAATAAATATATGTTAAATAAATGAATACTTTACAAATTCTCTTAAGAGCTACCTATTGATTTAAGTTAGAGCATTATTTAATGGATATTTTTGAGCAGGGAGAGAAAGAATTCCTGACTATGTAATACCAGGTAACCTTGCAACTGAAGCTGCTGATCACGAACTGGATGTTATCTGAGCTATCTAGCAGCACTCATCGTTATTAGAAATAAAAGGAGCTGATGGAAGAATATCATGAAAGGTGATCCATGAACCCTCCATGTGTGTGCCTATTCCTGCCATACTATCTCGACTTCAGCCTATGTACCTAGGCCCCATGGGGTATTTCTTATGTCAAATTGACTGAGGGGGAAAAAGTTCCAAATTCCAAATGGCTTTGAACAAGATTGTGGCACCATAAGAAGTACACTGATGTGATATTATGGTACTTTCACGGATGACTCTAAGGAAAGAGTAAAAGTTGAGTGTTAAGTATCTCCTTGTCACTTTCTTACAAAGTAGAGATGATGCAAATTGATGATCCATCCTTTGCTCTGTAGTTACTGGATTAGCCAAATGGTCAGGAGCTTGGCAAGAGTGCTATTGGAAGACAAGTGGCAAGAAAGGCAGAAGTTTTGTGTAGATGAACTTTTAGAATGGTGCTAGAATAAACAGCTACCTATATCCCATGAAGATGTTTACCAAAAAGTTAACAGCAGTGTGGAAAATGCTGTTAACAGTCAAGTGGGCATCTGAGGGTACCCAGCAGCTTCCCTCCCAGGCCCCAGGTCTTTGTGCAATGGTTTCACGTACTAAGTGGCTCCACGGTGGAAGAGATGAAACTCTGCCTGGGCTAAACACGGACTTCCTCTTCCTCAGGCCGACCCACTACTGCCACTGCTCAGTGCCCCATATGCCACCAACGCAGACAACCCTGGGCCCATTATAAGTACCTTCGTCATGGGAACAGACAGCTATCTAGTGGTAAGGGAATTATACTGGACCCTTTCTATCACAGAGGGGACATCTATTTGAGATGATGTCTAGAATGGACACTACAGATTTTGATTCTCCTATGCTGCCCATCATGTCCTGCCAGTGGCTTCAATGGTAGGATTACTGAATGCTTTATACATCTTCATGATATCCTGTATGATAATTTTTCTGACTGAAGAGCTCACATCATAGAGAAAGATTAAGACAATGGATGCCATGGGATCCACTGTTCCTATTATGTCTCTCATTACCCAGAAAGAGAAGGTTTTATAGATTAATGACTGAGTGGCAGCTGAGATACACTACTTTGGCAAGGTTGGTGTGTTATTTTGTAGGATAAGGTGTATGCTCTGAACTACGCAATCATTAAATGATGCTACTTCTCTCACTGCCAGAACATACAGTTCCAGGAACCAAGTAGTCAGTGTATGCCGATGTCTTCTGCAAACATAGCTAATAATCCACTTGGAAATTTTTTGTTTCCTTTCCCTATACCTCTAGCTCTTCTAGTTTACAGACAATATCCAAGGGATGTAACAATTTACTTGGAAGCTGAAACAGCCACAGGGCCATTTGAGGCCCTTATGCTACAGGGTGAGCAAGGAAAATATGATCCTGGTGTAGTTTAGGTGACTGACCCTGATGGAAAAACTGGGCTACTGCTATACAATAAGGGGAGGGAAAACTTTGAATGGACCTCAGAGAAATCTTCTCACATTTGGAAAATAAATCGAAGTTCTAAAAAACCCTATATACTAAGCATATATGAACATCCAATTTCCAGTGTCTCAGTAATGTGGGTTTTGGTAACTCCACTGGATAAAGAATCATAATTAGCTTAGGGGCTGGTTGAAGAAGTGTACAGGTGGTGGATAGCAGAGAAAATAAACCACAAATATCTTTTTAGCTCCCCAATCAGTTGCAGAAACAAACACTGTGGTCTCTACCCTTGCTATCTCATATACGTACTAACATATTCTATTTCTTTATTTATTTTAAAATTTATTTATTTTATTTTTTGGCTGCATTGGGTCTTCATTGCTCTGCGTGGGCTTTCTCTAGTTGTGGCGAGCGGGCGCTACTCTTTGTCACGGTGCACGGACTTCTCATTGCGATGGCTTCTCTTGTTGCGGAGCATGGGCTCTAGGCACACGGGCTTCAGTAGTTGTGGCACATGGGCTCAGTAGTTGTGGCTCACAGGCTCTAGAGCACAGGCTCAGTAGTTGTGGCGTATGGGCTTAGCTGCTCTGCAGCATGTGGGGGATCTTCCCGGACCAGGGCTCGAACCCGTGTCCTCTGCATTGGCAGGTGGATTCTTAACCACTGTGCCACCAGGGAAGCCCTGCACTAACATATTTTAACTAACGATATGTTACATTTTAAATAATTTCATTTCTCTTTCCTCTCCCTATCCTCTACTGTTGAATATAGCATGTGTTAATTGTGGGTAACTTTATCATTTAGTCCATTGGCTAGAGAATATTGAGAGAGGATTGCCAAAGAACCAGAGGGTGACTGGATATAATCAAGAGATCTAGGATTAATGAATTTAATGATGAAATTTTCAGTTGCCCCCCTTGGGGAGGGATGAGTGGATTTTGGTTATATGAGGGAGAATTGCATTGTTAGAAGAAATTTGTTTTTTTAAGTGTAGGTTTGGAGAGACTGTGTATCAGTGAGTTTGGACAAATAATAGACTATAGTGAACCTTCACTGCTTGTACCTACACTGTTTATAGACAGCCAGTACCTGAAAATCCCTCAGTAGAGGCCAAAGTGAAGAAGATATTCCCTATTCCTGCTGCATGCTAGAGATTGAAGTTCAGGCATTCAGATGTTTCTGTCTTGAAACTGAAGCTTGGGAGAGTGAGGCAAAAGCCCAACAATAGTTTGAGGTTAATGGTGGAAGTGGTGGCTGTCCAACTGAGAATTCAAGAGACAGGGCAGCACATGCCCACAAACTTTTGAAATCAGTGCAAGAAGTCTTCATAATGGCAAATACGAAAGGGCATTACTTTTGGGGTTTTCTCATTCTGCAGTATGATTTCATATCAGTGATCCACTTGAAGAGGATCTGCTTCCTAATACTTTACTTTAGGTAAAGTAAAGAGATTTTACTGGGTTAAAAAGTTAGATGGACAACTCCTTTTGTCTTTGCTGAGAAACAAAATACAACACATACATTCTTCCTTGGTCACATTCTCTTTCTCCAGCCTCTTCAGATTTGCCCTGGCTTTCTTTACTCCCCCACTGAACCTCTCCCCTCCCACCTCCACATCTAGGGACACTTTCTGACTTCACACCATTCAGTTTCAGAATGACTTTGATGCAACCCTCTTCCACAAGCACCTTGCTTCACAGCTGCCAGGATAACTGCTCCCATGCTTACTCTGCCTCCTTGAATGATCAAGTTGTCAACACTAGAGTCCTAACCAGAGTACTCATGACCTACCACAGAACACCAACCTGACACTGTCCAAGGAGCAGCAATAGGAATTGTCACCAAGTGTCTAGCCCCGGATATTACAGAAAATAACTCTTACAAAATTAAAGTGCTGAAAAGTCCTCCTAATTTAATTATTTAGGGGATTCAACAACGCACGGAAACACCTGCTTTATAGGAGGTTTTGGTATAATTAGAATGAATTTGCATAATAATTGGTTATAAACTCTCAGAAATTTTGATTTTAAAGGTGATTGCTTTTAGAGGCAGGAATAAAAACAAAGCCTGGGTTGTCTTATTCTTGAGATGGGCTTAGTGAAACAAAATGTGCAGAAATGGCAATTTCTAACTGTCCTATCTTAGCAGTGAAAGTCTATGAAACAGCAGAAACCATGCAAGTAAATTCTATGGTTTCTAATGAGCCTTGGTGATAGATTCTTGGGTTAAATAAAAACGAAACAAAACAAAACAGAGAGGTAGTTCTATATAATGGCTGAGCTGTCCAGAATTCCTTAGGTCTCATACCTTAAAATAAAAAAATAAAGAATAGTAGAGTTGTACTATAGTTGGGGAGAGCACATGAGGTTCACATTTGAGGTTCATGTGAGTCACATATGTGCTAAAGGCACAGCTCTTATATATATAAGCAAACATCCTAAAATGGATTCAATAAGTAGGTACCTTGCACCTTGACTTCTAAGAAAAGTCTCCATTAGGAACACTGTTAGGGATAAGACACAAGAAGAAAACAAAAACAAAAACAAAAAACAAAACTAAGCCTAGATAGATGCTGCACATAAACTAAACTGTCAATATTCCATACAACTATTTTTCAGCATTTGCCTTCAAGATACTGTTTAGACAAAACAGGGTGATTATTTGGGCACAATAATTAAATAACACAGGACAAGGAACTTTTAACAAAATTATTTTTTTTTTTTTTTTTTTTGCGATACGCGGGCCTCTCACTGCTGTGGCCTCTCCCGTCGCGGAGCACAGGCTCCGGACGCGCAGGCTCAGCGGCCATGGCTCACGGGCCCAGCCGCTGCCGCGGCATGTGGGATCCTCCCGGACCGGGACACGAACCCATGTCCCCTGCATCGGCAGGCGGACTCCCAACCACTGCGCCACCAGGGAAGCCCAACAAAATTATTTTGATTTTAAATGATCTTGAGTTATACACCTTGTATATGCCTACAAGTCACAGTAAGGAACTAATGATGAAACTTAAAAGATAAAATGATAACTTTCACTCTACTTCATGGAGTCATGTGATACTTTTTATATGAAGCTAATTTTGGGGTCATCTGTGGTTGGTCCTATGCAAGAACGCTTTGAAATATTAACTATTATTAGTTAACTAATATTAGTTAATGTATGACCATAATATACACAGTACCATCCAACAGGGGTACTAACCCTAAATGAGTCGTGAGATGTGGAAGGGGAGAAATATGTGACTGTTGACACTGACACTAGTGGGCTAGAAGCAGCATGTTTACTGTTCTTCAGGCTGCGTGAGATGAGAAAGGGGAGGTGTGCAGGGAGAAGGAGGACAATGCAACAGTTTTATTACCGGTATCAACTATTTTTTCATCATAACTCCAACTAGGAGCATATTTAAAAAAACTGGAAAAGTATTAGAAAAGAAAAATCACTGTCTACAAATCTATGGAGGGGAGGAGGTATACCTACATTTAGAAGTATTAGAAGGAATCACAAAGCCCATATAAACAGATTGTATCACATAAAATGCAAAAACTGCTATTCGAAAAAACAACTAAGATAAATGACATTCAGTGAACTACCAAAGTTTACTAATAAAGTAGATGAAAGATTAATACGTATATATAATCAATACATATACATGGAAAAAAGTGACATCATAAGGCATACCTCATTTTATTGTGTTTTGCAGATATTGTGTTTTTTTACAAATTGAAGGTTTCTGGCAACTCTACATTGAGCAAGTCTATGAACACCATTTTTTCAACAACATTTGCTCACTTCATGTCTCTGTGTCACATTTTGGAAGTTCTCTCAATGTTTCAAACTTTTTCATCATTATTATATTTGCTACAATGAGCTGTGATCAGTGATCTTTGATGTCACTACTACGACTACTGAAGGCTCAGATGATGGTTAGCGTTTTTTAGCAATACAGTCTTTTTACATTAAGGTATGTACATTCTTTTAAGACATAATGCTATTGCACTCTTAACTGACTATAGTATAGTGCAAATATAACTTTTGTTACGATCTAGGAAACCAAAAATTTCGTGTGATTTGCTTTATTGCAAGGTTTGCTTTATTACAATGGTTTGGAACCCAATCTACAATATCTCCAAGGTAAGCTTGTATAGTTTTAGGGGAGTGTGTGTGTGTGTGTGTGTGTGTGTGTGTGTATGTGGTATTTTAATTTGGTAAGGCTCCCACACAAATCTATAAGAAAAATCGCTCTGCTGCAACAGATAAAAGCCCAAAGGAATGAAGGGACAAAAAAGAAAAAAATTAAACAAATATATATTAAAAAAATGTTCGACCACAAAAAAATTAAGGCACACATAAACACTAAAGCAACAAGAAACATTTTATGTATAACAGTAAATTACAACAAATGAGGATGTAGTGAAACTGTTACTCTCATATACTGCTGACAATTCATACATCAATAGTGATAACTACAATTACTATTGCCCTTTTGGAAAGTAATTATCAGTGTATACGAAAAGCTATAAGAACGTCCACATTATCCGACCCACTGATTTTAAATTTAGAACTTTATACCGAGGAAATAATTCTAACAAAGAAAAACCTATAATAATAAAGATGCATAACTATTTAATTATAGGAGAAAAATACAATGGAATAGCCACGTAATAGAATATTATTAGGTAGACATAAAAGAATTTAATGACGGTTATTACTTAGTTAAAGGATAACAACAGGTTTTTAATTTTCACATACTTATCAGTGTTTTCTAAATTTTCAAAAATGATCACGTTATATAGTTTATAAAAAGTTAATTTTCCAAAATTGATTATAAGTTCCATGAGGGCAGTGAACACTCAAATATTAGAGAAATCTTAGCTGAATATTAAAATATGCATAGGTGATGATGTTAAAGGGAAAAATACAGGAATATGATGTAAAAAAAATATTTAGTGGAAAAATACTGGAAGAAAATCCATGAAAATATTAATAGTTTTAAGGTGGCAGTATTTATGCATTTTCTCTATCTTTTCCCCACATTTCTGTAATGTTATATGAAACTTTTAATATAGATTAAAACTAAACATACTTATATGCGTAATTTCCATTATACTACAATACAAACTAATTTGACATGTAAAAGATGTAGAAATAAAATATGCTGCTTACCTCTCTTTCATCCATATTCAACCACTGCTTTGGATCTTCTTCAGTAGCCAGAAAGGCTATCAATTCCAAAGCAGTAAGACGGGTTTGACGTCTTGATGAGACAAATATCAGAACCGGTTTGGCTGGAGAATGGCTTCTAATTGCTGTTGAAAAGTTGTGGAAAATACAATGGTAAGCCACTTATACCAGAATCCGAATTTCATCAGGACATCAAATGGACACATGAAAACTAATGGTGTAAATGACTTAATTGAATTCATGATTTGGTCATGAAGTATAGCATTATTTGAGCTACTACCTGGATCTGACAGCATATTGGAGAAATGATAGGAAAGGAAAGGTAGCTGGCTCTGCTCAGGGGAGTATTCTGCCTAGGACAGGGAAGACTCAACTATCTCGACTCCCGGTTCTGTTCTGAACTGCCAAGGAAGGAGACTTAAAAGCCGACTCTCCATTAATAGCTGTATATGGATACTAAATCTTAGGGGGGTTTCCTATTTCTGAGTTGTGCTTCTGCTTGCCTGAGCAGTGATATTCCACAGTTAATCGGTCCTGAGGTCTGAAGAGAGAGTCAAGTCCTGGGGCGGGTGGTGAAGAAAAGCCACAAAAAATTCCTTTTATTTTTGTCCTGTTGCCAGTAGATAGAAAAATTTAGAGAGTTTGTATCAATAAATTAGTCAGAAATAAGTCAGAAGAATGTCTTCCTTCTGTTTTTTTCTAAAAACATATGTGTAAGATTTCAAGAGGGAAGATAAGAGAATGCAGAAGAGAGCTCAAAAGAATACCACGCTTGAATCTATATCTGAGTGACGAAACATAGGGAGTAGACACACAGAAGATGAGTAATTTGAAAACTGGGTAATAAGACTGAAAATATTACTTAAAGAGCCACATAAATCATTTGACCTAATTGGAGTTGAGGTTTCTTTGCTATGCATAGGCTCCAAAATGCTGATAAGATGGCACAAGTAGAATTTATACTTAGGTGTACACAGGTCTCTTAAAACAGAGTTATTAAAAACTTTTATTTTATATAAGAAATTCAACCTCCTTGTAATTTCTTGTTTGAAATGTGAACTGCAGAATTTCTTTTTATGGGCTAAAAAGCAAGGTTCATAAATGGAAATGTTGACAGGACTTTGACTATATTTATACCCTAAGAGTGAGAAATAAAGCTATCACAAAATCGTAAATCTAAACTGAAAGAAATATAGTGATCCACTACAGGTATAATAAATAGTTTACAAGGACAGCTACTGTACTTATGCCATATCTAGAGAAGTGCAGGTATAGGTTATTTACTATTGATTTACATAACACAAAATGCTTCATTTCAATCACTGGTTTGCAATCAGCCATTCCTTAAATAAATATAAGCAATCTACAATACATACTATGAAAAATGAACACACAGTTTATCAGAATTTATAGAATACAAATGGTAATGCTTTGATAAATCATATTAGAGATACAATGTTTAAAATACACATATTAGTACAATATTGGTATCATTTGTACACATAACCATGAATGAATTTGCCTCTTTTTAAAACCTCAACATTTAATGGATTTTTGCTGCTGCAAGAACAGGTGTGGCTGAACAGCTCACGACAGATTTATTGTTCATTAGTGATTTTGTACAATGCTTCTGTGGAGGTGTAAATAATCTGAACAGCCAAGATTGGTCTCTAGTTCACAATCAATACTTTGCTTCTGTCATAAGGCTAATTACAGCAGCTAAAAAGTCACCTCACAACTGTCACCTCACAATCAACAGCGGTTCACGTTAGGGAATTTATTTTGGAGGTTATTTTTAATTGATATAATAAATATTCCTTATGCAGCCTAAACATGAAAACATGTTTTAGTAAGATAGGAGTGTTACTCTCAAATCTTTCTTGCTTGCCTAATTTGTTAGAAAGGGAAAAACAAAAAACAAAACATATAAACAGATGCATTGCCAAAAAAAGTACTGAAATTTTTAAGATGATTTCTGATAAAAATCAATATTATGTGAAACATGTACCCTCTATCTATCTATTTAAAACATGTACCCTCTATTTATCATTTACTCAAGCTACTACCATGGTACCGTAATAAATTATTTTTAAGACTAATTTGATTATTTTAAAAAGTTACATACATTTATTCTACTACAAAGACATTATCACTTATGAAATCTAATTGTCAATAGTTAATTCAAAATATATTTATACTCCTTAACAGTTAAGGTAAATAGTTTTAGATATTTGTAGAAGTTGGAGCAGTACCACCCTTTCAAAGAAACCCACATCATTTAGAATGCATTTAAAGGCTACCATACAAAATGGTTGGTATTTCATTCCAAGAATCTGAAGCTTACCCTGAAATGTAGGCTTATTCATACTAGCCATACGAGGACAGTAATGTTGACCTGGGAAACCCTGAATGTGAACTTCCAGTGGAACTGGACGCACTGATGGTCGGAAGTTGAACAAGCCCATCTAGAGTAAAAATGAGAGAGAAACCTTTCCAGTTTTTATACTTTAGTTTATAGTGTTATAGTAACCTCCTTAATATAGCCTTGAGCCATACTATTAAATGCCTAATTTATCAGTCTTCCACATACCTGACGAATGTTGAGCCAGTCAGCAAGGTCTCTGGCGTTAGCCAATGCAGTAGATAGTCCAACTATTCTAACAGGCTTTTCCGTGTGAGATGAGATGAAATTCGTTCGAGATACAATGACTTCTAGAACAGGGCCTCTTTCCTCCCCTAAGAAATAGGAATAATGTATGTTAATCATTTAACAGAAGTTCTGATGCTGGCTGCTGCAAGTATGAAGAGTCGAAGTTTGTAAACTGGACTCAGATATAGTGGCACCCACCTAGCAGATGGATCTCATCTATGATGAGAATAGTGACTTGCTTTACATAGTTCCTATTCTGCCAGCTTCTGCTGATTCCATCCCACTTCTCTGGTGTGGTGACGATAAGGTCAGCCTTGGAAATGGATTTCATATCAGGAGTTACATCCCCTGTTAGTTCAATAACTCTGGAGAAGAATAAAAATGATCCCTTTAATTTTTCAGGTAACACATGAGCTTGGAAAAGCAAAAATATGTCTTTCAAAATAAAATTTTATTATGCTTAAAACTACTTTATCTCCCTTTGATTTCTGAAATTTTCTGACTTGAGTCCAAAACAGATGTTTCTTAATAATTCTAAGATGATCTCCTTCCATAAAATGAAGAATGTATAAAAGCAAATCATTGAAATCTAACTTTTATGCAGACATGCAAGGATATCAAACTTTGCTTTGATTATGTGTACAAAGTCTCTGCCCTATGTGATTTTATAGAGTTGAACTCATACCTCCTCCATATGTTGGAATAAACACCTTTCTAATGAGGGAAAGTGTTAACTTATTAAGACAAAAGGAGACATTCATTGAGAATATGATTATGTCTATCAAACATTTAGAGAAGAGCTAACACCTAACCTTCTCAAACTCTTCCAAAATATAGCAGAGGGAGGAACACTCCCAAACTCATTCTACGAGGCCACCATCACCTTGATACCAAAACCAAACAACAATGTCACAAAAAAAGAAAACTACAGTCCAATATCACTGATGAACATAGATGCAAAAACCCTCAACAAAATACTAGCAAACAGAATCCAATGGCACATTAAAAGGATCATACACCATGATCAAATGGGGCTTATCCCAGGAATGCAAGGATTCTTCAATATATGCAAATCAATCAATGTGAAACACTATATTAACAAGTTGAAGGAGAAAAACCATATGATCATCTCAATAGATGCAGAGAAAGCTTTCAACAAAATTCAACACCCATGATAAAAACCCTCCAGAGAGTAGGCATAGAGGGAACTTACCTCAAAATAATAAAGGCCATATATGACAAACCCACAGACAACATCATTCTCAATGGTGAAAAACTGAAACCATTTCCTCTAAGATCAGGAAGAAGACAAGGTTTGTCCACTCTCACCAATATTATTCAACATAGTTTTGGAAGTTTTAGCCACAGCAATCAGAGAAGAAAAAGAAATAAAAGGAATCCAAATCGGAAAAGAAGTAAAGCTGTCACTGTTTGCAGATGACATGATACTATACATACAGAATCCTAAAGATGCTACCAGAAAACTACTAGAGCTAATCAATGAATTTGGTAAAGTAGCAGGATACAAAATTAATGCACAGAAATCTCTGGCATTCCTATATACTAATGATGAAAAATCTGAAAGTGAAATCAAGAAAACACTCCCATTTACCATTGCAACAAAAAGAATAAAATATCTAGGAATAAACCTACCTAAGGAGACAAAAGACCTGTATGCAGAAAACTGTAAGACACTGATGAAAGAAATTAAAGATGATACAAACAGATGGAGAGATATACCATGGTCTTAGACTGGAAGAATCAACATTGTGAAAATGACTCTACTACCCAAAGCAATCTACAGATTCAATGCAATCCCTATCAAACTACCAATGGCATTTTTTATGGAACTAGAACAAAAAAATCTTAAAATTTGCATGGAGACACAAAAGACCCCGAATAGCCAAAGCAGTCTTGAGGGAAAAAAATGGAGCTGGAGGAATCAGACTCCCTGACTTCAGACTATATTACAAAGCTACAGTAATCAAGACAGTATGGTACTGGCACAAAAACAGAAATATAGATCAATGGAACAGGATAGAAAGCCCAGAGATAAACCCACACACATATGGTCACCTAACCTTTGATAATGGAGGCAAGAATATACAATGGAGAAAAGACAGTCCCTTCAGTAAGTGGTGCTGGGAAAACTGGACAGCTACATGTAAAAGAATGAAATTAGAACACTCCCTAACACCATACACAAAAATAAACTCAAAATGGATTAAAGACCTAAATGTAAGGCCAGACACTATTAAACTCTTAGAGGAAAACAGAGGCAGAACACTCTATGACATAAATCACAGCAAGATCCTTTTTGACCCACCTCCTAGAGAAATGGAAATAAAAGCAAAAATAAACAAATGGGACCTAATGAAACTTCAAAGCTTTTGCACAGCAAATGAAACCATAAACAGGATGAAAAGACAACCCTCAGAATGGGAGAAAATATCTGCAAATGAAGCAACTGACAAAGGATTAATCTCCAAAATTTACAAGCAGCTCATGCAGCTAAATATCTAAAAAACAAACAACCCAATCCAAAAATGGGCAGAAGACCTAAACAAACATTTCTCCAAGGAAGATAAACAGATTGCCAACAAACACATGAAGGAATGCTCAACATCATTAATCATTAGAGAAATGCAAATCAAAACTACAATAAGATATCATCTCACACCAGTCAGAATGGCCATCATCAAAAAATCTACAAATAATAAATGCTGGAGAGGGTGTGGAGAAAAGGGAACCCTCTTACACTGTTGGTGGGAATGTAAATTGATATAGCCACTATGGAGAACAGTATGGAAGTTCCTTCAAAAACTAAAAATAGAGCTACCATACAACCCAGCAATCCCACTACTGGGCATATATCCTGAGAAAACCATAATTCAAAGAGAGTCATGTACCACAATGTTCATTGCAGCTCTATTTACAATAGCCTGGACATGACAGCAACCTAAGTGTCCATCCATAGATGAATGGATAAAGAAGATGTGGCACATATATACAATGGAATATTACTCAGCCAGAAAAAGAAATGAAATTGAGTTATTTCTAGTAAGGTGGACGGACCTAGAGTTTGTCATACAGAGTAAAGTAAGTCAGAAAGCAAAAAAGAAATACCGTATGCTAACGCATATATATGTGGAATCTAAAAACAAACAAAAAAAAAGGTCATGAAGAACCTAGGAGCAAGATGGGAATAAAGTCGCAGACCTACTAGAGAATGGACTTGAGGATATGGGGAGGGGGAAGGGTAAGCTGGGACAAAGTAAGAGAGTGGCATGGACATATATACACTACCAAATGTAAAACAGTTAGTGGGAAGCAGCCGTATAGCACAGGGAGATCAGCTAGTTGCTTTGTGACCACCTAGAGGGTGGGAGGGAGGGAGATGCAAGAGGGAGGAGACATGGGGGTATATGTATATGTATAACTGATTCACTTTGTTATAAAGCAGAAAGCAACACACCAGTAAAAAGCAATTATACTCCAATAAAGATGTTTAAAAAAAAAACAGACCAAGAATATGATTATGTGTGAGCTTCATTTCTTTTCTTAGCTTGAAATTTTGTAGATATTATAGGCAAATTCAAACATATTGGGACACAAACAAGATAACCTGGGGCAAATATGTGCCACCCCATTCTGAGAGGATATCAGATTTAGAGTGAGAAAGACAGAAATCTGAAGGCTAACTCCAAATTTTAGGAAATCACTGTCATTTTTATATGTGTTTTGATTCGAAAAACAGAAAAAGGTCAAGATTAGTTCCTCCAAGTATAGCATTCCCAAAACTTTTACTTAGTTTTATTCATTTTTTTTTACATTCTAGGTAATACATTCACATGGTTCAAAAAATATATAGTAAATAGTCTCTGTAACATGGATATTCTCCAGTCACCCAGTTCTCATTCTAAAAGAACCACATATTTATATTCTTTACCATTTTTTAAAAACAAAAGAGGGGTACTTAACTTAAAAACATTTTTTTAACTATCTCTGAAGATCATTTCTTCAGTATATAGAGTTCATTTTTTAATAGAGTAATACAATATTTTGCATTGTGTGAATGTGCCATAATTCATTTAGTGATGCTTTATTGGTCACTCAGGTTAGAATGCAATCTTGCTATTAAAAACAGTACGATAATAAATAACCTTGTCAACAGTAAAATTTTTTTAAGTCATGTTCCTCAATGATTTTTAAATTTTTGGTAAATTATTTATATGCAAAATGCCTTCTAAGTGGTTTTTGGAAGTTACCCTGAAAGATATGAAAGAAAAATAAAGAGATGTATCTTATTTTGCTTTTGCTTTTGAGTCTAGACATTTTGAGAAAATTAACTTGCCAAATAAAAGTGAAAAATGAAATCCCTTAATTTACTTGCAATCTTAAAACAAATGAGAATATTGATAATATTTTAACTACCATACCTTTAAATAAAAAGACTATGAAAATCACTGTAAAAGCATTCAACAGTTTTATGCAAATCTTTTACTGGTTGATCCTTTTAGATTATTCAATGCATATCATCTGAAAAAGTAAGAACTTACTTTTTACCAAGTTTTTCTTCTATTCTAACTTTCCAATCATCCATTCTTTCACGTACTAGGGCTTTTAAGGGTGCAATATATACTGCCTAAAATGGGGGTGCAAAAAGATCTCATGAAGATAGTGACATCATTTTCAAATAAAGCTAAACTCGATAAAATTCATCAAAATATAACTGTCGTTTAAAAACTGTATCTTTTAATAACGAAAGACTTAAAATTTTAAATTAACAGAAAAAAGTCATTAACTTAAACAACACTTATCCACAGTAAGATATGAATATAGCACATCATAAAAATACTGACATAGAACATTTTAAGCATTTTTTTAAAAGCGCCATTTGTATTTTCTTTAGGTAGTTTATAATGAAATTATCTTTTAACATAATGTGAAAAATTTAAAAAAAACTATGAGATAATACATTACCTAGAGAAAATTAAGGCTCTACTGAAAATAGAAGTTTTTATGATCAAGAGTTACCTGAGTTATAATTCTTTCATGAAAAAAGTTACTAATTTTGAAATTCTAAAGATAAATAATCTGGTTGTTTAAATTTTAATGCATATTTTATGGAAGACACCAATGCCAGTCATACATTTTAGGTGTTCTACCTTTTAAAAAACAAAAATAAACAACCCCCCCCCGATCTTTAATAATCCAAACTTACATACAGATTATTTACTGAAAAAAAATTCTTTCCTTTATAAAATGTTTCAAACTTAGAACAGAGCTCTACAGTTGTGTTAGTATGCCTCCTAATGAATCACTCGCCACATAATAAACTGAGGAGTAGGAAAATGTAAAGCTAAGTAGGGAAGAACAGCTACTAACTGGAAATCACTGAAAAAGGAAGTTAAAACATTTCTTGGAAATGTTAGCTTTCTTGGAAAATCATGTTTCTAAAGTGAGAGTACGTCATATTTCAAGAAAGCTTAAAATCAACACTTACTTGACTTGCCACATTATTTTACATTAATGATATCATGGCCATTTGGAGAAACGGGGAATAAAAGCTGCCTCTGTATTTCCTTGTGTAATCAAGCTGTATATGTTAAAGTATTAGCATTTCCTTCATAGCCAAAGGATTTGATTATGATTAATGATTATGAATCATTATATTTCTTAAAAATATGGCTATGAATTAGGTATCTTACGATGAGGAAAGGACATGTGAGCATCGATATGTACATTAGAAATCTAACTAAAGGACTCCAAAGTTTTAATATAAATTTTCTTGTGGCCAGTTATTCTAATACTGATCTGAGCTCCCCTGGAAAATTCACCAAGAGTGACAAATCTATTCATCGAGTCTTGCCAGTATGTTTAGAACTGGCTAGTTTACAGATTATAAACTATGCTTTCTAATTGAATGTAAGCATGTGATTGTTTCCAACTGACCTTTGAAGTAGGGTACCTGTTGAAGACTCTGAAAATGGCTAATTCAGCTGCAACAGTCTTTCCTGATCCAGTGGGCGCTCCAAGTAGGACATTACAGTCTGTGTGATACAGCGTATGAAATATTTGTGTCTGCACAGGGTTAAAGTGGCTAAAATTGTATAGTGCTTCATATGCTTCACATCCCAAAGCTGTGATTGGTAAAGGCTGAAGATCCAGTAATTCTGAAAAGATTCAACAGGTACATAACAATAACTGGAAAATATGCACAATATTGAATACTGTCTCTTAGAAATAAATTATAATAATCCTCAATTCTTTAGAGGGAAAAAAGGATTAACAAATTCTTACATACTAGTTATCAATCTTTTTTTCCATTATGACATTTATAATATTGACATGTCGGAAACTTTTCTGGGGTAGCTACCTCTAAGACAGTGCTAATGATACATCTTTCTCTTCCAATCAGGAAAGTGATTTGAATGACAGGTAAATGAAAATATGCATGTTTTAGAAGAAAACTAAATCTATACCAATCTGTAGAAGAAGGAAAACCATTTGCAAACTTCAGTAGTAGAATGGTTACTAATAACAAGTTACTGTTCATCTGTTAGACAACTGACAAAACAGAATGGTCACGTGAACTGCTGTTCTAGCCAACGCAAACTAGTATGAACTTAAAATAATTCCAAGAAGAAACTTGGGTGGGAGTTTTAAATCATAGCCTGACTGGGTAAATAAGAACTGTGCTGGGAAAACATTGAAAGAAACTAGATTTAATTGTAAACCATTATGTAGACTAGAGGTCTAGGAGATTAGAAAATAAAAATGATTTCGAGAAATAAACTTATACCTAGATACCCTTGAACTTGATAGTCATTTCATTTTCGTATAATCCAGAAAGGTATCAGTTGGCTACTCTCAGGATTACTTCCTGGAAGATGACTCTACTCATTTGAAGTTTGAGTAAGAAGGGAAAAAAAATCAGTAAGGGGACATGGTGGTTTGTATCTTGAGTTAGATCTTCATCATACAGTTTCAGATGGGAAAGTATGCAGAATTCTCTCCTCAGAAAATGTATTTAAAAGTAAAAAAGCTAATTTTAAAATATTATCATTGCTCCATTGCTCTACTCTATTACACAGGTAATTGAGAACTGTATGTTTCTTATACCAGATTACAATATCCTATATTTTTTGTAGCACTGAAAATCAAGAAGGGAGGAAGTCTTAACTTGCAATGCTAATCAAAGCATAGACATATTCTTAATAAAGACTAAAAAAAATAAATATTTTGGCATTTATTGACAATGCTAAATTAAGATGCTTTACTTCTGTGAAAGATGAAGACATTTTCCTGACTGATTTGAGCTCAGTGAGATGCCTATATGTATACTTGGAGCCAAACAGAACTAGCCATCATTGAGGTTACATCATGCATTTAAAAAAAAAATTAATTAATTAATTAATTTATGGCTGCGTTGGGTTTTCATTGCTGTGCGTGGGCTTTCTCTAGTTGCGGCGAGCAGGGGCTACTCTTCATTGCGGTGCGCGGGCTTCTCACTGCAGTGGCTTCCCTTGTTGTGGAGCACGGGCTCTAGGCATGCAGGCTTCAATAGTTGTGGCACGCGGGCTCAGTAGTTGTGGTTCGCAGGCTCTAGAGTGCAGCCTCAGTAGTTGTGGTGCGTGGGCTTAGTTGCTACGCGGCATGTGGGATCTTCCCAGACCAGGGCTCGAACCCGTGTCCCCTGCATTGGCAGGTGGATTTTCAACCACTCCGCCACCAGGGAAGTCCCACATCATGCATTTTTAATATCAATTGGTATGTCATGGTGGTACATTTATTTCTTTTAAAAATGTAGTCAGAAAATCAGCCAATTATATAAATAAGGTGACGTGCTTGGCCACTCAACAAAGAAGTGATTAAATGAGCATTAAAATATAATGTTAACACATGTTAAAATCAAGTACTGCAGCCAGAGAGACCCAGCAGTGATGTTGGTAGCATATGTTTTAAATGAAAGCACCAAACATTTTTATGTATTTTATTTTGAGATTCCAGATATCACAAAGCATATTTGATAAAAGAAAACCAGAAAGGTCCTATTCAATGAGTAGATTAGTAGATACTGCAATCACATTATTTTTCTAGGTTGACAATTTTTTAGTTTTGCTCTGTCAAGATATCAAAGTGGTATTAAGCTGTATTTTAAAGTATCTCTCTTTAAGATATGTTAAGATAATGAACAAAGTACAAAAATGACAAAGATTAAAGTCCCATTAATGCCTATTTCACTTTCCCAAAAGATTGTCAAATAATGTGTTCACTGAAAGCAGTAAAAACTACTATTTTCATTTTGAAAAAACAAAGAATTTGTCTTCGGAAGACTTATATGGAAAAGAGAAATTGACTTTCATTTTGCTATAAATTAAAGGTCTCTCGAAATCTTCACTCATCCATTATGAATTCTCAATGAGAAGAAATAAACTTAATATACTAATTAGTTAATAGATTAGCCTCAAGATATTTTTGAAATAGAATATTTTATAGGCCACTTAAAAGTATCATTATAAATATTTATTCATGAAAATTTGCTTCTTTAACAAGTCAAAATAGAAAGGCACTCAATCATGTTATAAAAATTTGAAATGGATTTTTGTCAACTATCAAACACTGAAAACAATGAAAAACACTGCTACATGATACTGCAGATCACCGCATACCCTTTTATAATGTTAGTGTGGAAGAAAAGAACCAATATAAAGAGTATGTGTTGTTTGTAAGACACAAACTGACTCGAAGTATACGTGAATCCATTCTGTAGTAATACCATAACCTGACTCCTTAGTATTAGCACTTTTTGGTGTAGAAGCACACTATATGAAGGAAAAAACCCTATAATTCACTTTAATTAAATTAACATACTAAAAGTAAGTTTAACAGTAATAAATGCAAGGAAAAAAGGATATCTCAAAATTTCACAGAGAGCACAGATAAAATGACAACACTTGCAATGAAAAAGGAAGGAGATGTGGAGAAATTATAATGTAAAAATAGAGATCAAGGCATAGTAATACAGAAACAGTGAGTCTCATGCTTGTTAGATTATAAAAATTGAACTAGTCTTAATGTTTTTGGATCTCAAATAAAAAAAATATTAAGGCCTGCCATTTGATCTGATTTTGAAAAGTCTCTTTTCAAACTGTATTGACAAATAGGTTGGATTTTTATTCAGATTCAGGCAACTTTAAAGCATAGACACTTTTCAACATGAGCTAAAACGACAATTTTGGAAAAATCAATGATCCAAGTTACTATTCCATATGTTACCTGTATGGGGAGGATGTCTCTCTGGTAGAATCAGATGTTGAAAGTTAATAATACATACAGCCTCAGCTCCTAACCATCGATCAGACACTGCTCGGATGTAATATTGAGAAGGCAAAGGCTCAAAAATAGGGATTGTAAACACCAGCAGTTGAGCTTCTTTACTAATGACCTAATGTGAAATAAAGTCTAAAATGAATACGGCTATTCTAGTAGCATAAAGGCTTTATTAGTCTCTTGTAAAAACAATTGTATCTATAGCAGTATGTACTAAAGATAAAAAAAAATCTTGGATTTCTATATAGCTGAGATATTCAGATACTTCAGAAACTTGTAGGTGGTTCCCTTCTGAGGATACGTGATATTACAGAAGGAAAAACATACACTCAGTTTATATTATTTACATATGCATATCATCATGTATTAACAGGTTATCAACTTGACTCATTACCAGAATTTTCCAAAATTCATTCATTCAAGTACTTTACTTCATTAATTTTTACCAGATTATTTACTCAATAGTTTTCTTTAAATTCTTTGACTACCATAAGTGGAATAACAGAACACTTGACATAAATAGAAGATAATCATGAACACAAATGCAATGAAAATAAAATATGGCTATAAAATTCTATGGGTGTCCACTCAAGCCTAAAGCTAGCTTGCTTTCTCTTTGATAAAAAGAGAAATTAGGAATGAAGCATCACAGTTAAAGACAGCTTTCATCAAATTGAGTCTTTCTCTTGAAATTTATAGAGAATTTAAAAAACAATATCTTTTGTACAATGTGATTCAATATTCTTTAGTACTGTGCTTATGGAACACCTAAAGTTATTAATTTTTATTTATTTAATTTTTAAAAATATTATTTATCCCACCCACCCCTCTGGAAGACATGCCTTAAACCATTAGAAAGATTATAATTAAATTTCTCAAATGAAAATCACTTTGAATATATGAATACTATAACATTTAATTACTATTTTCTTTTAAAACCAAACAGAAACATAAAAAATAATACATAAAGCTTTAATTGCACTATGAAATTATAGAGAAATAAGTAAAAATAGAAAGTATTTAGTTTACATTTTCTTCCTAATGACAGCAACATAATAAGGATAGAGCCATATATACATATTTACCTGTTTTTTTAGAACTAGGAAATTCTCTGAATGATAAATATGATCATTTGTAGGATCTTCTACCCAAATCCACCAGGGTTCTCCTACTGTCCCATGGACCTGGAAGAAAAATAGTATCCTAATACTATATACCGTAATTCGAGTAAGGGATACTGTTGTTTGTATTCCCAGCACCCATTCCTCTCTCTCTTTTTAACAGATTTATTGATATGTAATTTACATTACAAAGTTTACTCATTTAAAGTATACAGTTCAATAGTTTTAATACATTTACAAAGTTTTGTGACCATCTTCGTAATCTAATTTTAGGACATTTTTATCATCCCCCAAAGAAACCTTGTACCCTACCTATCTATCCCTCATCCTCCCAACCGCCAACCCTGGACAACCACAATCTACTTTCTTTCTCTATAGATTTGCCTTTTTGGAACACTTCATATAAATGGAATCATATATATGAAATGATTTTGAGATTGGCTTCTTTCACTTACCATAATGTTTTTGTTCATGTCATAGCATGCATCAGTCCTTCATTCCTTCTTATTAACAAATAATATTCCATTGGATAGATATACTGTATTTTGTATACTCATTGCTCTTTCTTTTTTTATTCCTAATAAAGCCTAGTCTTGTTTAGTACTCACACCTCTCTCATGTAACTCAGAAGGTAACCCCACCTCCCAGGATAATTTTGGTTAGCATACACTAATCAGCTTATGGTATCCCCCTTACAACAGGTTGTGGTGAGGGGTAGGCATGTGCCCAATACCGGCCCAGTTAGGCTTAAGAAAAGGTGTTCTGGCCCATGCTCTGGGCTGCTGCAGGTGGGGTATTTTTCCCTCTCTCTGTTAAATGTGAACAAGGAAGCATGAAAACATTTGGGAAGTAGCCAACAATATCAGCAGAGCAAAAAGATGGAAAGATCCTGGGTCTGGAAGAGTATCATTAAACAGAAGACTCAATCATCTTCAGGGCCTATTCTACCTGTGGACCTATCATATTATGTAAGATGATATATCTTCTTCTGCTTAAGTCAGTTTGAGACAAGTCATATTTGCTATTCTTGCAGCCAACAGCATTCTAACTGATAGAAGCAACTATGAACAATTAAGTACTCCATTCTAACAATGAGTTAAACCAAATTGTGGGAGACTTTTTATGGATCCTTTTTATTTTATTTTATTTTTGGCCGCACTGGGTGGCTCATGGGATCTTAGTTCCCCGACCAGGGGTTAAACCTGGGCACCCAACAGTGGAAGCGCGGAGCCCTAACCACTGGACCGACAGGGAATTCCTATTATGGATCTTGATACAAGAAAACAGGATGAAAAAACATAAAACTTTTATGCATTTGAAAATATAAAAACTTGAAATGAGTTTATGGCTACTTGTAATTTTATACTTTATGTAAAATTCTATATTTATAAAGATATTAAATAAAATTTTGTATCATCTTGTCCTCACAGAAATTCTAGGAGAAAGATAATTATTATTATTATACATGTTTACAGATGAGGAAACTGAAGGAATGAATGGTTAGGACACTTTAAGGACACTTTAAGATCAATGGTAGATTTGGGTTAGGACTATGGTTGTGTAACATCACAGAATAAAATGCATTCACTTTAAAGATGTACCAATGTCAGGTAATGCAGAAGATATTTACTTACACTTAACTAGAACCTTACAATTACCATGTAAAGTAAGCATTGCTATACTACATTTACTGATTTACTTGTCTTCCCCCACTGGCTTCTTGAATGAAAGGACTGACACGTACTTGCCTGTATGTACAATCTCTTTTCTACTGTACTCTTTGCTCAGTAACTGGTGCAAAGACAGACCTTAAGAATTACTGACTGAATAAGAAGAGGATCCAGAGTATATAGTAACAGCTAAGGTCTGGAAGAAAGAACAGAGTAGGGGTAAAAACAGAAACAGAAAAGTGATGGGAGCCAAAGAAGGACATTTTCAAGGACAATGTATAGGACTGAATGTTCAGAGAAGTAAAGAAAATAACTAAGGAAAAGTCATTTATTATGGCAATCAGTCAGTCTTCGGTGATCACTGAAGTAGTCTCAGCAGGAAACAGGTGACCAGGAGGAAAATGCAGATTACTCTTTCTACAAGTCTAATGGTAAAGAAGAGAATGATAGTTTGAGAAACCTCAGGATTTTAAAAGGGCCCTTTTAGCATGAAGAATCTTGAATTTTGAGTAGGTTAAAATGACAGAGTAAGAAGAGCTGGAAAAAATGAAGATCACATAGAGAAAAATGAAAGAAGATAGAATTAAGCAAAGTCCCTATGGAGCTGAATCCACTAAACCATTATACAATGTGAAAATTTAGGTTTCCTAAAATGTTCTGAAGGGGTCTCACTGGCTGACATATTATTAATATATTATACCACATGCTTAGCTGGAGGATGAGAGTAAATAATACTATTGATACAATGTTTTAAATGATTCTTCGATATATGTTCTTTTTAAAGGTTTTTCTATATGCCTTGAGGACAGATGTAAGGAGGTGTAGTTGAACCTGCAGTACAGACATTTTTCCTTAATGCAGATTTAGGTGTTTTCCATTTCTACCTGATCATTCCAAGTGAAGTCAGGACAGATGCTGAGCGTCACTCGGAGGACAGTCCGTGTGATGGGCTGAATGGACGCTTCCATTGTAACAGAAGGAATCTGATGAACACACTGTTTGACCTTGAGCCCAATATTCACATGATGCAGAATGTGACCTGCAGGGAAAATGTCACTTAGAAGAAATGTGTCCAGACAGAAAAAAAGCAATATAATCTGACTTGTAAATGGGATTTCAGAGAAGGTGCTTTTATTGCTTGTTTTATGATTTGCTATGTAGAATAGCTGACATTCTTGACCTGGCATGTTTGAATATTTTGTAATAGTTAACTTGAATTAGCAATTCATAGCTCTGTAAACCAGTATCAAGGTTTTTTCAGCTATTAATAGGGTTCTTAAAATTACTGAGACTTGATAGTGTTTAAAGTACTATAAACAGTTCCACTTTTCTCCTATCCAGTTTAAGACTCATTATAGAAATATTCAGTATTTTGTGAAAACAGTCACTAATTTATTCAAGGCCTATTTCAGAACTCTATAACCATGATGGAAAATGCTTTACTAATCAAACATAACTAACTTATCCATACCATTTCCAGAAAACAAAGATTAAAATATGGCCAGTCCAGCACAAAATTAACCACTTATACATATTTTCATAAATGATGAGATTCTGAAATACAGATACAAATGGAGGCACCAGGGTGGGGGTGAGGGTCACAAACAGATGTGACTAAACATTTTCCTACTCCAGGCCAAGCGACTAAGCGGAAATAGATTCTATCTTATAGTATCAATATTTCTTGTATGTCTTGGTGCTTCATAATATAATTTTTTAAAGCATATTTACAAGTAAATCAAAATGTTTTATGTTCACCAAAGTTTGAAAATCTAAAGTGATCTTCCTTATTTTAATAAAACATTTATATTACCCAAGGTGAATAATCTTAACTTCCTAGTTTGTATTCTCAATTTCTCTCTATTTTTATTGATGCCTCCCCTTTTCCATTCCATCTGAGAAGTATTCTTCTTATTATACAAGGGAAATAACTATCTCAGCCTCTCTACACATCTACAAACCTTTCACCAGGTCCCTCTATTTCTCCTCAGTCTGACTCCCTTCATGTGTAATGTCTATTCTATTCAGAATCTGAAATATTACCTAATCAATGTTTGTCCAACAGAATGTTAAGGTACATGGCAATGTATGTAGGGATAATTTTTCAATATTATGTGAAAAACATAGAAGACCAAATACTATTTACACACCGATACCAACTATGTTTAAAGATCTATACATGTGTAATGATGAAGCTCATTTAGAAACTGAAGAAATGTAGGGTTTAATGTTGACATACTTTTTTGATGTAATACTGCTGATATACATAACAAAGACGATGAAATGAAATGAACAAAAGAAATAAATTGAGAATAAGCCTCACTGACTAATTCTCATCATTTGTAGCTAAGATTCTATCTGTAAAATACTTAAGGGTGTGACAATCTAAACTCCATTTTAACTGCTAATTCTATTGAGTAACTTAATAAAATTTAGAGAGACTTTTGCCTGAGTTTAGATCAATGTAAAAGAAATTTCATAAAAATGGTAAAAGTTCATCTTTAGTAATGTGGAAATTCACAATACTTTTTTTTTTACATCAAGTGAAATATTTTAACTGCATGAAACAGTACATTAAAACATTTTTGCTTCCTTCTTACCTATTTCATCTTTCCTCATGTCTTTCAGCTTATCCACAGTAAGATTTTTTTCTTCTAATCTTGTTAGAATGTGTGGTGGTAAGACTGAAAATTGTCTCAAAGGGCTAGCCCAACCCCAGAGCCTCTTGTCGATGACTTTACTAAGATTCAGGAGCCTATAGGTCATGGCAGGCCAACGTTTCCTCAGAGCAATTTCAAAAAGAGCACGGACAATTCTAGCTGCGTTCTGAAGAATGAAAAGGGGGATTGGTGGTTAGGTCCAATGTAATTTTAAATTTGTCAATAAATTTATTATTCTGACTCAGTTTCAAAAGTATGTCTAGCTGCATCCTTTAATTGTGGGCAACATCTATCCTCATATAACCCTAATTATCTTTATTACTTCTACACAAGAATAATCATATCCTTTATATGTGGATGTTATCCTGTTTAACTCTCCAAGAGTAGCTTTATTTCCCAGTCCTTAGGAAGCTCCACCTCACACCCCCTAAACAAGAATGAAGTAGGAAGAGACAAAAAAAAAAATACAAAGTATTTGGGAAGGTGCTGAGGCTATTTTAGAATCTAAGAGACAGCAAAGGATGCCCTTGGGTATATAGTGGAATGATTAAATTTATAAAGCTATTTAGAGAAATAAGGAAGACTTTGGGGTCCAGTCAGAGAGAACAATTAGTGAGAGAAGAGCAACAAAGAAATACTGATGAGTGCAACTAACCCATATTAATGGCTCCCGTATAAACCAAGCAGTATGTTTACCGCTTTGCATATATTATCTCATTTAATTTTTATGACAACTGCATTTGACTGGTCTTGTTATTATGATTTTATAGATGAAGATACTAAAGTTTGGTGAGGCTAATAATTTGACCAGGAGAGTTGGTGTCAGAGTATCTATTGAAAATCAGAACTAAACAATGCCAAACTTAACTCCAAAATTCTAAATTCAGTGATCTGAGGATAACTTCATTAGTAGACATACAGAAAGTTACAATGATTGAAGCCTTTTTTCACATCTCTGTAGTTTGTTTTTCTTCCTTCCCTCTATCATTAACTTTGCAGACTGTTTTATGGAAGATTATTTTTAAAATCATGAGTTTAGAGACACCTTACAATATCTATTTTCTATGTTTAAAATAAGATTAACCTTTTATTTCTCCTTAACCTAGAGGAGGCATTACTCAATAAAAATAATTTAAAAAGTATTCTTGATAAATAAAAAATAAAAATATGTCATTACATCTGTATTTGAAAATGAAGAATGTTAAATCTGATCAAAATCATAAAAAGAGATGGAAAAGAGTAAGATTTTAAATAGCAAACAGATGATCCGGCTTGAATTATGAGGTGAAAAATGATCATAAGAATTAAGGACTTTGGTTTTATATTTTACATAAAAAGTGTTATTCATCTTTAGATAAATTCGACTACTTTGTTTCAGTATTAGAAATTTAAGAACAAATGGTATTTGACGTATGGGGATAGCTGTAACACCTGTTAAAAATTGACGGGATATCTCTTATTAGGCCCAGAAAATGATACGTAAAATGAATATTTTGATTTTTATAGCTATCAAATAGATCTTCCTACAGCATGCTCAGTTGCTCTTCTAAAAAAATTGCCAGGCTAATTTTCTCAACTGTTTGAAAGTATGTTATTATATTTTAGAACCTATACTTGTTCCCCAAAAGCTAAAAGAAATGGAAAGAGAAATGCCATGTGAGAAGATACCAACAGGACATTTTAATCTGAAATGATATAAATTGCATGGGAATAATGATCAGAATCTCTAAACATGTAGAAGATAAATATAGGCCCCTTTATAAAATCATAGAATATCTGAGCTAAGGATTTATCTTAAGGGCTGAGAGAATAAAGTTTCAGAAATATACAAGGAAGTACCAATTTACAGAGCTGAGAGAGTGCTTGTGGAACTACTGATGGCTAAAACTAAAAAAAAACACACACATAAAAACAAAACCAACCCACCCCCCAAAAAAATCAACAATAATTTACCTAACATATTCAAGAATGATAAACCCATAATAGCTTTTTTTTTTTTTTAAAGGGATTCTTATAGATATATCCTCAATCTTTTGAGACTGACTTTCTGGGTACCAATCATGAAGAAACTGTAAGTTTTATATTGTAAAGCAATTCGTAAATCAGTCTCTGATGATATCTTCATAATCTTGAATCAAGCAGAAATGTGGCCAGATTGTTCATCCAGAACACAGTAAAGCTTTACCTTTTAGTTAAATCATTAACTATTGCAATATAAAATCATTAGATATAATAAAACGACATTATTATATTATTTTTCAGAAAAACATAAAACAAAAGACTTTAAAAATAATGGTTCCTTATAGAGGCTTTAGGTTTTTGAGAATATATGTATTTTTCTATGGCACAAACATATGTGTTCCAAAATGAAAAATAAAAAAAAAATGTTTTCACCACATCCACATTTACTTTATATAATATATGAAATCATCACCTGGTTTCTTGGTTACTTTGATTAAATTACTGCATTCATTCAAACTGTTTACCAATATATCTTGGTTTATGTTTGCAAATATTTCATGTTTACAGTTATTTCAAAGCACTCTGGGGTATTCATAGCTGTTAATAATAATTCATTTAGGGGCTTCCCTGGTGGCGCAGTGGTTGGGAGTCCGCCTACCGATGCAGGGGACACGGGTTCGTGCCCCGGTCCGGGAGGATCCCACATGCCGCGCAGCGGCTAGGCCCGTGAGCCATGGCCGCTGAGCCTGCGCGTTCGGAGCCTGTGCTCCGCAGCGGGAGAGGACACAGCAGTGAGAGGCCCGTGTACCGCAAAAAAAAAAAAAAATAACAATAATAATTCATTTAACACAAACATACTCTTTCTATATTAAGTCTTTGAGCAAAATTACAAACATAAAATACACAATGGAATATTTTCTATATTTAAAATAAGATTAACCTTTTATTTCTCAACCTAGAGGAGGCATTACTCAATAAAAATAATTTAAAAAGTATTCTTGATAAATAAAAAATATCTTTTAAAAAAGTACACCTAGAAGGAAAACCTCTCATTTGAAAGGTAAATACTGAAAACAAAATCTACTTTATATCATATAAAGGCTTGAATATTAAAAACATAAATATTACAACATTTTATACTACAGTAATTTAAAAAACTTAAACATTTAATGAGCTGTAATTTACGGATTAATTTTCCTTCAGTACTCAATTTGTAAGTATCGACAGTAGGAAAGAAAGATTACCTTTTTTATAAAAGATATATCATACTTAATATATGGTATGGAGTATATTTATTAAGCCTTGTTTAATGGTTAAAAACAATTGTTTATATTTCTAACATCTGGGGAATGCTACAAAGGTTCCACAATCTTTTCTTTTCACTTGAAATATTCTTGTACTATTGCCCTTCCTAAGTAAAAGATGTGAACTTTATCATTTAAAACAGAAAAAAATCAGATATTGATATTTTAAAACTCTAAAATGTAAATAATAGCAACATCAAAAAAAGCCAAACCAACCACCAAATCCCACCCCTGTTCCTGATCCAACAGCATAGATGGCATAAAAAATGTACAAATTAAACAGAACCAGTTCTAAGATAAAATGGTAATTTGACAGCATGTCATAATGCAATACATTCATAGTATAGCATGAATTAATTCCTTGAATCTCTAAAAGTAACCAAGGAAAACAGGAAGGGAGTAATATTCTTACCTGTGCAACGTATGCAGAATCTGATATAAGGGAGAAACTGTCCACCTCCCCTCGGCTGATATAAGTTTGTAGTAGGATGTTTATTTTCCCATAACTGTTCTCTACACCTCCAGGAGCTGAGAGTTCACAGAAGTTGTTTAATAAGGCATCTAACTCCTCTATTTCCTCTTCTCTGACCTGGAAGAACCAATGTTTTTATAGGATTATTTGGGCTGATTTATTTAAATTTTTTATATTGAAATTAAACCACATTGCATGTTTTCTAAAAGTTTCCATCTGTGATAACTCAAGTTTCCTTTTGTATACTAAAATAATAGCAATCTTTTCATAGGTAGCTAATAAAATACAATGAAAAACTATCTTGATGCTGGTAAGACTACATTTTATTATTCATCACCAATATTAAAATTGCCATTGACATATACAAATTTGATATGTCACAAAAATTAAGTCTTCTGACCTCACCATCCTTCAACTGATGAGATTTCATTTTTTATTTGACCAGAGTAAAACCTCTGCCCAAATGGATTAGGGCAAACTTGAATTATCTTCAAACGCATCCATTACAGTCATATATTTTTACATGGTATAAGGCATTCATAGCTTAAAGCTGTGAAGTACTATGATTCAAAGTATTAAAGTTTTCACTGTTAATAAGATTAAATTATAATATGGGTACAGAAATATTCAAATCTAAGTTTGAATCATGCATGTCCTTTATATTTTCTTCAGCGAACCTTATATTGCAAATAAACCAAAATCTACACACTATATTCTCTGCTAGTTTCATTACTGCAAAACCTATTTAAATTATGTTTGATTTGCAGTAGAGAGCAAAGAATGAGGTCAGGTATGACATACTATCAAAATCTAGGATAGTGGACATTGTTGATAAATGGAAGAACATTGCTGGTACTCAAAATGTGAAGTGTCATACAGCTTATATTGTATCAGGAATAATAATTAATTATGAACTTTTATAAACGAATCAACACATATGTGTTATATGCATTTGATTTAAGCTTCTAGTAATCTTACCTTGATTTGATCAAATTCTTCAGCTTTGGAGACTATAGCAAAAATATCACTTTCTGTTTTGTGAGCATCAAAGAATTCATTGAAGGTCTACCAAAGTAAGTGTTATATTTGATTAACATAGAAGGTCCAGTAAAATATTTTAAATTAAAAATGTGACTATAAATCACACATTCTAAGAGAACATCTGAGCCCTAGAATATGCAGAGTTATAATGTCTGTAGCATACTGTTCCAAAATCATCATTTTAAACATCGTCAAATTTATCAAAGACTAAAAAACATTCCCCAAACAAAATTAGCTAGAGGAGACCTTTAGAAGCAAAAAGATCTATAAAATCAGTTAATGAAACTTACAACAGATATCTAAAACAATGTTCAGCATAACATCCTTGTCTTGGCTCATTTTCAGCATGGGCATATGTAAATCTGCACCATTCATCAACTTAAAGCTGATCATATATCACATAAAATTCAGAGAGGAATAACTAAAAATATGTAACTTAAGATTCTGGCAAATATATCACAACAGTGCTAGTTAGGGCATACAGAAATTCAGGAAACTGGAAAGAAAAAGAATCAAAACAAAAACAAAGCTGAAGAAAGGCTACAGTCCCTGAAAGAGAGCTGCAAACAGGCTTAAGATGTAGTTTGGCAGCAACACACTACCAAGTGGACAAATGAGAAAAGTAACTTAATGGACAAAATGAGTTGACATGAGTAGGTGATGGCAGCAACAGAGGGAGAGGGAAAATGTTTTGGTTTGAGGAACTACCAGATCATGGTTGTGAGCAATATATGTTAAAAGACTTTGAAGAAACCTAAAGTGCTGTACAAACACAAGATTTATGTGCGGCAAGATGAGGAAAAGCTATTATGCATGTGAAAATGTTTTCTGAAACATGTTATCTGCATAATAAGCACATGTTAAATAAGTACAAAACAGATTTCATATAGGCCTTGGTGTTCATATTTCTGAAGAAATTTCATCTTAGTGATTTCTATTACTTTTACATTTAAAAAACAATTTTAAGAACAAAAATAAAAATGAACATAAAAAAAATCAAACTTTCTCTCTATAAAAAGAGTAAAGAGTAAAAATTCACCTTAATCCAACTCCCTTCAAATTTAAGTCCTCTCCTCACAGGTAATCACTATTAAGTTTTCTCATGTATTAACATGTGAAGGTATATACGTAGGTATAGAAATACACACGAAGACAAGTATATATTCTTTAAAATGTAGATATTAGAGTGGCTCCCTACCTTACATAAGATTACATTAAAAGGTAACAGGCAAGGATACAACTGTGTAGTAAAAATTACCTTTGAAAAATCTCTTCAATTATCCAAATAGTACAGCTCAGTGCCCTGATATTTTCATTAGTTTTTATAATTCTTTTTAGTCAGTGTTTCTCAATAACTTGCAATTAATTTTTCAACTTTTTATTCATGGATATCATTAAGCCACCAGACTCCACTTTAAATCATTCAGGCACTCATTCCAGAGGTCTCACCAATGTGCTCAATGGTTTTAGGTTTGGGTGCGTCTACTGCTTGGGATATACTCATTGAACAGGATGGCAAGAGGGTCCTGAATATTTATAGTTCTATTTTTTTTCTTATCTTTACTGAGTGTATGTTGTTGAATTCATAAAAGTCAAATGCATTTTGTTCTATTAGCAGCTTTTGTTATTTTGCATGAATACTATATTTTGAAGTCTAGAAAGTATTTGCATGTAAAGACAAACATATTATTCTGTTTGTTTCACTCAGTATACTACCTCAATAGTGCTGTATTTAATATAGTAGTGGCTGGCAGTTCTACCCAAATCAGTTGAGGAAAAATATCCAGTTCGTTCCTCAAAACGAATCATCCGAGCTTTGTCTAGTTTCCGTCCAACTTCAATGACCAACTGTTCTCGATGCTTTGCTAATTTTGGGTCAATCTACAGGAAAAAAAAAACACTTGAATAATTCTTCAGAGAGTCGTCATTTACAAATGTATACCTGTTATGGAAATTAAAATTTTCTGTTGATGCTTTAGTTAGTATAAATTTTTTATTATAATTTTAAAAGAATGCATTTTTTTAAAAGATAGGACATAATTAGAAAATACTTTATTCCATTAAGTAAAGAAAGCTTTAAAATTAACTAAAATTATTAATCTGTATATTATCTTCAGATAGTAATATTTTAGAATCTAAAATTCTTGTATAGTCTTATAATCGTTAAGATTAATAAGGATTAGGAATTAGATACATGAAAAAAAATCACTGCTTTCTCCCTCCCACACTAAAATAAATAAGAATTTAAAAATATCAAACCACAGTCCTATTTAGAGAAATGATAGTGAGAATGTTCTCCTCCGTTCAAATAAAGGTATACAAAAATAAATTAAAAGTCATCCTTTCAAAAGCATGGTTTTAGTGTTCTAGCAGTTTTTATAACTGTTGATGGGAAGACCCATTCTGCCTATAATGTTAATAGAAGCAAAGAGTAAAATCAATTTGACAATGAATTTCTGAATAGTTTAGAAATTATTACAGTATTTTTCTAAGCAGAAAGGACATTTAACACAAGATATTAACAAACACTCCTGTTACTATTATGTGTGTGTGTATATAAATATATGTATATATTTATAGCTATAAAGTGAAGTATGACCTTTAAAGGGGGGAGGGGGAAGTATAAAATACTTTAGGAATCAATTAATGAGTTAATACTCCTACCACTTGTTCTAACTTAGATTTTTATGGCAGCTTATTCATGCATCAAATATAGCTAAAATAAATGAGCAAACCATAATGAGACAAAGGAAAATCAACTGTAGGGAAATAAGATGGAATCCAGTCACATTAGCAAATACAAAAAGTCTTAAATATTTTCTGTAGGTAACATACTGTATATTTCAGGCTCATCTTATGAAACCATTTTATTAATCACATATTATTAAACCATTAAAAAGAATTAAACTACATGATCTGTGTTAATTCACATGAGTCTTGTGGCTACACATTCTTTCTGAGTAATAAAATAAAAACACTTAGGTCAAAAAAATAAGAAGGTAAGATTCTCTGAACTGTGAAGGTTATAAAACTTTGTATCTCAGAAAGGAAAAAAAGCCACTTTTTACACTAGAAAATTATAAAAAAATGACTTCCAATATTAACCTGGTACGTAAACAAAAATCAATTGATGTGTTTATCTTGTCCCAAGATTTGATATGCCTTAGCCCATGAAAAAATACATGTTGTGTTTGGTCTTCCTTTACCCCTTCAGAATATTTTCATAGTGCCATTGACTCTTTTCACAAAACCCACACTTGTAATAAGAATAGCTAGTGCCGGGCTTCCCTGGTGGCGCAGTGGTTGAGAGTCCACCTGCCGATGCAGGGGACACGGGTTCGTGTCCTAGTCTGGGAAGATCCCACATGCCACAGTGCGGCTGGGCCCGTGAGCCATGGCCGCTGAGCCTGCGCGTCTGGAACCTATGCTCCGCAACGGGAGAGGCCACAACAGTGAGAGGCCCACGTACCTCAAAAAAAAAGGGGAAGAATAGCTAGTGCCTTATTCTTTAAAATTTATAAAGGTACAGGTTACAATACACCTACATTTTATAACTGAGAGCGATCTGGTTGTAAAAGATATCCATTTGAAGATTAGCACAGATTTTAACTGAGAAGAATAAAGGTAGTTGAATTCCCCCATCTACAGTAAACCTAAGTATAAAAACCAAATGATTTCAGATGAACAGCTTCATAACTAGTTGCTGCTGCTATTTTTCTTCTTTTTTTTCCCCTCCTAAATCTTAAGTTTCCATTTTCCCATGGTCAAAGTTACTGTATATGAAAAGGAAAGATAAAAAAAAGATAGGCAACTGCTTTGATACAAAATGGAACACACACACACATACAAAATTATCATTATTAGTAAACAGAGGAAAACTATAATTCCAAGTTAAATTCAACTTCTTTGCTAATTTTGATTTAACACTAATGAATATCGATATGATGGTGGTGAAATCGTATTTTCATTAGACAACAACTGGATTTTAGCTGTAATTAGGAAGCATTTACAGGGTATAAAGCAGAGTTTAAAGAAAAGACAATCTGTAAGCTATGTGGACCACAGAGCTGTGAAGTTTATAGGAAGAGCTGTGACCACATGCATCTGATTCTCAGTCTATGTGCAGAGCAGAACTGATCCAGCCTCCAAACTGTTAAGATAGTAACTCATTAATGCTATCTTTTAATTTAGGAACAAAGGCTTAGAAGGACTTGATAAGAAGAATATACTGTATATAATATAAGCCTATCATTAAAAGTGGTTTTGTAAGTTTCCTCATGTCTGGTTTATTCTAAAAACTAAATTTAAAAAATATAGTTAAAAAAACATAGCAAGATACTAATATCAAATGGAAACTTATCTGAGCAGTAACTTGATAATAACATAAAGATCAGTGGAAAAGATGTATAAAGAAAGTGAAATAATTACCAGGGACAAATTTAATTTTTCTTAGTATTTTCTAAAAAAGATTAAAGCTCTTTGTTTTTCTTCCAGGTACCTAAATCTTTTCAGATGAGCAGAAGTAGCAAATATTTATCCTCATATCATGAAAGGATTACAGAACTAAAAAGGAGGTCTGACTTTTTTTTAGTAAATGAGTTTTCTACCTGATAAGCCTTGTGACTGATGCCATACACTAATGGATTTGCTCTCATCCGTACATAAAGATAAGTGTAACTTATCCACTTCACTGCTTCTTCCACATTAGTAACTGTTCCCAGAGCAATCTGCAAATCAAAAATATAACAAAAGTTAAACTAATGCGTTAAAGTTGAATATAAACATTACATCAAAGACCATTTTGTTGAAAGTAAAGTTTTTAAAATACATCATTATGCTGTATTTAAAAGAAGGTATATTTAAAAGAAGGTAAGCACAATTATTGGACATGATGTTTCTCCAATTAATTAAAAATCAGTCCTGCCTCATTTAATTGAGAACAGTACATTAGAAATACTATATTCCCAAACTTTACTTATTATTGTGGCATTTGATTAGTTTTCCCATTTGAATTTAATTCCATATACTATTATAAACATTTTGGTATTCATTAATTTTTCTTCTTCATTTTGCTTCTTTTAAATTTTGGTTTCATTTTATGTGACAACATTACTGACAGTTTTAAATGTGACTGCACCACAATCAAAACAACATAATATTGCTGATTCTATCCCTCTTCGTTGTGATTTTGTATACTGTCATTACCAAAATCACAAAGAGCATAACATTAGTAGTTTTTTCCTCTAAAGATACCCATTTGCAGCATAGCTAGTATAAATATATAATATAAATACAATGGTAAATGCAGTAATTTTTGCATAAAACAAAATCATATTTTATTGGGATTTATACATATTAATAATATATACACTTTAAAAAGATCATACAAGAACAGGGAGTGGTTTTAAGTTTTTATTGGTAAACTTAAACAACCTATGGAAAAAACAGATATTTATACTTTTGAATTATAATAAACACGGTAATTCTTTAGATTATATTCTGAAAGAAAATATAAGTTTTAACATAGCATTTTAATGTAGCTTTATAACATGTTAATTTAATGAAACCAAAGGTTAATTATTTTAAAACACAATAATAACATATAAAATCTGTGTAATAAAGGGAATTGTTAGAAAATGACCTTAAGCCAGAATTGCAGTGAAAAGTTTTCTTAAAAATACATTTCTTTAGCCACTGGATCTATATGCAGTCATTGTGCTTTTATACTTAGAGTGTTCATTTTAATTAACAAATTTATCCAAGTTGTGAAACTTCACAGTTGAATAATTTTTCCTGAATCTGTAACTGAAAAAAGTTTTCTTAACCTCTTAATACTTTAATCAAAGGAGAAGTGATGACCTCTACCTAAATAACCAAATTTTAGGAGAAAAGAAGGAAAAATAAATCCCCTTATTTTAGTACTAAATAGTAAAGAAAATATAAACCTTAATGTTTGCTTTATTCCCATATTATAATTTAAATTCTGTATAACTAATTTTGTAAAATAGGTATGAGAATGCTTAGATATCTTTAGTTAGTTGAAGATGACATATAGCAATATTACACCATACTATTTGTCCTTAAAAAAAAAATGACCAAAAGTAAATAAATGGTAAGGCAGATTCTATCTACTTTAAAAATTACACTATCTTGAAACACGTCAGACAGAGAAAGACAAATACTGTATGATCTCCCTTATACAAATAATCTGAAAACATCAAACTCAAAGAAACAAAGAACAGAAAGGAGGTTGCCAGGAGTTGAGGGGTAGGCGACATGAGGAGATGTTGGTTAAAGGGTACAAACTTTTAGGCATAAGATGAGTAAGTTCTGGGGATCTAATGTACAGCATGGTGACTGCAGTTAATCATACTGTACTGTGTATTTGAAAGTTGATATAAGAGTAGAGCTTTAATGCTCTCATCATAACAACAAAACAAAATGGCTATTATGTGAGGTGAAGGATGTGTTTACTAACTTTATTGTGGTAAACATTTCACAAATACATATGTGTGTCAAATTATTGCATTGTACAACTTAAACTTACAATGTCACATGTCAATTATATCTTCAGAAAGCTGGAAAAAATAAATTTACATTAATGTATTTACAAATGACTAAACCACCCACAATATAAGTAAATACGATATAAGGAAAAAATAAATTTACATTAATGTATTTACAAATGACTAAACCACCCACAATATAAGTAAATACAATATAAGGAAAAAATACATTTACATTAATGTATTTACAAATGACTAAACCACCCACAATATAAGTAAATACATTAATGTATTTACAAATGACTAAACCACCCACAATATAAGTAAACATACACTTCCTAAAATGTGAACTGTAAGAGTTTCCACAAAATAAAGAGTAACAACTAAAATTTAGCTAAGGAGTTAGTTCTACAACACTTCCTAAATATTAACAAGTAACACAGTTAAACATTTTCTAGTCTGCTTAGGCAAAGGAAACTAGTTTGATGATATGGCTAAAAATCCGACAGCGTCCTCCATTTGTGATTCTATTATTTGACAGCCAAATTGTGTTAATCCCCTTATGACTTATAGATATTTTAAAATAACACCATACAACTCCTAAGAGTAGAAAATTTTATAAAGGATAAAATAAGCTTGCTATTATTATACTTTCAAAATCAGACTCAGTAAATTAACAATAATAATTACCTATTGCCAGGTAGTGAGAAGAATAAAGGAAAAGATGAAGTAGGTAGGTACCAAAAACTGGATCAAGTAATGCAAGTCTCCCAAATGTTCACCAAAAAGGAAAAGACTACTCAGAAAAATGAATGTAAATTTATAATGGTACATTATATTGTGAGATTAATCTTTGAATGCCACCTAGTGACAAAAACAAAAATTTACTTGCAAATATTTGTGGTCTAGTGGCTACTTAGTACAGGAGCCTTTTATAAAACAAGTATTTTTCACAGTATCTCTCTGAAATTTATTCATTCATCTCAATAATCATATAGGAAGTCAGTAACAAGACTGCACTACGTAAAGTATAAAGTACAATGGATATGGCAATAAATAGAGCATGGTTCCTGCTCTCAGGAAGTCTGTAGTCTTATAGGTGGTATACATGTAACAAATTAAGATGACATCTATGAAACCATTATCCACAGTGCCTAGGACATAATACTTATTCAAAAATGCTTTGAAAGAAAAACACCTAACATGTGAAACTTATAAAAGTGCCATTAGTGTATAGTGTAATACAGCTTTACACTCTAAGTAAAAGAGGGGGAAAAAAAACTACCCCAAATCTGGTACTTTAGAAGTAAGGCTCAAAGTATCACTTTGTATCTAATTTACCTATTTAAACTTTAGTCATTAAGGTTATCTTAATTGTTTATTTGCATGTGTTTTTCAAAAAGTTAGTTGAAATCATATAAAACTAAACAAGCAAATATAATAATCGTGTATATAAATACATATGTATACACAAACCCCTTTAGAAACTGTATGAAAACACCATTTATGCCACCATTCATTTACCTATTCCACTAAAATTTGAGTGCGGGTAGTAAGTATGATTGGGGCTGAGGATAAAGGGACTATAAGATAATGTAACTGCTACAATTCTGTACCGAATAACAACTTGGCACAGGTGTTTGTTAAATTTTCACAACAATCTAGTGATATTATTCCTATTTTATACATGGGAAGATTGGTACTTTATAGGTGACGTGAGTAGAGTAAGGGACTGTCTAGAGCAGAAGACCTGTGTTGGAAAGTAACCAGAGCCAGAACTGGGAGTCAGACTGCTGAGGCCTTAAATCAAAGGACAAAGTGTTTGTACTATGTCCTGCGGAGATGGGAGGAACTCTGAATAAAGAATGTACGTAAGATTATAGAAAGATTAATACATTTTAAAGTATGGACCATAGGGGACTGGCACAGAATAGGTAAGAAATTAATGTCACCTATGAGAGAACGGTTTCACAGGTGAAACCGTGAAACAATACCCAGTAATGTCTGCTGAATAAATTTTAATAAGCCTCAAACATGCTTCAGTGTTTCTCTCAGTGCAAAATTAAGAGGCTCTATACAGGGCTGGGACTTGTGAGCTTTGGCATTAATCAGCATTCAGGAGTCAGCCCCATTAGGCATCAATCAGCAAAGATGTCTCATAAAATGTCTGCATTAAAATGATACCTTAATATGATACTTTCTCCAGTTCTTCTAAACTAGTGTTATCAAAGATATTAGTATGGGCAACATTCCTAATCTAACGTGACCTTGATGTTGATCACTGCTGCTGTACAGTCTTGCAAAGATTTTCGGAGTCTAAAGACTTAAAAATCCATTACCTTAAGAGCACAGCACACATTCATTTTATAAACTAATTTCACACTTGGTTTCCACAGATTACCAAATTTAATTTCACACTCAACTATAATTTAAGGGAGTTTGTTTCCCTAAGAAGAAAATTTACTTTAAATGGGAGCTAGTCTAGTAGACAAAATATGATAAAGAAATTTTAGCAATGGCTATACTTCACCATATTACCTAAAAATTTCAGGGTATATGTTTCATTATTTGAACGCCATTTATGGCATTAAATGGAATTATCGTTACAGTTAGTTGACATTTCTGAAAATGACAAACCCTAATAAGTATTTTATGAATATGAGGTGAATCTATGGGCTAAAATTGATTTTTAATTTCTCAGGGCTTGACCAAATAGTTTCATTTATTTTATGATAGTCCCTAAGAAAAAGAATTTCTTGAAGACCAGAGAAGTATTTTACTCACCTGTGTCTTCTGTATAAAAACATCACCATTTTGTGTTTAATTTACCACTTACAAAAAGCTATCAAGGAAAATAATTCTAAGTTTACAAAGATGTAGTCTTTCTTGAAATGCTTTTCTAGAAAAATTGTATAAAACAGCCTTGCTGGGCTTCCCTGGTGGCGCAGTGGTTGAGAGACTGCCTGCTGATGCAGAGGACACGGGTTTGGGTCCCGGTCCGGGAAGATCCCACATGCCGCAGAGAGGCTGGGCCCGTGAGCCATGGCCATTGAGCCTGCGCGTCTGGAGCCTGTGCTCCGCAATGGGAGAGGCCGCAACAGTGAGAGGCCCGCATACTGCAAAAAAAAAAAAAAAAAAAAACAAAAAAAACAGCCTTGCTTTTTATTGTAAGTCAGAGAAATTATTACTACCATTTTGGAAAATATTTAGTCCTGGTCTTAGAAGAAGGCAAATGGTAGGTTGATTAATATAGAGAAATGTATTCACCTTTAAGTTACTATATTTTATATATCAGAAATCTAGGCTATAATAAGAAGACTAAGTTTGTAGTTTAAAAGACCTGCGTTTGAATACTAGCTCCAAAGGTTAGTACTTGAATGACCTTTGGTCAGTTACCTATCTCTCTGAGGACAATAATATCTCCTTAGGAGCAGTACTGAGAGAATATACAAAAAGCACCCAGCAGGTTTGTGCGTCCTCAGTCCACTGAAGGATTACTATTACTATCTTTGTACATTACTATTACTATCTTTGTACATTAGACTAATCCATCATAGATACTGGTGACCCATGACCAAGACCTAATTATTTAAACCATGCCATCATAGCAGGTAATGAGGATTGAAACTGAGATATATTTCCTTTGGAGATATTCCTAATATCATAATTCATTTCCTAATCATTTTCACTTTCTTGTAATTATGCTACTAGAAACCAGCATCTTTCATGATTTTTTTCTAACTTCCAACTTCTAAACTTCTATATCTTCTAAACCTTACCTAATCTTCTGAACCCAGATTTACCACCTTCATGAACAAAGCCTTTCCTGATAAGCTGGGGCCAAAAGTATTTTCTCCTTCTACTGAATCCTTCTTTAGAACTTATTACTCACCAACATTATTGCACTGTGTTTTTGTGTCTTTTTCTCCCTTTTGGACTATATACTCCTTAAAACAGAGGAAACTGCATACTGAGTGTGTTTTTCATCCTCTAAAAAGACTTCTAAATAACATGAATAGAATATAAGTGAAATTTCTGTAATATTTCAGTTCAAATATTTCACTTATTCATTTATTTAATAGTTATATCCCACCTACTTTCAAAAATTGAGTCAACTTTAATGGTAAGAAGGGATATAGGAAAGAAGTAGGAAAGTGTTGGATGACAGAGCAACAATTAAAAATGCGGTGAAAACAGCAAAACCTCATTTGATTGTTTGACACACAGACTCTTAAGAATGTTCATCCTCTTTACCAGTTAAGATGTTATCTAGGCTTCCAGTGTCTGCTATTTAAATCTTAACACAATAATGGTGACTATACAAGTCACCTGTGACATTAATTTCTTATCTACGGAGGGAATCTTATTAGTGGAAAGTGTTATGTTTGTACCTCGAAGAAAAGGAAATAATTTTCTTTTTAGCAGTCTATTAAAATGTCAAGGTTTATCTTGACTGTGGCTTTTTAATGTAAATGTTGAGCCTAACTGAATTCCTAACATGTGATGTCACTCAGAATTCTGATAGGGTCCAGTAAAATTTGGCCTTAAAGACATACTTCTGAAAATGAAATGAAAGGTATAACAAAAATATTATTTTACACAATGGCAGAAAGGTGGTCAACATAAGTTATTGTGATAATTTTAAGATCTTAAAGTATAGGGACTAAACTCATATGTGCTTGCTCTTCTCCAGAGTATTTACTGGAAGGTTTTATATGTAAAGCTAACCTATAACTATTTGTGAACGGTTGCTATGGTTGAAAATTCTAGAATTAAAACAATAAAAGTAATCCTGAGTAAAAAAACCCAAAAAACAAAATCTTAACACAAACACACATCACACATGAAATAAACTATAATACTGTAGCTCAATTTAAGCAATCATATTTTCTATAACAAAGTTAATCAAATGATCTAAGACAGAAGAGCATTATTAACCTTATAAAAACTTTATAAAATACTTCATAATAAACTTTATTGAAGTGCAGGACAAATATAGTTGTTGTTATTGCTATGTCTGTTTCCCCAGTTTGTATAGCTTTGGTTAGATTTCTGTCCTATAACAAAACCTCATGATTTAAAAGTATAGTCTTTAAGCAATGAGTTCTTATCAGTTAATCACTTGCATTCTACATTGCTCTGAACTCATCAATAATATTGCCATTCCACCTCTTGTGTCTTATGACTGCATATGAAATAAAATGTATTATTAAATATCATGAAATAGCAATCAACTCAAACTTTATTTTTCTTGGTCATTCTTGAAGCTGATGATTCTATTCCAACCTTTAACTCATTAGATCTTACCTCTGCATTTAGGTTATCTGCAAGGCTTTCCAGAAACTGACTCTCAATTGGGTTTTGTTGAGTGAGCAAAGAGAGGTAATGGCTGAGTTTATCATGGGTTGTTATGATGATTCCTTCCCCAAATTTGTCAAATTGTGGTCTTCCAGCTCGACCAAATATCTGCATGACATCTAAAATTCCAAGGTCAACAAAGGAGCCTCTTTTTGCAGCATATATTTGTGTTCCCTAGATGAGGAAAAGTTAATAAAAATTTACATAAACACACACAAATATAATCCTGATGAGCTGAATACTGAAATTAGGCAAATATGGCAAGATCTCAAAAGTGTACTTTAACTAATCCTTTCATCATCTGTGATAGCGTTAAATTTTCACAATATAAACTAGATTCTTTTGGAGAATATAGTTCTGACCTTATATAAATAACATTCAAAGTCACTGAAGCAGCCAAATCAATATTTTCAAATAAATCAATCCACAGGTTTGTTTTAAGATACCACAAATCCATGCGCAAAGGAAGGTAAGTTCTCACCTTAATAATAACAGCATGAGCAGGAAGATTGACACCCCAGGCTAATGTAGCTGTACAGACCAGGACTTTGATATGCCCATTAAAAAACAAGCTTTCAACCAAATTTCTGTCCTGCCGAAGCATTCCTGCATGATGAATACTAAAACCATCTGGAAATAATTCTCGTACTTGTTTATTTCTTGACTTTTGCACCTAGAGTAGATATCAACAAAACATAAAAGTGTTATTTAGCATTTAAAAGCAATTGTTATTTATCGTCTCTTGAATGAGTTTATCAAAGAGAGCACAGAATTATTTTTAAGTATCTTAAGGTCTTACTAAGTCTTAGTACATAATGTTTTATACAAAATCATTAAAATTTTTATTTCTTCTATCTTAAAAAATAGGTAACCCTGAACATGGCACAAAATCCAAAAGGAAAGAAGGTAAAAGCAAGTGTCTCTTTCACTCAGGTGTCCTCTTCTTGCAATCAATCTGTATTACCTGCTTCCTATCCTTTCAAGAAAACTCTATTAAAAATAAGCATAAATCTCAGTGGCTTCCAACTCATTCAGAGTAAAGGCCAGAGTCCTTAGGATGCAAGACCTACAGAAATCATTCCCATTCCTGAACCTCACTTACTTAGGCCAGACACAAGAGCTGGCTTTTTCTCTAAGTGAGCCCCAACCCTTTTTTTTTTTTTTGACAAATCCACACCTGCCTCAGGGTCTTTACACTTTCTGTTCCAGACCCATTGCCTTGGAAGCCTTTCCCTCTTACTGAGATGCCCCTGGTTCCACGGGACATGCGCTCCTTCTCATAGTAAGAGCCAATAAACCCAACTGTGCTTCCCCAACACCTGTGTTCCTGCTGATCTCTAACAGGAGGGCACCGGCCACCTGTCTTAGCTCCTCAACTTTACATCTGCCCTGAATATACTAACTTCGCTTCTGAGGTCTGTTCTTTGGCCTGGTCTGACCTCAGATGTGGGATATGGTCCACTTATCTGCAATCTGTATGAGTGCCATAGCAGATCTTACAAAATTCACTGACGACTCACTGTACAACGGGGAAATTTTTTTCTGCAAAATTAAAGACTATGGATTAACAAAAGTGTTCATATAGTCAAAGCTTCTGTTTGGGCATCACATCCTGTGCTTATTTGCTACTGCTCTGAAAATTTCACGATCAACATCTTGATAGCTTCTTTTGAAACAGCGTTTTCCACAGTTTTCACGTAAGGGGCACTACACTGGCAGGGAATGGGGTTCTAGTACAGTCACACTGATTATCTCTAAGGTCACTTAAAATTTTAAATTTCTAAATTAATAATAATTAACTAAGAAAATGATCTAAGAAAACTGCACTCCATGAAATCTGCTACCGATATATAATGGAAGGGAAAACATTAACAAACCCCACCATCTAGTGGCCAGCCAAGTAAATAACAACTTAGAATTTTGAGCCTTGTTGAGTTCCCAAGCAAAATACACAGACACAAAAATGTTATCTTCATTAAGTTTCAAGGGAAAGGTATTATTTCATTTTTGTGCCGTGTGGTCAGCCTCTTAGAAATAATTGTATAAATATACTTTATTATTAACTACATTTGGATCATATTGCCTTAACTTCCATCTTTTCAGACATGTGTTATTGTCGGTCTCACAAATACGGGCTCCACGTTATGGAGTATTTGCTAGTATATAACAGAGCTCCCTAGTGGGGTCAAAGTAGAAGAAGGAAAAACACTTCACCTACTTCATTTCGTCGCTAATATTCATGAGTGAACATTCAGAGCTAACAGAGGAAACTAAAAAATACTGCTTGGAGACAGACGGAAAAAAAATCATACTGCTGGATGGCTCTTTGTTTTGGGTGAATCTGCTGTCCGTGAACCCCTGCGCTGGAACATCCTGATGTGCTTGTTATAAATGCAGATTCTCAGTCAACATCCAGTTGAGGTAAGACTTGGCTTGTGACACCAGTGACACAGTAAGAAGCTGAACGCAGGAAATATGTAACTGCGGTGAAAAATATTCTTATAATGTAGCAGGTAGATCATGGGGTGCTGACACATCACCTTCAAATCTGACCAGGTGGGCTCAACCAGCTTGTTCTCTGTAAGCAACCAAGAAGTGCCAGGAGTCACTTCGCCTTTGTCTCTATTCCTGCTCACATTCTGTGCATTGCTTTTTTTTTTTTTTTAATTATGAAGCATATTTAATACTTTTTTTTTTACATCTTTATTGGAGTATAATTGCTTTATGTGCATTGCTTTTTTATTGATTCATTAGAGACATGAAGTGACAACAATCTTAAAATAAGACTGGGATGTTCCTTCTCAACTGTCTTTGAATCTGAATCTGCCATTTGTGATCTAGCCTAGTTCACAGGACAAATAAACAAGAAAACCTGGGGAGGAGGCCCAGGGATGAGTATGTTTTAAAATCTTATTTAAAAAATGATCATACAGTAAAATTCTCTTTCCACTTTGGTGTACAGTCCTACGAATTTTGGCATATGTTCAAATTGTGTAACCACCATAATAATCAGGATACAAAACTGTTCCTTTACCCCCCTTAAATTCTCTTGTTATTCCTTTATAGTTAAACCCTCCCCACTTACAACTCCTGGCACCCCCTGATCTGTTCCCCATCCCTAACTTATAGGATGGAGTAAAGTTGTGCTCTCAGAAAACATCATACCTGAAATATTTATATAACTAAATAAGAATATAATAAATAAGTAAATCAAGCATCTAATTCAGAAACCTATAAAAACAAAATATATAATAAAGCCAAGGAAAAAAGGAGAAATGCCCTAATAAAGTTAAAATAGAATCTGATTTTTAAGATGTGAAATTGATAAGTAAACATAAAAACTCTAATTTTAAAAGAAAAAAATAAAAATAGACAATGTCTATTACTGGGCAGCAGGAGTTGGCAAATTATGTGCCAACTGCCTGTTTTGTAAATAAAGTTTTATTGAAACACAGCCATATCAGTTTGTTTACATATTGTCTATGGCTGATTTTGAGCTACAATAGGGGAGGTGAGGAGTGTGACAGACACCATATGTTTGCAGGCTTAAAATATTTACTGTCTAGCCTTTAAGTAAAAGGAGATACATAGTGGAAAACGAGCACAACAGCCCAAGCACAAAGACACAAAATTAGTAATGTGAAAAAGAAGTGTTCAGAAATACATCACAATTTTAAAGAATCAGAAGAGTATTCTGAAAAATTCAATATATTCTATCATTAAAATTGTTTGGAACAGATGATTTTCTAGGAAAATGTTACTAACATTCATATTAAAAGTGATAGAAAATTATAATAAAAGCAATGGAAGAAAATGTAAAGGCTATCTAACATCTAGGCTTTCATACTTTTTAAAGACAAATTAATTCTAGTATTACTAAGAGGCCCTAGAGCACAGAAATAGAAGTCTAAAAATTAATCTTACAGAGGCAGTGTAATAGCACTGATATTAAAACCTGATAAAGCAGCAGAAAACAGAATACAACAGAGAAATCTCTCTTAAGAATATTAATCCAAATAGTAAAGAGTTTTAGAAAACAGAATTCACCAGTGCATTAAAACAATATACCACAACTAAGTAAATTAAACCCCAGAATGCAAGGGCACTATACCTATAAATATATTAACATATTTATTAATAAGTCAAAGGAGAAAAAACATATGATCATCTCCAGGCACTGAAATCTCACAAAAGACCACATTCAATCTTGATAAGCAGAGGCGATGAAACATTGATTTCAAACCACACTGAATCATAAAACATTAGGCATATATCAATTTAAGTTAGGAACAAGGCAAAGATGTTTACAATCAGCTTACCAGTGTCCTAGACAATGGAACTAGACATGAGAAAATAATAAAAAGTAGAAATACTGGAACAGAAGAGGTCAAAGCAATTATTAGTTGCAGATGAAATAAACATTTATTTAGAAAACTGAGGATTAATCAAAAACTACTAACTAAAATAATGATTGAATTCAGAAAGGTGACAGTCCCCCAAATCAATATTTTTAAAAAGTCTTTCTGTATATAAACAATAACTTGTTAGAAAATAAAAGGGAAGAAAATAGCACATTTATAAAAGCCGTCAAAAACAGAAAAAACAAGAAATAGGTAGCACCTACATGAAGAAAGCATTATTATACTGCTGAAGGACATTCAAGAAATGAAATGATATGCTTTGCTTTTGAGATGGGAAAACTTGGTTTGGTGAAAATACCAATTCTCACTAACTTAATCTGTAAATCAATGCACTAACTCAACTAAAAGATAAACGTTATTTCTTGGAAGTGATACTGAAGTTCATCCTTAAAAGTAAACCTGTAGGGCTTCCCTGGTGGCGCAGTGGTTGAGAGTCCGCCTGCCGATGCAGGGGACACGGGTTCGTGCCCAGGTCCAGGAAGATCCCACATGCCGCAGAGCGGTTGGGCCCGTGAGCCATGGCCGCTAAGCCTGCGCCTCTGGGGCCCGTGCTCCGCAACGGGAGAGGCCAAAACAGTGAGAGGCCCGCGTACCGCAAAAAAAAAAAAGGCCTGGAGGAAACCATGATGAAGTGAGTGTGATCTTTATAAGTAAGACAAAGCCCAAATACTGTAAATAACCTGAAAAAAATCTCATTATGGTAAAAATATTCATAAATTAATAAAAATAAAAATCAAAGATTAAGTAGGAAAAATGTTTGTAACACATAGAACAGTACATGCAATTTATAGAAAAAGAAATTCAAATGGCAAATATGAAAAATGCTCAGCTTCACTCATAAAGAAATGCCAGTCAAAATAATAATGAAGTACCATTTTTTGCCTATTAATCTGTCACAATCTCAAAAACTCTAACGTTGTTCGGTGCTGGCAAAGTTAGGTGAGAGGAAGTTACTGTTCCAGGAAATGTAAGTTGGAATAATCTCTTCAGTGGGCAATTCAGGACCACTCATACACCAAAATTTTAAATGCATGTACCGTGTTGATAAATAAATTCCACTGCCAGGAATTTTCCCAGTGGACATCACTGCAACTGCCAAGAGTGTGAGCAAGGATGCTTACTGCAGCACTGTTTACAATACAACATAATTAGAAACAACAAAAGTATCCATCGAGACAGACTGGGTAAATGAATTAAGATAATGTCCACACTGGGGCACACTATGCAGTTGTTAAAAGAATGAATCAGATCTTTCAGTGTTGATCTGGAAAGATTTCCATGATGTATTACTAAGTGAAAAAAGTATGAGACATAAAAGTGTGCCTAACACGATCCAACTTTTTCATACTGAAACTCACATGCAGACACACACAATGGCAGTTTGTACAAAACCTTCCCTTGAAAGAAACATAAATGGAAGAAGGTTTTTAATAGGAGTTTTATTTGGAGAAATCAATGGAGAAAGATGGTTAAGACCATGAGTTACGGAGCTAAACTTATTATAAGATGCCTGCTGCTTCCTCAAGTATCAGAACGGTAGTTGTTTTCCACCTGTTTTTTCAGCGTGAGCTATACCTGGAGTCTGGGCTTTGCTAGCCTCTGCAGGACTGAAGGGGTATAATTCACCCTGTTCACACTGTCTGAACAGAGCATCGGATTCTCCGAGAAAGCCATTTGAGATCCAATACTATACTCACTGGATAAAGTATCTCTATACATGGAAATTCAGCACAAAAGAACACCAGCTGTGAAAGGTAAAGGGAGTCAGGTGTGTAGCAGAAGAATTGTGTAAACTTGTTTTCCTCAGTCTTTATATTTCCACTTGTCACAAGTGAACTTCCCATACATGGCTTTATTGTCAGTAAAATTAGAATAGAATGGACAACTGCTAAGAATCCATTAGCACACAGAGGATACTAAATTTTTTTCCGCTAGTGAAAGCGTGCCCCAAGCTTCCTTCCATGACTTTACATATCTTTTTCCTACCTATGACACAGAAAATCAGTATGAGTACTTTTTTAAATGAATAAGGTTAAAATAAAATGTAACCACTTGCCAAAGTTGACTTCCAAACTAACACAAATACATGATTAAAGAACGAAGACTGACAGCAAGTAACTGAAGATATTAAAAGGAAACAAATTAGTTTTTTTTCCTCCATAAGACAAAAAAATATACAGAAGTAACACAAGACCTTCAGCTCAGTTACAAACCCTGCATGAAAGAACAATAAGAAATGGCATAAATAATTTAGTGACCTTTGTAAGCCTTCTGAGGTAATTTATCTTGATAAGGTCCGCTTTAACGTGGATTATTTCAAATCCATTAGGAAGAAATAACTTAACAGTCATTATAAAAACTAAAATTTAACCAGAAGGAGGCAAATAGTTTCTCCCAAATGATACCATTCTTTTTTCACAATTACTAGTGAGTATGCCTTATCAATATCAGAAAAAATATTATAGAGTCCTCATCTTTGGTATGTGCAATTTTTATCATTCAATAAAGTTATAAAGTTAATCAGTGGACCTGCTTACATTGTTAGGAGCATAAACCAATACCTGGCTTATCTTTTGACAAGGGAGTTTAGAGATCTAAGGAGTATCATCTTTCCCCATCCTTTCTCTTTCTCTCTTTCAAAGCTCTTATTCCACTTTAAACCCTTATCACCGAGACATCTGAAATCGCTCCTCTGGCGTCCACACCAAGAGAGCCAAGAACGGCAATGCTCTGTCTTCCACGAGTCCTTCAGAAGGAAACACATCATACCTCCCACCCTGTTCTCAGGATAAGGCCTATTAGCCATCTGTTCACATGATCAACAAAATCTAGCTATGATCAGAACTTCTGAGGATCATGTTAAAATTTTAGGGTCTTAGTTCCAGATACTCTGATTCTGACAGCTGGCATGGAAACAGGTAATGGGGAGCCAATGCCCTATTATACTATTCTTCCCATAATACTTGGTATTTCTTCACTCTTGAGTCGGTTCCCTACTTCCTCTATTATTTCTCCACCTTAGGGTATGAAATTCTTCACTCTATTCTCTGGAATTGCCACTCAGTAATAAGCAAAATATATCAACCTCATCTCCCACCCTGCCTTAACTGAAACTTGACTCTTTTCCATGGACTCTTGTTTTCCATGCATATCTTTCAAGTGGTGGGGGATGATCTCTCTCTTCCCTCTCACCATTTCCAGGTCAGCCTGTACTAACTTTTTACAAAAACCTCTGTTCCTTTAAGGTTCAGTATATCTGCTATGTCACCTGTTACCCTACCTTATCCAATGAAGACTCCATACTTATGGCTCCTAGTCTTTCTGTCTATCCCATTTCCTATCATGATCCTCGGTGACAGTATTTTCCATGTGGACATCTAAAACCCTCGCTCTTCAATTCCTTGACACCCTCATTTCCACTGACATCTCCTCTGTCCCATCTTAGCCATACCAACGATTGTATTCTAGGCCTGTCATCAACCCACAACTGTACTACTTCCACAACCAAAATCGCTAGTGCAAACACCTCAATTTCTGACCAAAGACTCCTATATGTCAAGCATGCCCAACTAATTTTTTCTAAGCTCTTTCTTTATCGTTAATGATACTTCCAGATCACAGTTCCTCTACTTTCTTAATATTCATCAGCAGCACGCCCTCTCCATCCCTGCCCCAGTCTTTACTCTGGTTCTTTCTCCAGTGCAGATAACACAGTCCAAGATTTTAATCACATTCCTTCCCATTTCTTAAACTCATCTGCCCTTTTGCCATGTAAGACTGGTAGAATGTCAAACTCAGATGACCCAAGGTAGCTAATGCTTAAGAAAAATTACATACAAGGGCAACTAGAGACCAGTCTAAATCCATGATCACAATCTCAACAAGCCCTTAACATTGGATAGCAATTCTGTGATGTCTCTATGGTCAGTTTGTTGTCGCATGTCTCACAATGTCTACATTATGCATTGACTGGCTCTCCACAAACTTCTCACCACCTTGTTATCCTTGACTCTTAGAGAATGACCTTAACAACTACTTCCCAAGGAAAATACAATACGTCACAGGAAGCTCCCTTATCATCCTGCCACACACCTAAAACCTATTTGCATCAGAACCCATCTTTCTAATTTCCTCTTCTGTTTTAACAGTAGTGCCCTAACTCCTATCTAAGGAAAATCTCTACTTCTTCTTTGGATCCCATGCCTCTTGAAAATTCTCAGGACTCTTATAGGTTATCTGTAGTCTCTTTCCTTTCCTATATGAATAATCAATCAATTTCAATCCTTTTTCACTCTTTCTTGAATAGCTTCCACAGAATATAAGCATATCACTTCCACCTTGAAAAGAAAAATAGTGCATCTACCTTTCTGAGTACTATTTCATATTTTCTAGATACTATCCATTTTCCTTTTGTATGTAAATTAAGTTCTCAAAATTGATGTTTACACTTTAATCTACATTCATCAGCCACCTTAATCTAGTTTTTGCTCTCCACTCTGGGAGTGAAAAGGCCCTGAATAAGGTCACCAATATCCTCCACGTGGCTAAGTACAGTGTATTTTGCAGCCCTCACATTACTTGACCACTCACTGCAGCAGTCAGTATAGATGATCTCTTTCTTCTCTTTGAAACGCTCTTTTCCTTGGCCTCTATGACATTTACTCCGGGGTATACTCCAGTGCTTGGAGGCTCCTCTGCTGGCTCATTCTCCTCTAATCATTAAAGAGCAGAATTCCTCAAGACTTGGTCTTAGGCTCTTTTACCCCTCATATCCACTCCTATGGTTTTCCCACTCCAAAACAGACTGAGCTTCTGAGACATTAGACTTACATATCCATCCAGATGCTTACTCTACATCTCTAAGTATCCCAGGCACCTCATTTCAGCACATCCAAATGGAATTCATGATCTGTACCCTTCCCTCCAAAGTAATCCTTCTCTCCTACTTTTTCCTCATAAATGACCCAACTAACTACTCAACAATATTAAGCCAGACATCTTTTAGAAGCCAGAAAACTTCCAGATCTCTCTTCCTCAACCCTTCATACCCCATTAACTACCAAGTCAATCAATTCTATTTCCTAAATATGCCCCAATGAATCCACATCTCTAACTGGTATTCCCATTCTCTCCTGCTCTGCCTGTGTGTAGTGATCTTTCTTAAAAGCACAACTCTGTTAGGAAAATTACTTGTTTTGTGTGCTCAAATTGTCATTTTATTTTTATATTATTAGTTGAGGGGAATATAGCTAATGACATGCCACTCCCTTCCTCAAACTTCTCTAATCATAACCCATTTCTTTTAAGATAAAATACCTAATTTGTAACATGATAAACAGGGCCCTCACAATCTGGTCCTTGCCTACAACATTAGATTCATGCTATAAGCATGGCATCTACCACTCCCCATCATTTTCTGCGTTTCTTAGTCACTCTGATTTTATCCACATCCTTCAATGTGCTATTGCTTTTCTGGTGTCAGAGACTTTTCCTAGAACATTCTTCTGCTGTCCTTTGCTTTGTGTACATATCTCACCTTAAATGTCACTGTGTTAGCTAAGCGTCCTCCCAATTTTACTTTCTTTTAGCACTTAATCCCTCTTTATTATTTAATACAACGTAATTAAAATCAATTATTTAATTAGTTGTTAATCTTTCTGTTCAGCCAGAACATAAGCTCCATAAAAATAAATGGGCAGCTACTTTTTTTCTTCCAAAATATATTTCCATTCCCAATTAACGCAAAGAATGTTAATCAGCATGCAAGTCCACGTCCTTCAATGAGGCCTTCTTGTATTGCATGAGCCAGAAGGTAAAATCTGTACTTCCCAGATCTCTTGTAGTCAGGGTACTGGATACAAAAATCCATTCTGCTTATTAAATGCACTCATGCAAGATCTAGGCAATGGAAGTGAAGAGGAAACTATTTTCTGCTGTTTTATTTTGCTGGCAAGCAAAATCTTGGAGAAATGAGGCTTAAAAGTTATAATGGATGTACTGTATATTCAAAATTTGGTTTTCCAGCATGTTCATGAATGATGAAAGGTATCTAGTAGCAGGTGTAGCTTCTACATGCTGGATCATCATCATGGTATGGCTGCTGGTTCTTAAACTCAACAGTTCCACTGGTAGTTGCCTGATTTCTACAACTCCAACCTTATCAACATTCTAGGAATTACCTAACCTCTTTTCACAAAATTATTTTCTATTTAAAATATAGAACAATGGTTTGTTTCCTTTAATGAATCCTGACTGATACAACACAATTTTCTCAATCCACTTTAAACAGGTTGACAGCAGAGCTTATCTATCTTGATACCTATTGATTTACCATAGTGACTGGTAGGTAGCTTACACTCAGTAAGTATTCACCGAGTGACTACCACTAAAAACAGTTTGAGGTTCATGTGTATATGGTCAATTCACAATGACACAGACTAGCCTGATTCCCACAACCAATTTCCATATGTCATTCTAGCTGTGCGAATTATGTACTTTAACTGGGGAGAAAGAAGTACTGTGTCCCCTGTTCCATGTTATAATCCTTGAAAGATGGTCTTGGTTCCCATATGAGCTACCCTGGTATTAACTATAACCCAATTATACAGACACAAGTTAGCATTCTAGAGAGAGCACCCTAATCAGTAGAAGAGAAATCTCATCTAAAATTGTATTCTTCATACCCATTTCGCCATTTTAAAATAAATGCTGAAATAAAAAATTAAAAAAAGATCACTGTGAAGTGTGATTTTGATCTTTAAATTTTATCAATACAAATCTCTGTACCACTAGGGATTAGAAATCTTTACATATAAAATCTATATGTTTTTAAAATGGTTTTCCTACTAAAGTATTTTCAAATGAGAGAGCAACAATATTCTAACATACACACTTTTCCAAAACAGCAAGGTTCTTTAACAAGACGTATAAACTTGTTTTAAGAAATTTATTGTATGTTTCTAAAATACATCTTAAAGCACAGGAACAAAAATTGCTGCAATCAAGGCTACTTAAATAAAGATAAAATTCCAATGCTACTTTCTGTGTTTCTTAAAAAGGGTCTCACTAAAGAAGCTCCTTGACATGGGTCATGGTAATAAGTTTTTGAAAATCACACCTAAAGCACAAGCAACAAAATAAAAAATAAACAAGTGGGACTACATCAAACTAAAAAGCTTTCACCCAGCAAAAGAAATTGACAAAGTAAAAAGACAGCCTATAGAATGGGAAAAAAATATTTGCAAACCATATATCTGATAAGGGGTTAATAACCAAAGTATATAAAGAACTCATTAAACTCAATAGCAAATAACCAAATAATCTAATTAAAAATGGGCAAAGGGCCTAAAGAGACATTTTTCCAAAGAAGATGGCCATGGCCAACAGGCACATAAAAAGAAGCTCAACACTAGTCAGTCTTTGGGGAAATGCAAATTAAAAGCACAATGACATATCATCTCACACTCGTCAGAAGGTCAGAATGGCTATCATCAAAAAGAGAAGAGAAAAAAAAAAAAAAAAAGAGAAGAGATAACAAATGCCAGTGAAGATGTGGAGAAAAGGGAACTCTTGTGAACTCACTGTTGGTGGGAATGTAAATTGGCACAGTCACTATGAAAAACAGTATGGAGGTTCATCAAAAAATTAAAAATAGAACTACCACATGATCCAGCAATTCCACTTCTGGGAAGATATCCAAAGGAAACAAAAACAGTTGGAAAGATATCTAAACCCCGATGTTCATAGCAGCATTATTTACAATAGCCAAGACATGGAAACGACCTAAGTATCCAGCAATGAATGAATGAATAACAAATCTGTGATACAAACACACACACACACACACACACACACACACACACACACACACACAGTGGATTATTATTCAGCCATCCATAAAAAAATGAGGAAATCCTACCATTTGCTACAATACACATAGGCCTTCAAGGTTTGCCTGGGTTCAAAATCTTTATTCTAAAGAGCCTATTTCCCTTTGAAAATGAAAAAATCCAATTAAACACGCAAATCTATGTTTTATTAATTTTCTTTCACTTTACTTAAAAAAATTAATATACTTATAACATTCTTTCTATGTGGTTACAAACAGACAGTAGAATTAATATATTAGCCTCCTAAAGGAAAGGCGGTTGACATTCCTGAGGAAAGAATAAACTCTGAGACAACAGTTTACACTTATCTAAAGTAAAAAAACAAGAGAAAGGCGGCTCTTAGGTACTTGCTACTCTCTTTAGCTAACAGATATCATCTATTCCAGGAAGAGGAAATTCTAATTTTATTTGGTTATACTGACACTGGAAAGCTGCTAAACCAGAAATAATTAAAGCTATCAATATTAAGTATCAGATTACTTACATCAAAGCCAAATTCCTATAATTTAGGCAAAGGCTAAAGATAACCTATGAAAGCAGGCGATGGTTGGTGATCTAGATAATAATAAAAAGTCATAAAATGACACTTTAAGGTAGCTTGAGGGTACATATTATTACTCGATTTTTCCTAGTGTTCTGATTTGTTTAACAGATATTCCTAATCACTACATTCATGAGGCCTGCTGCATGATAGACTGTATCTACCTATAAGGAAAACTTCTAATATCACTAATATATGTAAGAAATCGAACAACATCAGTGCCTATTAATCAGAGAAATACCGTACAGGGTGGGTGGGAATATCCATCCTAGTACTAGAATATTTAAAGCCTGTTAAAAGTTTTGTCCCTAAAGGAAATAATTTATTCGACTGAGACGGAGAATGAAACAGAATCTGAAGATTCTAATTGGAATAATTCATTCAACTTAAAGTTAAAATTATAATTAAAAACAATGGGGACTTCGCTGGTGGTCTGGTGGTAAAGAATCCGCCTTCCAATGCAGGGAACGCAGGTTCGATCCCTGGTTGGGGAACTAAGATCCCACATGCCACAGGGCAACTAAGCCCACACACCATAACTACTGAGCTCGTGTGTCTCAACTAGAGCCCGTGTGCCGCAAACTACAGAGCCCATGCGCTCTGGAACACGGGTGCCACAACTACAGAGCCCACCTGCCCTGGAGCCTGCCTGCCACAACTAGAGAGAAGCCCGCATGCCACAACGAAAGATCCCGCATGCCTCAACAAAGATCTTGCGTGGCACAACTAAGACCCGACGCAGCCAAAAATAAAATAAATAAATAATAAATAAATCTTAAACAAACAAACAAATAGTGGCTTAATAATGAAAATGTCTGTATCCCTAATGATATATTTCTATGTATAAATGCAAGCTGCTACTGTTCCCTAAGGTATGTTCTATCTTACAGAAAACAGTGGTTTCTTAAGAAAGTTTCTTTGTGGGAGAAGGCAAAAAGTAATATGCAAAGTAAACTTCTAGAAGGAGATTTCCAGAATATGATATGCAATGTTTTATCATTCTTCAGCTAGTTTCCAAAATAATTTCATATATCATTTCGTTTCTCATAGTAAACTACTAGAATAGGTGTTATTTACCCCATTATTACTCCATTTGATAGAAGAAAAAGTACCTTTAAGAAATGTTTAGGTGTTTAAGGCCACGGGGCTTCTAGAGGTGAAGTCACAGCCAGAGCTTTTTGCTAATGTGTCCTCTTACTTTGGGCCTCGTTTGTAATTCCTCAGATACTCCCTTCCCCAGGGAGAACTGCAACAGTTCTACCTCTGTAGCTTAATCTACCCTTGGGGTATTTCACTTTCTTTTCCCTATTTTCCTGTTTCAGTGGACAATTTGGAAATATAGTTGCTTTTCCAGCTGGGAGTAAATTTGATATCAAAGATAGGAATGGTATGAGGGGTCATGAAGTATAACCGTTACTTACTGGAAAGAAATGACTCATCTTCAGCTGTGGCTAAGGCACAGACACAGCCTTATTATGTATGCACACTGCCCTCCCCTACCCCCGCCCCCAACACACAGAGAAAAAAGAATCCTTAATGGAGTTTCATTTATTATTTATACAAATAAAGTTACAGTGTGTTGAATAAAACTGTGAAGAAATGCTTTTAAAAACCATACTTGCTGAGTCAGGAATTGAGACGGTTACTTTAAACACTTAGGGATAAAGGATCACCGTGGCACGGTAGGGATTTAGTTGTATTTCCATCAACAGGAGTCAGGAGGCTAAATTTCTATGTACTACCATAGCAAACTTACCTTCTAATTTTATTTTAATGTTCTGAGTACTTAATTTCCTATTTTTCAAAAACATCAGAAGAAATATCTCCTGCCATCATCATAATAGCATCCTTAGAATTGCTAGTAAGTTAATACCATTCAAGTTTAAAAGGCACTTCAAGTAATAGGAACAAACATTCAACTTTGGATTTAGAAGAATAATCTAAAATTCTGGAGCTTCGAGAAAACATCCAGAAAGATTACCTTATCTTTTGTTATAAATAATTTTCACTGTGGAGGGGCCAACTGTTTTGAATCTCTCTTTCAGAGAAATGAGGGATATAGCTGAGCTGAAGAAATGTTCTTCCATTTTATTAAAGAAAAAAAAAGATTCAAAGCTCTAAAGCTTTAGAAAGTCACAGGTTGGATATGTTGTTTGCTTATTTTTTTTTTTTTTTTTTGCCGTACGAGGGCCTCTCACTGCCGTGGCCTCTCCCGTTTCGGAGCACAGGCTCCGGAAGCGCAGGCTCAGTGGCCATGGCTCACGGGCCCAGCCGCTAGGCGGCAAGTGGGATCTTCCCGGACCGGGGCATGAACCCGTGTCCGCTGCATCGGCAGGCGGACTCTCAACCACTGTGCCACCAGAGAAGCCCTGTTGTTTGCTTTTGAACAAATAGGATGCACTGTAGTGAAAAGGTAGACTTTGGAGTCAGTCTGGTTCAAATCATAGCTCCACTTATTACATGGGAGTCTCTGGGAAAATTATTCTCTTTTCTCAGTTTCCTTATCTGTAAAATGGGGATAAGAATCTTTAAAGGGCAGAATAGTGGTAGAGATCAAATGAGAAAACTAAAGTAAGAACATATCTTAATAATGTCTGCCTCCAAGAAACAAAGGCAAAAAAAAAAAAAAGTAATTTTGGGGTACCTACTATCAGCCAAATGCTATACTAAAGAGTATAATGGTGAATAGGACAGCGTTCCTTGAAATAATGTACTTATTAATAATGTCTGTGGAATCCATTCTTGTCAAAAAAAAACAATAATAACAGGTGGGTCAGGATAAAAATCAAGTATAATGAAAGTATCAAAAAAAGAAAGGTATAATAAAATGACTAGGGACTTTCAAGTCTCCACGTTTTTTTCAGCATAGTGATCTGTCATTACACGTTTGGTGACATGGTCTTAAATAAATATCATTTGAAAATGCCTCTACATAAATTATTTCTATATGCTTTAGAGTATTTCATGCTATATTTGAATTACTTATACACAAATGCCATATCAAGAGATAATAATAGTACAAACTTACATCATAGGTTGTTGTGAACATTGAATGAGTTATAGAAAGCAATGAAAACAATGCCTGGCCCAAGTAAACGCTTAAATATTGAATATTGAATAATTATTCAATTAATGATAAATATTAAATATTATTATTATAACAATGAAACAATAAACCTTCATGATTTAGAATAGCAATAACTCTCAGAACTAAGAGGTATAAAATAACCAGAAATCCACAAGGTGGCTCTCAAGGCTTGGCTTTTAAACACAATAGAGCTGCTTTGAATTTCCAAAGAAATGAAACAAGACCTTTCATAATTCACCATTATGAATGCTGACCTGACTTTTCAAAGACTCTCATAAATTCATAATTAATAAATAACTGGAAGAATACAAAGTTGCATAATAGGTGGTATGTAATAGAAAACTTTATAAAGCAAAAAAAAGAAAAAAATGAATAAACTTTGTAGCTACACTGAAAGAGAATCTGACATTCAAAACAACCTGCAACAGATTATCATAGTCAGAATTTTAAATATCAATATAAAATGGTGAAATTGACAGCACAATCCGAACTAAATACATTTTACTAAGATGGTAAATGTGAAGGTGCAGAGCACAATGCCTGGCAGCTGTTCAGCAAATCTCAGTTAAATCTTAAGTTATGCATATAAAATATTTTGAAGATACTATCATTTTATGTCTATAGTTTTTTATTTAAAAATTTATTTTTATAGCTTTAAATCAGGGCAAAATTTTCTGCAAAGGGACAGAGTACTTTAGGCTTTGTGAGCCATATGATACCGGCAGCAAGTACTCAACTCTTCCCTTGTGTGTAAAGAAGCAGCCACAGAAGACAAAGGAAGGGCTCTGACTGTTTTCTAATAAAACTAATTACAAAAACAGGTTGCCACCTTTGGCTCTCGGCCTGTAGTTTGCCCACTCTTGATCTAAATCATTACTTGATACAATTAAATAAAACCTTTTATAAATATTAGAATACTATCGATACTCAAATTACCTAGAGATGTGCCTCTCAAACTGTAATGTGCATAAATCATCTGGGGATCAAGCAGAAATGCAGATTATGATGTGGTAAGTCTCAGGTGTGGCCTGAGGTTCTGAGTTTCTAATGTGGACCCAGACTTTTTAGGTCCTTTGAGCGTATAGTGAGTGGCAAGGCAGCTGTTCTGCACCTTTTTGGTCTCAAACTTTCACTCTCAAAAAGAGCTTCTGTTTATGTAAATTACATCTGTCCATGTTAACCTTAGAAATAAAAAAAAATTATCTATTATATCTTTAAAAGAACAATAATCCATTAGATGTTAATGTATTGTATAAAATGTAACTATTTTATGCTTTAACTATGGGACTAAACACTACAATTATAATCATATAGAAAAAAGTGATAATTGGACACAACATGCATTCGGATCCTTTGAAAGTCAAGAAAAAAGTCAAAATTATAACATGATAAATCTGTAAAATTAACTTATTGGAAACTGGAAACCATGGATCTTTCATATATAAAATAGCTGGTATATCTGGTACATTATGTGCTTTAGTTCTTGTCTTGTGCTGCCATTTGTTCCCTACCTGCTTTTCTGCATGTCCATATTCAGGTCCTTGAGTAGGTAAAAAGTAGGAAATCTGGCCATTATTCTTGGCTCTTTCTATTAGAGACATAGCCGTTCTTACGGTGGCATTTCGAGCATGTACAAACACCATCACCTAAAATAAAGGAAAGCAGTTTATTTAATACTCAAATTCATTAAAAGATGGCTTAATACTAGTCTGGAAATCACCCTATATAAATAACTATTAATTTTTCAAAATAAACCCCCAGTTTATGAATACTTCAACATTTGCTTATTTTAGAACAAAGTATATATAGGATAAATGCAAGTTAAGTAAAATTCAATAACATAGCTTTATTTATTATTAGCCTATAATTGGCAGAAGTCAGAATGAAATTAATGGATTATATAAAATGTGGAACTTAATTTGTGCATTTCTCTTCCGAAGACATGATTCATTAGCACAGTCATATCTTATGAGGACAGAGTATAAAAATATACTAGAGCCTTATTTCTCCACAGTCAATGAAATTGCCAGTATCATAAAGATGTTTAAAGAAACTGGAAACAATAAAGACCACTCTTCCTTGGACAAAATCATGTCTAAGAACAACCATTTAGAATAGAGTTTAGGGGACTGCTGGAGATGAAAAAGCTTCTAGAGAGGTACTTGGAATTTTCTGTTGTGGCAGACCTTCCTGTGGAATTATTCACAAAGCGACTGTGGAAATCTGAATTAGGGGGAAGGTGAGTGTCTGGATGCTTTGTCAAGAAGAAGTCCTTCCAGGGACAGTAGTCAGGAAGAATGTGAAGGCAAATGAAGAGAATAAAATCAGGAAGTGACTAGCAGTCTGCATTTGCTGCCTGTCAGGGCCTGCCTTCTCTCCTCTGTGATGTTTCTTCTTTGGCTTCCACCTCCCTGTCCCCTCCCTCCATAGCTCAGCCCCAGCCTTCCCAAAGAGCCATGACTAATTCCTAATTCTTGCCTGTCTTCCCAGTGTCTCTCCATGTTCTTCTGTCAATTGTTTTCCCAGAAGCTGGAACTTTGGTGTTATTTGCAGGCTACACGCTTAGAAGGACACGCAACATTGTTTTTAGTCAGGGAATTAATAGGTTCATGAGAGTTGACCTGAGTAAGACAAGATCATTTTGAGGACCAACAAAAGTGAAAAAGGGAAGGAGGCCTGGGCTTTGACCAGAAAGGAGACAGAATGACAAAGATCTAGGGCACATGCTGTATAATTAACTCATAGTAATCTTATAATTAGCCCATAGTAAACTTGTCAAAGGGAATGTTCCACATATAGGATCTGATAAAATTCATAGTAGAGTAAAACCTCAGATAACCATCATTCAAGAAACTGGAATACTTAACTAATATTCTTTTAGAGCGTATTCAAAGTAAAGGAGAGAAAATAATCTGGAGAAGAGCAGAAGTTCCTCAATGAAAATCTCCCAAAGTGCTTAGAGAAAGTAAAACAAGCACTGCGAGTCATCTGGAGAAATTTAACATAAGTTAATCACAACCTTCAAGGACATAAAGCTTGAGACTTCACACTTTAGCAGAGCTCTAACTTATTTTCTGATACCAATGTGATTTGAAAAGAAATATGATCAAAAGAATATTTCTAAAGAGTACGCTACTAAAATTTATTTCAGAGAGTTTCGCAGATACTTAGAAAATTTTTTGTTTTCCTTATTTTCAACCCCCCACCCCTGCCAAAAACCAAATCTGCTTTTCACAGGCTCTCTAGCTTTCTGGCGAATCATCTTTACCTCACAGGATGTCAAGAGACTGCAATTTAAGTTCACTGTGATATTTTCATAATTCCTGACATCAGCTATTTAATACTAAGTTAGATGGAAGATTCTATTAACCATAATGCCTTGCTGAAGCTTCATCAATTCAGAATCTGTCAAATTCTACCATTCTGTCTTTCTACAAGGTAGGGACATTTTAACTACAAGTTTCTTTTTAAAGGGGAAGGCAGATTATTTTCTTTTATATAAAAATAAATTTGATCACACACAAAACCTCATTTACCCCCAACATTAAATTTTAAGAAAAATCTCAATTAAAATGAAGTTATTTATTATTTTATTAATTTATCCATTCATTCAAACGTTTCTGAGCATGCAGTCACTACCAAGCCCTGAGAAAACTGCTGTGAAAAACAGAGAGACAAGGTCCCTGCCCTCACGGAGATGGGAATCTTGTATGATGGATTAAATAAGCACAAAATAATTTTTACTTAAAATATATTTACTGGATATGTGTGTGTGTAAAATACTGTTAGAAGGAGAGATATGAAATGGATAAGACATGGTCCCTTCTTCTATACAATTTAAGGTGGGAGATAAAACTAGACATAATTTAGGGAGCTGATCCAAAAGACAGATGGAGTGTGGATAAAACAGGAATGCTAAACATGGAGACAGCTGGTCTCCTTCACTCATCCATGCCATGACATTTACACATACCTCCTGCATGCCAAACAGTGGCCAAAGCACCGGGGATACCATGATGAATATGTTCCAAGGCACCAAATTGGAACTCTACCGTTACGGCAAGAGAGAATCACTAGGAATCAGCCCTAGCTGGCTGTAGAAGCAGGATGCAGTCTGCAATGGAGGAGGCTACATACACTAGTCTAGAGTATTTATCCTTGGTAATTTTAGTGTGTTAGCTTGAAGAAGTACGTTTTCGTTCAAAGCTTCTTACACTGAGGCCCAGGGACCACTTCATCAGAATTACTGCTGGGGCCTGTTGAAATAGATTTCTGAGCCCTCCCCTAAAACCAACTGAGTAAAAATATCTAGCAGTGGGGTCTAAAAATTGAATTATTAACGACTACTGAAATCTCCACTGTACTACTGTGTGAAATGAGTTAATGGTTACCACCAACTTAGTTTTCTTCTTCTAAGTTAAAAGAAGTTCAAAAGGAAACATAAATAAAACATATATAATACCACCACTACAAAGATTCCCTAATAACCCATCTTTATTTACCTATACATATGAAACATCAGGGATTATTAAGATATTTTATATAACCACTATAGCCCCAAGATCATTCTCCAGATGGGCTAGGGTTTTATAATACAACCAGATTTCTATTCTCCATAATTTAAATGCCACATTATGTAAATCCCATTAAAATAACAGATATGGAGAACATAAGGGAAAATAAAATATGACCCTAAATCTTCATTAATTATTTAAGTCTGACTTGTCAACTTATCACTTTGCAAATTATTTTCTACTGCAGCCAAGAGAAACATTAGTTACAACTAAAGTAGCAATTTCTTTTTATTAAAGAATCCATCATGTCTTATTCAGTAAAATAAACTCTTTTTCTTATTAAGAATTTTCTGTCTAGAGGCTCCAACAGAGGCCATTACAAGGTTTGGGGTCTCTATAAACATACTTGATTTTATGGTTTGTTAATTTGGTTAATTAATTTAAATAGACTCATATAAAAATTATAACTAACAGAGAGGACAGCACTGTTTCATATGGCAGAAATTACTCCAAATTAATCTTAGAAACGCTGTTGGTAACCAAACAGCAGTTAAATGGGCATGTGTCTAAAATAACATTAGAACAGTAGATTCAACTCAATAATGTTGGTAAATTTTGACTGTTTTGTAAAACTGTTTAAATTTTTACTCGAGGTTTGTTAGGTTAATGCAATTAAAAATATTTTATATACTTATTTTTGGTTTAAAAAGCCATTTAGTTAAAAAATGTATGATGGAATCAGTCCTGGACTGGGAAAGAAAGTATGTGAATCTGAGTTCTGGTCCTGTTATTTGACTTATCAAAGAAAGTGTTCTTCAAATGAGATGCTGATTAAAATTAATGAAAAATAAAAGCTCAGATAATGATCATTCAAAAAACCAAAATGCCAAAGTAACTGATATTGTTTCAGTGTATTCAAAGGAGAGAAGGACATATTATTTTAAAAAGACCAAAAATTCTACTTTGAAATACTGTTAAATAGCAGTGTGATTTAGAACAAATTATTTAACCTCTTTGATCTTTATTTCCTCTAGTACATAGATAGTTACTAGAGTCATAGGATTATGGTAAGGATTAAAGGATATCCTGTAAGTGAAACACTGCATTTAGTAAAACAACAGCTCTCAAATTTTAGAATGCATCAAAATCACCTGGCAGGCTTGTTAAAAACACAAACTTCTGCTCCTTCCCTCTACCCCCTTTCTAATTAAGTACGTCTGAGGCAAGACAAGAATTTGCATTTCTAACAAGTTCAAAGGAGATGCTAAAACTCTTTGTACAGGAACTTGGAGACTTCCTCAGAGCTGGTAAGTATTAACACCATGATGAGGGTAATAAGCATTAAGAAAATTAACTTGACCTAAAAGACTAAGTGGTTAGATCAGTGAATTAATATTATAAATTGACACCTATATAAACATTTATTCCTCACTTAATGCAAGTGTGTGTGCATATCTAACACCACAAAAAAACAATTTAAAAGAACACTTATCCTTTAACAACCTTTGTAAGGGTGTTGTGCCAGATGAACTAGGAATAAAACAATTAGTAGAAATATTTAAGCCTGAGATTATTTTAGAACTGGAGGGAGGAGGCCAAAGATTGTGAAATCTTGAATCAAATTCTCTTCTCTAGAAATTTCCACTAAGAAGGAAGAATAAGAATCGAAATACCTGGAAAAAATACATGGCAGATAGATGTCCCGCAGGACATTGTCTACTGTTAGTTAAAAAATGAGGCTTGAGGATGAGGAAGTTTATGTCATGGTGTTTATGTTTTCACTCTAACCAGCACAGCCATTTATTTGTTTTGTTCTCAATTCTTCCCAACTTTTCTTAACCCAGGATCCTCAAGAGAATTAAGTCCCAATGACCTAAACAAATAGTGATTCTAAAGTGTGTCCCCAGACTAAGAGCATCCTCTGGAAGCCTGTTAAAACTACAAATTAATAGCGTCACCCCACATCTGAGCCAAAAACTCTGAGGCTGGGACCCAGCAATCTGGTTTAATAAGCCAGTAATAAGATGAATGTTAAAATTTGAGAGCCCAGTGAAATGGCATCCATTGTATGTAAAAAAAAAAATAACAAAAACAAAACCCCCCAAACCTGTCCTCTGTGCATATAAAATGGTTCTTTAAGTACTATCTTTGGGAGACTGAAGAAAATAGCCAAATCATTTTCCATGTTCTATAGTCTGAATGAGGAGTGCCGCTGCCAGTATATTTCAGATTTATATACCACAAGGGCATGTAAGCAACAAAACAGTTTTTATTGCTGTGATTGTATTACCCTATCTGTGATATTAAGTAAATGCAATTTTAAGAGGCTTCATTCTGATTGCTGTGAATCAGTTCTCATTTTAGGCCTGCCAATACTGACCAGCTAAAGACACTTAGGTCATCCGAAGATCTTTTCACACCAGTACCCAGTTTCCTCATTTATTTTTTCATCTGCATAGTATTCCTTTACTTAGAAATACCACAATTTACTTAACCAGTCCTTGTTTAATGGACATTTATGTTGTTCCTAATCCTTTCTTGCTTAAAGCAATGCTGTAATAAATAACTCTGTATACAAGTCATTTCACAATTTTGTGGATATTTTCATACAAGTGAAATTGTTGGGTCAAAGTATATATGATCATTGAACTATGTCCCTATTCTGAATATTGTCTGTTTTATTATTGGGCATTTTTTTCTTATTAATTTGTAGGTGTTCTTACAATACAGAAGATAGTATGTTTTGTCTTTTTCTATATTGCAAATATTTTGTTCTAGTCTATGCTTTATCTTTTGACTTTATTTATGATATCTTATTCAGTATGGAAATAGTTAATTTTTCTTTAAATCTGCCAGGATTTTTCTCTATGACTTCTGGGAAATTCATAGGCAAGAAAGTGAAAATAGTCATAAACATATGAAAAGGTGCTAAACTTCAGTAGCACTGTGTGGCTCTGGAAATCCAATGGTGGGCACAAGCAGAGTTGGATTTTGCTCTTGTACATGCACAAACACACATATCTATCTGCAAAGACATCTACAAAGATATCCATAATATACTGCCACATAAAAAAATATCAAGATGAAGAACAATTTCCATAGTATTATTCTGAGTATATTATAAAGGATGTGTGTGTGTGTGTGTGTGTGTGTGTGTGTGTGTGTGTGTTTAAAAATAGGGAGATATGGATGGAAACCCACCAAAGTAATTACCTCACAAATGAAAATGGGATGGGGAGTATAAAAAGATAATGTGTTCTCTGTATATCTTATATTGCTTATCTTACCCATTGAAACAAGCCTTAATAGTTTTATGATATATAAATTATATTGAACAGGAGAAATGATCAGTGATGAGGTTGTAATAGTATGTTTATAATATACTATTGTACTACCATATTTGATGTGATTATTTTATTGCTAAGGGATTTACGGTGTCAAAGTAAAAACTTAAAGAACACATATTTAACAATGAACTTAGAAGGGTGGTAGTGGTACTTTTGATCGAAGAGACACATTTATCTTGTTTTAGTTCACCTGGAAATGCTTTAAGAAGAAAAAAGAGACATGGTCTAGCAGAAGAAAATAAATAGTACTTCCTGGAAAAGTATACAGAGGTCAAAGGCACAGAGAAGATAGCAAATCCATATGGATTTGGTGAATACTGGCTCTAGGCAGAAATGGACATGTAGACAGAAGAGCAGTAATAGCTGGAAAGGCAAAATACAACCTCATTATAAAATGTATACTTAGAGAAAATTCACTCAAGACTCAGAAAAAAATGATACCACTAAAAGCAATACTTGAAAAATTATTTTTATGTTAGATAAAGATTTTAATCTGAGCAGTTAAAGAGAATGCCATCATCAGGAAAAAACATGAATTTTTGTAAAGGAATATACATTACATGTTGATAAAAAAAATTATGACTCAAGGAAGTATAAAAGAAAAAGGTGGATAAAACATAGGAAAAACCTAAAGACGATTTTGGAATGTAAATTGATAGAACAATGGACAGGACAATTTTAAAAGGCTGGGGTTATTAAAAGAAAAAAGGTGGCCCTGTTTTTTATGAAGAGTGAAGATGAGCGAGAAAGCACTTAGGGAGGTCTCCCTGAGAAATAGTGTGATTGTTTGAGACAGATCTTATAAAAAGAACTCTGATTTAAACATTTTAAAATATAGCTTTGTAGCCAATAAACTACCTGAAACATTGGTACCAATTTATAAAAGTCACTTAAAAAAAAGAAAAAAGAAAGAAAGAAAAGAAGAAACCCTTATACCCACATGGGAGGAGATGATGCTACTATTATGGTTAAATTAAAATCATAAAAATTTCACTGACGATTCTAGGTACAAGTGATACTTTATTCTTTTGAGCATCCAAAGAATTCACGGGCCCCTCTCTTAAGCATTTATCACTGACTATATTTTATTTTGAACTATTTTTGTGCTTGATTTAGTTCCTCTGTGAGTCTGTGATCATCCAACAATTACATGACAGGTATTGGGGATGTAACGGTGGGCAAGGCCGGCACGTGCCCTGTGCTTATGGAGCTTATATCTAGTTACTATGATGCACGATTGGAGTCTGGGAAATGGTGAACACAGAAGCTGCCATTCATTACATGAACAACTACAGGAAGAAGATGCAGGTTAAAAAAAAAAAAAAGAAGAAGAAGAAATAAAAGCATAATCTAGAAATTAACTGGGGTCCTTTCTCAAAATTAGCAAATTCCTTGATTTAAAGGTGATGACATTCCAGGTTTCTTCATTATTGGCCTTAGGGTGTCATCTCTCTAAATCCTTCCTGCTGTTCAAAGCCTCCATGCATTTGTATATTTCTAGGCCTTTACCCATGTTGTACTTTACTTAGTTCTCCTGCCAACTTCATCTGGGGAAATTCTACAAACCTTTAAGGCCCAGTTCTAATGACTCTTCTCCAATCTCTTCAGGGAAAGTTATCACTCCCACAGCACTTTGTTCATACTTGTGCCTTGTGTAATCCTGAGATGTATATAGGTCTCTCCGCTGTTGTTCACAATTACTAGGACTAATAATAAAAGATGATTTACTAAGTGCTTACTATGTGCTAGGCCCAGTACTAGGTGCCAGGTATAGTTATTTAATTTACTATTAACAACATAATTAGGTAGGTAATTCTATTAGAATTTTACAGATGAGAAAACTGAAGCTCAGAGTTTTAATAACTTTCTACTCATTCAAGAGCAGAACTTGGAATTATTCTCAGATTTGATAGTCCAAAGCCTATTTTCTTTCCACCAAGTTATATTCCCTCTTTGGGTGTTGCCTGAGGGCACGTTTACACCTTACTAATTTTGAGGTCTCCTTGTCATCCCCCATACCACTCTCCCTGCTATCACCAAATCAGTGGGCACTCATAAATGACTGCTGAAATTCCAATGTTAAAAATGGTCAACTTTCACAAAAAATATTTATTTTTAGCACATTTTTGAGCAGAGATATGAATTTAAAAGTTTATAAATAATAATAGGATGTAGGCTGAGTTAATACTTTCACTGATACCTTTTATTAGAATATGGGATATAAAGCTAACTTCCAATTATTCAACTAGATCATTAATTTTCCTAGATAGTTTTATTTAAATTTATTAGCAAACGTTCCACTTATAATTAATAACTAAAATAGTTACTATTAGTCTTTTGATACTGTTGTAAAGCTATGTGTATACAGTTGACCACTGAACATGAGTTTGAAATGGGCAGGTCTACTTATTTACAGATTTTTTTCAATAGTAAATCCTACAGAACTAGACGACCCGCTGTTGGTTGAATCCCATGCAGAATCGCTGATCTGGAGGAACCACGTGTATGAAGGCACCGCACATACTGAGGGCTGATGATAAGGTATAGGTGTATTTTTGACTGTATGGAGGGTTGGTGTGCCCCCAACACCCACGTTGTTCAAGGGTCAACTGTACATTTTAATGCCATTGCAAAGTTAAAAATTTGGATTTTTAAAAAGAAACAATTTATAAAATGAGCTAGTCTAAGAGCATCTTAAAAAAAAATTCTTGACTTTGAAGTCAAAGACAGTTCCTAAATCAAAGCTACTTACATTTACAATGAATCAAATTATTCAGATCCATTAACCAAAATAATGTCTTACTGATGGACATGAATAAAGAAAGCATTTTTATGTTTTATAATGGTAGAAAATTTAACACTACTATATTTGGATTACATCAATAAAACTATTACTAAAAATAGGGCTAAAATAATAAATTTTAAACTTCTCTTAATAAAATTTAAACTTATTAATCACGAGTATAACAACTAGCATTTATTATCAGATATTCCTGCCAACGAACTGCATTACTAAAGCATAATTTTTAGTTTAAAAAGACCTGGTAAAAGGCTTATCACATATACAAACTACATCAAATAGAGTTAATTTATCTTGTCTTAGCTGTCTCAGAAAACTGTATAATTCACTGACTAGTCTTCATGCATTAAATTATGCAAATAAACCAACAAAAGTAATCTGTAGGTAGAGAGAGAAATGGTTCCACAGCTCCAAGCTGTGTAATTAGATCTACACTCAGCAGTTCAGAGCCACCTCTGGGCTCTCATGCTGAGAATATGTAGTTCTTCTCAAGAAACCTAAGCTTTTTAAGTGATAAACAGATTCAGGTTATCATTACTGAATTACATTTTAGGGCATTACCCTGAATGTGAAATATATTCTTCATCAATTTCTCTAAAGGAATCATTTTAATATTTATCAGCTTCTATATTTCAGTTATATAGAGCTTTAACTACTAAAGTTGGTTAAAAGAAATCCACAATACTTTACATCTTCTAAACCCTAAAAGATACTCGTTATTAAAATGTATAATAATTAAAAAAAAACAAAGTTGGACGACTTAGTGTCCGTATGTACCATTACAGCAAAAATATATAACATCAGAGCTAAGTCCACTGTAAAAAGTATTATCTTACAACCAATTTGCATATATCAGGACATTGTACAATACACTTGAAGCATAAGATAGTTATATTTCAGTATGGTCTCTAAAATATTAAGACCACAAAAAATAGAGAAAGAAAGTAGAGCTTTTAAAACATAATTTTAAAATAGTAAGTATTTTGAAAGCATTTTCCCTTTGCTATAAACTTTTTAACATAATTAAAAATGTTTTCTTAAGCATTAAGGGGCTGTGGAAAACTATACTTTCTGCCTCAACCCTAGTTTGTAGGGGTGGTACAGCATTTTCAGCTACAGGTCTGTCTTACCATATATGCAAATACATTACTTTGTACCTGATTTGAGCAACAGAGGAGTCACAGTTGCCTGTGACTACTGACACTACACATAAAAACTTCCAGGCCACTGCATTCAGCCAGTATGTACCATTAGTATTCCACCTGGTTTTCAAGGCCCAGAAGGGAAAAACTACTGGTTTGCTTAGTCCAATGTATACATGACAAAGTGGAAGATGAAATCCCACCTCTACTGAAAAGCTAAATTGATACTGCATACGGAAAAGATCAGTCCACTTGCTTATCACCACAAGTATCAGTCCACTTGGTATCACCACCACAAGAACAGAAACTATTCATCCTATGGAAATTATGAAAAGTTAATGCCACAGAACAGTGGTTTAAAAACTCATTTTGGCTGTGTAATTCTTTCTTTCACTAAACTCTTTTGCAGGAGCTCTCTCTCTCTCTCTCTCTCTCTCTCTCTCTCTCTCTTTATATATATATATATATATATATATTTAAAAAAAAAAAAGATTAAGCTACCTGAGTGGTCCTGAGAGATCCAAATCTCATATCTCACTTCTTCCTCCCAAACAGCACACCTCTCCCAACCTCACGCCAACAATGCCCGTGGCCCCTTGGAGCACGCTGGAGCAGTCTGAAAATAACAGCTGTGAGAGGAACTCTACTAGGGGAAAGGAACAGCTCAACATTATATTTCCTTGAAAATTCTGAAAACCCCAAATCTCTTTCATTCTTCTGGATAATATTTTGGGCAAAGAAATAAGTGGAAATATTCATTTAAGAAATAAAATACGGGCTTCCCTGGTGGCGCAGTGGTTGAGAGTCCGCCTGCCGATGCAGGGGACACGGGTTTGTGCCCCGGTCCAGGAGGATCCCACATGCCGCGGAGCTGCTGGGCCCGTGAGCCATGGCCGCTGAGCCTGTGCGTCCAGAGCCTGTGCTCCGCAACGGGAGAGGCCACAACAGTGAGAGGCCCGCGTACAGCAAAAAAAAAAAAAAAAGAAAAAGAAATAAAATACTTTCACTGGTTTCTAAATACCATTCTCTTACCAGGTTTGCTTGCAGAAATGATTAATCAGAAATGATTAATTCCAATTCTGGGATGTGGGCATGTCAAAAGGATAAAGAAGGCAACTTGACGGGGTTCCCGATTGCCAAATTTGGGCTAATATGGTCATCTTGTAATGATGTAATAATGGATTATAACCTTTTGAATACAATAAGAATTTGAGTTGACAGAGAAATAAATGAATAAATGGGAAGGGGGAAAGCTCTTTCTTACATACAGTGGAATGAAAGGAAGGATGGGAGTTAGAAAATCATCAATAGGTCGGCGGGAAGATGGCGGAAGAGTAAGACGTGGAGATCGCCTTCCTCCTCACGGATACACCAGAAATACATCTACACGTGGAACAACTCCTACAGAATACCTACTGAAGGCTGGCAGAAGACCTCAGAGCTCCCAAAAGGCAAGAAACTCCCCACGTACCTGGGTAGGGCAAAAGAAAAAAGAAAAAACAGAGACAAAAGAATAAGGACGGCACCTGCACCAGTGGGAGGGAGCTGTGAAGGAGGAAAAGTTTCCACACACTAGGAAGCCCCTCCGCAGGCGGAGACTGCGGGAGGCGGAGGGGGGAGCTTCGGGACCGCGGAGTGGTGCACAGCGACGGGTGTGGAAGGCAAAGCGGGGAGATTCCTGCACAGACGATCGGTGCCGACCGGCACTCACCAACCCGAGAGGCTTGTCTGCTCACCCGCCGGGGGCGGGCGGGGCTGCGAGCTGAGGCTCGGGTTTCGGTTTTGGACGGAGCGCAGGGAGAGGACTGGGGTTGGCGGCTTGAGCATAGCCTGAAGGGGTTGGTGCGCCACGACTAGCCGGGAGGGAGTTCGGGGAAAAGCTTGCACCGGCCGAAGAGGCAAGAGACTTTTTCTTCCCTCTTTGTTTCCTGGTGCGCGAGGAGAGGGGTTTAAGAGCGCTGCTTAAAGGAACTCCAGAGAAGGGCGCGAGCCGCGGCTAAAAGCGCGAACCCCAGAGACGGGCGGGAGCTGCGGCTGAGGGCGCGAGCCCCCGAGTCGGGCGCGAGCCGCGGCGGGAAGCGCGAGCCCCAGAGACGGGCGCGAGCCGCAGCTGAAACCGCGGACCCCAGAGACGGGCGGGAGACGCTGGGGCTGCTGCTGCCGCCACCAGGGGGGCTGTGTGCGAGCACAGGTCACTCTCCGCGCCCCTCTTCCGCGGAGCCTGTGCAGGCCGCCACTGCCAGGTTCCCGGGATCCAGGGACAACTTCCCCGGGAGTACGCACGGCGGGTCTCAGGCTGGTGCAGCGTCACGCCGGCCTCTGCCGCAGCGTCACGCCGCCTCTGCCGCCGCAGGCCCGCCCCGCACGCAGTGCCCCTCCTTCCCCCATCCCCCAACCCCCGGCCTGAGTGAGCCGGAGGCCCGGAATCAGCGGCTCCTTTAACCCCGTCCTGTCTAGGCAAAAAAAACAGACGCCCTCCAGCGATCTGCGCGCAGGGGCAGGGCCGGGTACAAAGCTGAGCTCCTGTGAGCTGTGAGAGCAGGGAGGAGAGGGGGAGGTCTCTCCTGGCAGCCACGGAGGCGGCGGATTGAAGCTCCACGATCAACTTGATGTGCCCTGCATTGTGGAATACCTGAATAGACAGGGAGTGATCCCAAATTGAAGAGGGGGAATTTAGGAGCGAGATCTGTGATTTTTTTCCCTTTTCCTCTTTTTGTGAATGTGTGCGTGTATGCTTCTGTGTGAGATCTTGTCTGTATACTCTTGCTTCCACCATTTGTCCTAGGGCTCTATCCGTCCATGGTTTTTTTTTTTAAAAAAAAAAAATTTTTTTTTAATAATTAATTTTAATTGTAATAACTTTATTGAACTTTACCTTCGTTCTTTCTTTCTTTCTTTCCTTCCCTCCTTCCCTCCTTTAGACAGCGAATCACCCCAGGTTGAGGGGGTGGTCTCTGGGAGCAGGATTTATGATTTTTCCCCCTTTGCCTCTCTTTGTGAACGTGTATGTGTATGCTTCTGTGTAAGATTTTCTCTGTATAGCTTTGCTCCCAACAGTTGTCCTAGGGCTCTATCCGTCCATGGTTTTTTTAAAAAAAAATTTTTTTTCTTAATAATTAATTTTAATTGTAATAACTTTATTGTACTTTACCTTCGTTCGTTCTTTCTTTCCTTCCTTCCTTCCCTCCTTTAGACAGCGAATCACCCCAGGTTGAGGAGGTGGTCTCTGGGAGCAGGATTTATGATTTTTCCCCCTTTGCCTCTCTTTGTGAACACGTATGTGTATGCTTCTGTGTAAGATTTTCTCTGTATAGCTTTGTTTCCAACATTTGTCCTAGGGTTCTATCTGTTCTTTTTTTTTTTTTCTTTCTTTCTAAATATTTTTTAGTACAATAACTATATTATACTTTATTTTATTTTTACTGTATCTTCTTTCTTTCTGTCTTTTTTCCTTCTTTCCCTCCTTCCTTCCTCCCTTCCTCCCTCCCTCCCTCCCTTTCTTTCCTTCTTTGCTTCTTTCTTCCTTCCTTCCTTTCCTCCTTTCCTCCTTTCCTTCTTTCTTTCCTCAAACTTCTACTAATTCTCTCTACATTTTCTCCTTCTTTCCCTCCTTCCTTCCTTCCTTCTCCCCTCCCTCCCTTTCTTTCCTTCTTTGCTTCTTTCTTCCTTCCTTCCTTTCCTCCTTTCCTTCTTTCTTTCCTCATACTTCTACTAATTCTCTCTACATTTTCTCCTTCTTTCCCTCCTACCTTCCTTCCTTCCTCCCTCCCTCCCTCCTTTCTTTCCTTCTTTGCTTCTTTCTTCCTTCCTTCCTTTCCTCCTTTCCTTCTCTCTTTCCTCAAACTTCTACTAATTCTCTCTACATTTTCTCCTTCTTTCCCTCCTTCTTTCCTTCCTTCCTCCCTCCCTCCCTCCCTCCCTCCTTTCTTACCTTCTTTGCTTCTTTCTTCCTTCCTTCCTTTCCTCCTTTCCTCCTTTCCTTCTTTCTTTCCTCAAACTTCTACTAATTCTCTCTACATTTTCTCCTTCTTTCCCTCCTTCCTTCCTTCCTTCTCCCCTCCCTCCCTTTCTTTCCTTCTTTGCTTCTTTCTTCCTTCCTTTCCTCCTTTCCTTCTTTCTTTCCTCATACTTCTACTAATTCTCTCTACATTTTCTCCTTCTTTCCCTCCTACCTTCCTTCCTTCCTCCCTCCCTCCCTCCTTTCTTTCCTTCTTTGCTTCTTTCTTCCTTCCTTCCTTTCCTCCTTTCCTTCTCTCTTTCCTCAAACTTCTACTAATTCTCTCTACATTTTCTCCTTCTTTCCCTCCTTCTTTCCTTCCTTCCTCCCTCCCTCCCTCCCTCCCTCCTTTCTATCCTTCTTTGCTTCTTTCTTCCTTCCTTCCTTTCCTCCTTTCCTCCTTTCCTTCTTTCTTTCCTCAAACTTCTACTAATTCTCTCTACATTTTCTCCTTCTTTCCCTCCTTCCTTCCTTCCTTCTCCCCTCCCTCCCTTTCTTTCCTTCTTTGCTTCTTTCTTCCTTCCTTTCCTCCTTTCCTTCTTTCTTTCCTCATACTTCTACTAATTCTCTCTACATTTTCTCCTTCTTTCCCTCCTACCTTCCTTCCTTCCTCCCTCCCTCCCTCCTTTCTTTCCTTCTTTGCTTCTTTCTTCCTTCCTTCCTTTACTCCTTTCCTTCTCTCTTTCCTCAAACTTCTACTAATTCTCTCTACATTTTCTCCTTCTTTCCCTCCTTCCTTCCTTCCTTCCTCCCTCCCTCCCTCCTTTCTTTCCTTCTTTGCTTCTTTCTTCCTTCCTTCCTTTCCTCCTTTCCTTCTTTCTTTCCTCATACTTCTAATAGTTCTCTCTACTTTTCCTCCCTTTTATTCTGAGCCGTGTGGATGAAAGGCTCTTGGTGCTCCAGCCCAGGAGGCAGGGCTCTGCCTCTGAGGTAGGAGAGCCAACTTCAGGACACTGATCAACAAGAGACCTCCCAGCTCCACATAATATTAAACGGTGGAAATCTCCCAGAGACCTCCATCTTAACACCAACACCCAGCTTCACTCAACGACCAGCAAGCCACAGTGCTGGACAACCTATGCCAAACAACTAGCAAAACAGGAACACAACCCCACCCATTAGCAGAGAGGCTGCCTAAAATCATAACAAGGCCACAGACACCCCAAAACACACCACCAGACGTGAACCTGCCCACTAGAGAGACAAGATCCAGCCTCATCCAGCACAACACAGGCACTAGTCCCCTCCACCAGGAAGCCTACACAACCTGCTGAAACAACCTTAGCCACTGGAGACAGACATCAAAAACAACGGGAACTACGAACATACAGCCTGAAAAAGGAGACCCCAAACACAGTAAGATAAGCAAAATGAGAAGACAGAAAAACACACAGCAGATGAAGGAGCAAGATAAAAACCCACCAGACCTAACAAATGAAGAGGAAATAGGCAATCTACCTGAAAAAGAATTCAGAATAATGATAGTAAGGATGATCCGAAATCTTGGAAGTAGAATGGACAAAATGCAAGAAACAGTTAACAAGGACCTACAAGAACTAAAGATGAAACAAGCAACGATGAACAACGCAATAAATGAAATTAAAAGTACTCTAGGTAGGATCAATAGCAGAATAACTGAGGCAGAAGAACGGATAAGTGACCTGGAAGATAAAGTAGTGGAAATAACTACTGCAGAGCAGAATAAAGAAAAAAGAATGAAAAGAACTGAGGACAGTCTCAGAGAGCTCTGGGACAACATTAAACGCACCAACATTCGAATTATAGGGGTTCCAGAAGAAGAAGAAAAAAAGAAAGGGACTGAGAAAATATTTGAAGAGATTATAGTTGAAAACTTCCCTAATATGGGAAAGGAAATAGTTAATCAAGTCCAGGAAGCACAGAGAGTCCCATACAGGATAAATACAAGGAGAAATACGCCAAGACACATATTAATCAAACTATCAAAAATTAAATACAAAGAAAGCATATTAAAAGCAGCAAGGGAAAAACAACAAATAACACACAAGGGAATCCCCATAAGGTTAACAGCTGATCTCTCAGCAGAAACCCTACAAGCCAGAAGGGAGTGGCAGGACATACTGAAAGTGATGAAGGAGAAAAACCTGCAACCAAGACTACTCTACCCAGCAAGGATCTCATTCAGATTTGATGGAGAAATTAAAACCTTTACAGAAAAGCAAAAGCTGAGAGAGTTCAGCACCACCAAACCAGCTTTACAACAAATGCTAAAGGAACTTCTCTAGATAAGAAATGCAAAAGAAGGAAACGACCTATAATAACGAACCCAAAACAATATAGAAAATGGGAATAGGAACATACATATCGATAATTACCTTAAATGTAAATGGACTAAATGCTCCCACCAAAAGACACAGATTGGCTGAATGGATACAAAAACAAGACCCTTATATATGCTGTCTACAAGAGACCCACCTCAGACCTAGAGACACATACAGACTGAAAGTAAGGGGATGGAAAAAGATATTCCATGCAAATGGAAACCAAGAGAAAGCTGGAGGAGCAATTCTCATATCAGACAAAATAGACTTTAAAATAAGGACTATTAAAAGGGATAAAGAAGGACACTACATAATGATCAAGGGATCGATCCAAGAAGAAGATATAACAATTGTAAATATTTATGCACCCAACATAGGAGCACCTCAATACGTAAGGCAAATACTAACAGCCATAAAAGGGGAAATTGACAGTAACACATTCATAGTAGGGGACTTTAACACCCCACTTTCACCCATGGACAGATCATCCAAAATGAAAATAAATAAGGAAACACAAGCTTTAAATGAAACATTAAACAAGATGGACTTAATTGATATTTATAGGACACTCCATCCAAAAACAACAGAATACACATTTTTCTCAAGTGCTCATGGAACATTCTCCAGGATAGATCATATCTTGGGTCACAAATCAAGCCTTGGTAAATTTAAGAAAATTGAAATTGTATCAAGTATCTTTTCTGACCACAACGCCATGAGACTAGATATCAATTACAGGAAAAGATCTGTAAAAAATACAAACACATGGAGGCTAAACAATACACTACTTAATAATGAAGTGATCACTGAAGAAATCAAAGAGGAAATAAAAAAATACCTAGAAACAAATGACAATGGAGACACAACGACCCAAAACCTATGGGATGCAGCAAAAGCAGTTCTAAGGGGGAAGTTTATAGCAATACAAGCCCACCTTAAGAAGCAGGAAACATCTCGAATAAACAACCTAACCTTGCACCTCAAGCAATTAGAGAAAGAAGAACAAAAAAGCCCCAAAGCTAGCAGAAGGAAAGAAATCATAAAAATCAGATCAGAAATAAATGAAAAAGAAATGAAGGAAACGATAGCAAAGATCAATAAAACTAAAAGCTGGTTCTTTGAGAAGATAAACAAAATAGATAAACCACTAGCCAGACTCATCAAGAAAAAAAGGGAGAAGACTCAAATCAATAGAATTAGAAATGAGAAAGGAGAAATAACAACTGACACTGCAGAAATAAAAAAAATCATGAGAGATTACTACAAGCAACTCTATGCCAATAAAATGGACAATCTGGAAGAAATGGACAAATTCTTAGAAATGCACAACCTGCCAAGACTGAATCAGGAAGAAATAGAAAATATGAACAGACCAATCACAAGCACTGAAATTGAAACTGTGATTAAAAATCTTCCAACAAACAAAAGCCCAGGACCAGATGGCTTCACAGGTGAATTCTATCAAACGTTTAGAGAAGAGCTAACACCTATCCTTCTCGAACTCTTCCAAAATATAGCAGAGGGAGGAACACTCCCAAATTCCTTCTACGAGGCCACCATCACCTTGATACCAAAACCAGACAAGGATGTCACAAAGAAAGAAAACTACAGGCCAATATCACTGATGAACATAGATGCAAAAATCCTCAACAAAATACTAGCAAACAGAATCCAACAGCACATTAAAAGGATCATACACCATGATCAAGTGGGGTTTATTCCAGGAATGCAAGGATTCTTCAATATACGCAAATCTATCAATGTGATAAACCATATTAACAAATTGAAGGAGAAAAACCATATGATCATCTCAATAGATGCAGAGAAAGCTTTTGACAAAATTCAACACCCATTTATGATAAAAACCCTCCAGAAAGTAGGCATAGAGGGAACTTTCCTCAACATAATAAAGGCCATATATGACAAGCCCACAGCAAACATCATCCTCAATGGTGAAAAACTGAAAGCATTTCCACTAAGATCAGGAACAAGACAAGGTTGCCCACTCTCACCACTCTTATTCAACATAGTTTTGGAAGTTTTAGCCACAGCAATCAGAGAAGAAAAGGAAATAAAAGGAATCCACATCGGAAAAGAAGAAGTAAAGCTGTCACTGTTTGCAGATGACATGATACTCTACATAGAGAATCCTAAAGATGCTACCAGAAAACTACTAGAGCTAATCAATGAATTTGGTAAAGTAGCAGGATACAAAATTAATGCACAGAAATCTCTGGCATTCCTATATACTAATGATGAAAAATCTGAAAGTGAAATCAAGAAAACACTCCCATTTACCATTGCAACAAAAAGAATAAAATATCTAGGAATAAACCTACCTATGGATACGAAAGACCTGTATGCAGAAAATTATAAGACACTGATGAAAGAAATTAAAGATGATACAAATAGATGGAGAGATATACCATGTTCTTGGATGGGAAGAATCAACATTGTGAAAATGACTCTACTACCCAAAGCAATCTACAGATTCAATGCAATCCCTATCAAACTACCACTGGCATTTTTCACAGAACTAGAACAAAAAATTTCGCAATTTGTATGGAAACACAAAAGACCCCGAATAGCCAAAGCAATCTTGAGAACGAAAAAAGGAGCTGGAGGAATCAGGCTCCCTGACTTCAGACTATATTACAAAGCAACAGTAATCAAGACAGTATGGTACTGGCACAAAAACAGAAAGATAGATCAGTGGAACAGGATAGAAAGCCCAGAGATAAACCCACGCACATATGGACACCTTATCTTTGATAAAGGAGGCAGGAATGTACAGTGGAGAAAGGACAGCCTCTTCAATAAATGGTGCTGGGAAAACTGGACAGGTACATGTAAAAGTATGAGATTAGATCACTCCCTAACACCATACACAAAAATAAGCTCAAAATGGATTAAAGACCTAAATGTAAGGCCAGAAACTATCAAACTCTTAGAGGAAAACATAGGAAGAACACTCTATGACATAAATCACAGCAAGATCCTTTCTGACCCACCTCCTAGAGTAATGGAAATAAAAACAAAAATAAACAAATGGGACCTAATGAAACTTCAAAGCTTTTGCACAGCAAAGGAAACCATAATCAAGACCAAAAGACAACCCTCAGAATGGGAGAAAACATTTGCAAATGAAGCAACTGACAAAGGATTAATCTCCAAAATTTACAAGCAGCTCATGCAGCTCAATAACAAAAAAACAAACAACCCCATCCAAAAATGGGCAGAAGACCTAAACAGACATTTCTCCAAAGAAGATATACAGAATGCCAACAAACACATGAAAGAATGCTCAACATCATTAATCATTAGAGAAATGCAAATCAAAACTACAATGAGATATCATCTCACACCAGTCAGAATGGCCATCATCAAAAAATCTAGAAACAATGAATGCTGGAGAGGGTGTGGAGAAAAGGGGACACTCTTGCACTGCTGGTGGGAATGTGAATTGGTTCAGCCACTATGGAGAACAGTATGGAGGTTCCTTAAAAAACTACAAATAGAATTACCATATGACCCAGCAATCCCACTACTGAGAAAACCAAAATTCAAAAAGAGTCATGTACCAAAATGTTCATTGCAGCTCTATTTACAATAGCCCGGAGATGGAAAGAACCAAAGCGCCCATCATCGGACGAATGGATAAGGAAGATGTGGCACATATACACAATGGAATATTACTCAGCCTTAAAAAGAAATGAAATTGAGCTATTTGTAATGAGATGGATAGACCTAGAGTCTGTCATACAGAGTGAAGTAAGTCAGAAAGACAAAGACAAATACCGTATGCTAACACATATATATGGAATTTAAGGGGAAAAAATGTCATGAAGAACCTAGGGATAAGACAGGAATAGAGGCGCAGACCTACTGGAGAACGGACTTGAGGATATGGGGAGGGGGAAGGGTGAGTTTTGACAGGGCGAGATAGAGTCATGGACATATACACACTAACAAACGTAGTAAAGTAGATAGCTAGGGGGAAGCAGCCGCAAGGCACAGGGATATAAGCTCGGGGCTTTGGGACAGCCTGGAGGGGTGGGAGGGGGAGAGTGGGAGGGAGGGAGACGCAAGAGGGAAGACACATGGGAGCACATGTATATGTATAGCTGATTCACTTTGTTATAAATCAGAAACTAACACACCATTGTAAAGCAATTATACCCCAATAAAGATGTTAAAAAAAAAAAAAAAAAGAAAAAAAACACAAGAAAAAAAAAAAAAAAAAGAAAATCATCAATAAATGCTAAAACAAGTGGGTGAAAGTTTATTGTGAAATCTGTGCATTTACATTTTGTGCATAATTATTTGATTAACCTTTGGTTCTCATCAGATTATGAGCAACACTAATGCAGAGTGTATCTTTCTGTTTTCTGTCTTCAGCACAATCTCTGGCACACACTGGCTATTCAATAAAGATTTGCTGAATATTAACAGTATCGCCTTGGTTTAGTCTTAAACACCATCTATCTCCATCCTGTTCAATACCTAGAATTAAGGTTGATGACTCAGATATAGTTCATACACTACAAGAAAAGAAGAGCAGTTTCTATATTTGGCACTCTACCCACTGTAACTCTTACCTTAACATGGCAAATAGACTACAGAAAAAGATCCCAAATTATGAACCATTCTCAGTAATTTACAAGCTTCAAAAGTCTAGAATTCTCGGGCTTCCCTGGTGGCGCATTGGTTGAGAGTCTGCCTGCTGATGCAGGGGACACGGGTTCATGCCCCGATCTGGGAAGATCCCACATGCCACGGAGCGGCTGGGCCTGTGAGCCATGGCCGCTGAGCCTGTGCGTCCGGAGCCTGTGCTCCGCACGGGAGAGGCCGCAATAGTGAGAGGCCCGCGTACCGCAAAAAAAAAAGTCTAGAATTCTCTTTCCATTTTAAATTTCAGCCTACATTATAAGTATTAAAAGATTATAAGCATTACTAATTATAAAATGTTCATATAGACACACATAAGCAAAACTTTTAAGAAAAATTATGTTGAAGCTGGCCTACTTGTAATGATTAGTTTAATAATGAAGGAATTTAATGAAGTTCTAAAAATCCAACCACTGAATTCATGCTTCATCAAAGATGTTTTCAAATACGACTAAAATCTGACCCAAATTACACTGTTCTTAGTTACTCCCCATAGTACAACTGTGGGTCAACTTAATTCATTGGTAAACCTAGGTCAATCCGCTAAAGACTGATAAGACAGAATAAAGAATACTTTAATACACTGTAGCATCACACACAGAAAAATACTTTACTGACCTCTATGACAATCCAAATTGCATTGACATTTGCTATTGACAGCCCCAAAATACATCTATTCTGTAGAGCAAATTAAGCAAGACCAGCTAGTCTATTACTATGCAAATAAAATTCATTAGTGAGCTAACAATTTCATTTCTAAAGATGCTGCTGGACTTGAAGTTCTATTATTATTCAACATTATAAGATGTTCTGGACTGAATCTAATTTCAGTAAAATAACAACATAAAAATGTATTTTTAAGATTTCTATCAGTATTTTTCATTTATTTCCTTAGACAATAATCACTACTTATAATTCTAAACATCCAACTGTGCATTTAATATTCTCAAGTGACACACTTGAATAGATTCTCCCTAAAAAGAATACGCTTTTTTTTTTTTAACTTACTTTAGCAGAAGAAATCCCACTAAGGCAACATACTCTCAATAAAATTTTCTAGCTAGACTAATTAAAACTGTACTGCTATAAAGGGAAAAATCACAAAGTTGTAATTCCTCTTAGTTTGGCTCTTAACTGTCTCCATTTTTTTGAGGCTGCTCTAATATTTGTGCTTACAAAATGAAAAACACCTCGGTTTTCCATAAATCTGTATTGTACTCTTCAATTGACCCTCTTTAATAAGAAAAAAAGATAAGAGAAAGGAAAAAACAAGAAAAAAAAAAAGATTTATCTACAAACCCAAGTTGAGATACTTACACTGCACTTAAAAAAAGGTACACTGCCATCTGACCATCCATTAAGCCATGCATTTGGCCTTTCTCCATATGATTTCAAAAACACAGCTACAAGACAGAGCAAATAAAATACCATAGTAAAAAAAAAAAAAAAAAAAAATGAGACCAAAGTCCATGGAGAACATAACAAAGGACCACCAGAGAGACTATGCAATCTAGGTAAGGTTAGAAAGATTTTTATAAAGCAGACAGGGGTAGCAAACTATCTTACTGGGATAGTTTAGTAGAGTACATGTCCTTTCAATACACCTTTAGGTCTTGTTGGAAAACAATCCTCCCTGAAATTCCTGGTGATCCTACATGGTCAGGGCCTTCTGAGCAGTGGAAACTGAACGGCTTTAACGGTAGAGAATGCCTCCACTCCCCCAGAGCCATTTCTTCCCATTCTATAGGTAATAAAGCCTAGAGGCTCCTTTCTTATCACTCAAAGAGACAACTGCTTATATTCCAGGGTACAGGCCGCCCCTTCCCTCCTCAAGAGGGAATCTGTTTATATTCCAGAGTGAAAGAGAAAGGTCCCTGGGCAGGTCAGTTGGTCTACTTCTTTGTCTCCTTTCTTCCTCCCTTCTTTCTCCCTCTCCCTCCCCTTTCTCCTTATACCCTCTCTTCCACCCACCAGAAGGGAGGATGTGCCAGCAACAACTATATATGCTTCAAGTTTCATAATTTTGGAGCACTCCTAGGGGGCCACCCAGGTGCACAGAGGTAGCTGGCTCTTACCATGTTACCCTGTAAAGCTAGAGAGGGGCAACCAACACCATGCTCTGTGAATAAATATAAGGTCGGTTCCCTACCCAGGTTTCTCTTGTTTTCGCCTATGTGCGTGTGCATTTGTGTGTGTGTGTGTGTGTGTGTGGTATACAATGAAGTTAGCCTGTGGCAAGCTAGCACGAAT